>NC_092788.1:47273414-47610517 GCF_047496795.1 Chiloscyllium punctatum | reverse complement strand
ACGAGTGGGAATGCATGATTGTTTTTCTGGTTGCTGATCAGTGAGTAGTGGAGTGCCTCCGGGCTTGGTGCTGGGACTGCAATTATTCACAGCTTACATAGATAATTTGGAGTAGGGGAGCACGTCTAGTGTCTCAAAGGTTGCAGACGATACTAACATGACTGGCAGAGTAAAATGTGGAGAGGATGGTTAAACTTTACAAAGGGACATAAAGAGTTGAAGTGAGTGGGTCAAGGTCTGGCAGATGGAGTGCAATTATAATAAATGTTAAATCATCCATTTTGGTAGGACAAATACTAAAGAGGACTCTTATTTGAATTGTTTAAAAAATGCAGCATGCTCTTGTGCAGAGGGACCTGGGTGTCCTTGTGCATGAATCACAGAAGCTGGTCTGTAGGGGCAACAGATAATTAACAAGGCAAATTGAATTTTGTCCTTCATTGCGAAAGGGATTGAGTGTAAAAGTAGGGAGTTATGTTGCAGATTTAAAGGGTGCTGAGGAGACCACACCTGTAGTACTTGCAGTTTTGGTCTCCCCGTCTGAGAAAGGAAATACTAGCACTACAATGTATGCAGAGGAGGCTCGTTAGGTTGGTTCCAGAGGTGAGGGGTTTGGTTATGAGGAGAGACTGAATACATTGGAATTATACATTGATTGGAATTTGAAAGATTGAGGGAGGAAGGAATAGAAACATTTATAATTGTGAAGGGAGTAGGTACGATAGAAATATAAAGGATGATTCCAGAAGCATGTGAAATTAGATAACAGGGCAAAGCCTCAAAACTATATGGAGCAGATTTAGGACTGAATTGAGAAGGAACGTCTTGATCAAGAAGCTTGTGAACCTGAAGAATTCTTGAGGATTTGTCATTGAATGCGTTTGAACTCTGAGAGATAATTGTTTGAAGATTAAAGGAATGATGGATTATGGTGAGTGGGCGGGTAAGTGGAGCTGAGGCTATGAAATGATCAGCCATGATCTTATTGAATGGTGGCGCAGGCTTGAAGGGCCCGATGGCCTACTCCTGCTCCTAGTTTGTACGTTCTTATGTAATGGGTCAACATGAAATGGGAATTATATTTGACAAACTGACTGGTCGATGCATACAGAAAAGAAATGGATGCAATGCATTTAGATTTTCAGAAAGATCTTGATAAAGACTATGGCTGAGTGTGCAAACTCAAATGTTACGGCATTGGGACTAAAATATAAAACATGATTTTAGAATAGGACAACTGACACGAAACAGTGAACAGGAATAAAACAATCTGTTTTGAAGTTGAAGGATCATGGCGTGTCGTAGGGATTAGTGATTGTGACACAGCTATTCTCAATGCTTACCATCATTTAGGTGAGGAAATCAAATGCAATATTTCTCAGTCTGCTGACAGCACTAAATGATGTCGGATTGTTAGTGGGTGAGGAGGATTTTAAAAAAAAAAGCTCCAAAGTGATTGAGACAAGTGGAGTGAATGGGCAAATATGTGGCAGATGAAGATCAATGGGGGTGGATGTGATGGTGTGTACTTTGATTGGTACAATAGAACAGCAACCTATCATTTCAAAAGGGATTGTATGAAACATGTTGGTCTTTAAAGGGATTTATGTTCTTTCTTTTTTTTTCCTGTTGCGCAGCCCTCGGAAGTCAGTACAGGGCAGTGAGTTCTGAACCCAGAAGTCAATACTGGGAATGGCATTGACACGCTGACCAGTGTACATAAACCCACCAAGTGGGGAGCTGTAACATTTTAAAGGATCTGTATTTCCTTGTACACCAGTCACTGAAAGCAATATTGCAAGAGCAGAAAGCAGGCAGGAAGATAAATGGTGTGTTGACCTTAATTTCTAGGGGATTGACTGACAGAAGTAAGGGTATCTTACTGCAGCTGTACAGGGCCTCGGTGAGAGCCCATCTCGACCATTGTGCAGTATTGTGTGCAGTACTGGTCTCCTTACCTAATAAGTGACAAACCTGACATTGAGGGAGTGCAGTGAAGGATGACCAGACTGATCTCTGGAATGACAGGCTTGTTGTGAGAGCAGAGTTTGGGGCGTTTAGGCCTGTGTTCAATGGGCTTCAGGAAAATGAGTGGAGATCTCAGTGAAACATATAAAACTATAACAGTGTGAGACATATTGGAAGATGATAATTCCCCGGCCTGGGACGTCTAGAACAAGAGGCCACCGTATTAGATATAGACAGGCCACTCTGCATTGAGATGAGAATAAATGTCTGCACTCAGTGACTGGTGACTCTGGGAATTTCTCTGCCACATAAGCAGTGGAACACAAGGCACTGAATATGAGTAAGGATTTCTCGACACGAAAGGGAGCGGGAGGCATCTGGAGTATGGCGGTCACAAGCTCTCAGACGTTAGGAAGGAGGCCTCTGCAGGGTCAACAGAAATGTGTTTCCCATTCCCTTTTCCGATACTAAGGCTGGTGCCGGGAATTCCGTCAGTTTTATCCTTACAAACTTCAGAGCAGTTTGATACAATTTTGTGTCCTACTTTGCCGTTTTCGAGACCATTGAAAATTTTATCACATGCATGTGTGTACAGAGTATCGTTTAGGCCAGACCAGGAATGCATGGAATTCACCAGGCCAGAATTCACTTCCTGAATGTACATTGATGAAGCAAATTGGAGTTTACAATCGGCATTGATTTCAGCATCATCATTACTGATACCAGATTTTAGATCTTGATATGTTGTTAATTGCTTTTCAATTCCATCAGCTATCCAGGGCATTAGCCTGGACCGGATTAGTAACCCAGTGATATTTCCACAACAGCACCGTCTCCACGTAGGGACCTAATGGAAACCACACTGAGCTGGTTATTTCTGTGCGGTTTGACAGATCTGTTCAAAAGAATTTCTACCAGTTTAACTATCGTGATGGGACTGAGGGGGTGGCAAATGGTCAGATTGTAATTATTCTCCTCTTCGAGGACTGGACATAGTTGAGTCATTTTCCACATTGCCAAGAAGATGTCAGAGTTGGAGCTGGAAATGAAACAGCTTCTCCCAGGGACACGGTTGTTGTGCAGCACAAGACTTCAGTCCTGTTGCAGGAATCGTGTCAGGGCCCTTTGCCCTTGTCGTATCTACTCTGTTCAGCTGTTTCTTCATTTCACTTGAAGCAAATCGAATTGATTGAAGACTGGCATCTGTGATTCTGTGGGCATCATGGCGAGGGTGAGGTGGATCATCCACTCAACACGTCTGGCGGAGTATCTTGCCAAAAATACATCATTATCTTTTACACTGATGTACAGGACTGTTCCATTATTTAGGATGGGGATAATAGTGAGCCCACTCCTCCATGAAATTGTTTAACCGTCCATCACCATTTATGGCTGGATGTGACAGTACTGTTGGTTTGTCGGTGTTGTGATCATTACACCCTCTCTATCACATGTTATTGCTGCAGTTTGGAATGTAGACAGTTAGTTATGGTAGCTTTAACGGGTTGTCATCAGGTTTAGGTACACACGATTGGGACACTGGCACGTTCACCTATTCATCACTGAACCATAGATCAACTTGGTTGGCATGGTAGACTGAGGGATTATCCCAGGAAAAACGTTAATTTAAACAAAATTTAATTCTGTTTCTGCTGCTGCTGTGGTCTGCAGAACCACATCAATATCTGGAATTCTCTATTTCAGAAGGTTTGGAGAGTTAGATCATTTAAAATATCTACAGATGAGCTTTGACCTGGAAATGAATTGAATGCAATGAAAGACTAGTGATGAAGGAGGCGTGAGAAAGTCATAGACTCTTAGAATAATACAATATTCAAACAGACATTTTGGCTCAACTCGTCCATACTCACCTGGTTTCCTAAACTGAATGATTACTATTTTTCTTCTTTAGACGCACACCCCTCCAAACCTTTGGTATTCATGTACACATCCAATTGTCTTTCAAATGTTGTAACTGTACTCCCCAATGCTACTTCCTCTGAAAGCTCGCTACATATACACGCCACCCTCTGTGAGAAACAACTGTCCCTTAGATCTCTTTTAAATGTCTTCACTCTCACCTTAAACCTATCCTGTCCGGTTCTGGACACACCCACCTGGAGGAAATGATCTTGTCTATTTATCCTATCCATGCATTTCATGATGTAATAAAGGTCACCTCTAAGCCTCCAACGCAAAAGGAACAAAATCCCAGCCTATCCTTATATCTTAAAACTTCCCGTCTCTGTCACATAATTTTAAATACTTTTGTCCCCTTCTCAGTTTATAACATTCTTCCAATAGCAGGACAACAAGAATTGCTTCAAATGTGGCCTTACCATTCTCTTGTAGAGCCACAACATGATGTGCCAATTCCTATAATCAATCCTCTGACCATTGGAAGTCAGCTTGCCTTACGCCTTATTCACTGTCCTGTCAATCTGCGACTCCACTTTCACGGAACTATGTACCTGGACCCTAGGTTTCCCTGTTTGGCAACACTCCCCCCAGCGCGCTACCATTTTCTGAATAAATCCTACACACATTTGTCTAACAAAATGCAAAATCTCGCATTTATCTGCATGAAGATCCATCAGCCAATCCTCAGCCCACTTGTCAAGTAGATCAAGATATCTTTGTTCTCTAAGACAGCCTTCTTCACTGTCCACCATAACTCCAATTTTGGGGGTTTCACCTCCAAATTCCTATCCACGGTTCCAATATGCTCATCCAAACCATTTACAAAAACCATGAACAACAGCAGCCTGGTCCTTGTGGCACAACGCTGGACACAGGCCTCCAATTGGAACAGCAGATCTCTCCCAGCACCCTCTGTCTACTACAGTCAAGTCTGTTTGTATCTAAGTGGATCGCTCTCCCTGATCTCCTGCGATCTAACCTTATTAAACAAACTACCATGTGGAACCTTGTTGGGCCTTAATAAGGTCCACATAGACAACGTATGTTGCTTTACCTTCATCTCTCTTCCTGATCACTTCTTCAAAAACTCCAATCTAGTTTGTGAGACATGGATTCCCAGACAAAAAGACGTGCTGAATATCCCTAATCAGTCCTTGCCTTTCCAAATGCATGTAAATCCTGCCTCCCAGAATCTCCTACAAACACTTATTCACCCTTGACATCAAACTCACTGGTCTGTAGTTCCCTGGGTTTTCTTTGCAGCCAAATTACAAATAATGTAACAACATTAGCTGTCTTCCTGTCCTCCAGGACCTCAACCGTGGCTGTCAATGATACACATAAGAAAGTCAAGAGAACTTCAGATTTCGTAAACCAGAAACTAAGACAGAAATGTGTTGGAAAAGCTCTGCAGGTCTGGCAGCATCTGTGCAGAGAAATCCGATTTAATATGTTACAACACGGGGGAAACCTTCCCCCCCTCCCACCATCTCCACCACCCCACGCTAATTTAAACTTGCAACACAGAAAAGATTTAACCCATGCTGTAATTTGTAAAAATTCGGAAGGCCAAGAACCATCCTAAAGGTCACTATTTAAAGCAAGAATTAACATTATTTAAAAAAATGTCTAACAGGGAATAATTACCTAACAACTTTTTGCAACTCCTTTCTCTGACCAATCTTTTACTTACTCTTCTATAATACTGGTCCGATAATCCCCCCACCCCACCCCTCCCCCAATTAAGATATACCAAAACATTCAAATTTCAGAACCAGCCAGCTGTCGAATCTTCTCTTTGTATCGTCCTCTGTCTTCGCTTCTTCTCCTTAGAGCTTCTGTTTCACAGGTCATTGATAAATAAAGGTACATTTTGGTGAGCTATTCTCCGGTCAGTCTGCCGATGTTGGTGCCGTGGCAGTTCTCCCCGAACTGGTCAAATTTCTTTTCAGCTTTCTATCCCAAATCATCGGGTAATTTCCATTTTTTTATAATATTGCCAAATGCCAAATGTAAACTCGATTGTAGTTTAGCTTCTTGGGACATAATTTAAATGGATTGATCAAATTTGATTTTATTTTTTGTCTCATAGTAACCCAGGTACTGCAAGCTGCTGGACCACATGTTACATTGTAAATTTTCCAGAACTCACTGTGCTTGGAAATCCTTCAACTCTCTTAAAGGTACAATACCCTTTACACATTCATAACCCCTTCTCTCTCAAAAAAGAACAATCATAATGAAAACACGGTCTCATTTGTTTTTCTATTCTTTCAACACATTACCATAACACACCGATAACCTAAATCTAAGTTCACCTTAACTTCTTCCCCTTATCCTATATGTAACATTGGATAATTTCAAATCTCGTCTAATCTTTATCAGTTAAATCTATGAGAACGCATCTGAGATTACATACTTACGACACGCTACGTGTACGATTTTTAAATTAAAAGTCTGTAACATAAGACTCCAATGAAATAGCCTTTAAAGCGTTCAAAAAATGTCAGCAGATTGGGGTCCGTGTACACAACCATCTCCAACACTCTGTTTGTGAGTACACATTAAAATGTTATAACTGTAATACCAAACTCAACAGTCCTTTCTCAATCGTGGAATATTTTCTCTGGTGAATGTTGAGCTTCTTTGAAAAGGACGATCCCATCTCATCACAGTGCAGCTCCAACTCCTATGTCACTCACATTGACGGCAATGTTGAAATGTTTTCAAGCATTTGGTGTAGCTGAAACTGATTTCGTGCTCAATATTTCTTTTTCATGGTCGAATGTCTCCTGACATTTTTCTGTCATCCAATACTTTGTGTTTTTCTTCAGCATGTCGGTAAACGGTGCTACTACACTGCTGACATTTGGAACAAACTTCCGATAGAATCCGCTGACTCCGAAGGAGCGAAGCACCTTTTTTCTTCGAGGTTGGCCGTGGAAATTCCTCGGTTGCTTTTGTCTTTGCGTTCCATGGTATCAACCTTCCATGACATATATTTTGTCCCTTGAACATCATGTCTGCTTTCACAAATTGTGTTTTGTTTAATTTTATCAGCAGTTTTGTTTCTCGTATTCGTTCAAAAAGCTCTGCCAACTGTACTAAGTGATCTTTCCAGGACTTAGTGAAGATCACGACATCGCCTAAACGGACTGCACAGTTTATTAATCAGGCTACAACTCTGTTCATGAGTCTTTGGAATGTGTTGGGTGTGTTTGTCATTCCAAAGGGCATCACTTTGAATTGATACAGACCATTTGCTGTTACAATTCAGAAATTTCTTTCACTGTCTCTGATAAAGGTACCTGCCAGAAACCACGCATTAACTCCAACTTGGTGATCTAACTGACTGGTCCAACTTTCTCGATACAGTCCTCCAATGTCGGTATTGGATGTAAGTCTGATTTTGTAACAGTCTCGATCTTCCAATAATCCAAGCAAAATCATTGAGTCCCATCCGGTTTGGGAACTAAGATGATCGGCGAGCTCCACTCGCTCGGGCTTGGTTCGATGATATCCGCATTGAGCATAACCTCCACCTCCTTCTGGACCTGTCTGACTTTGAGGGATAAAGCCGATATGGATTGTTTTATCGGAACAGTTCTCTCTACAACAACTTCATATACAATAGTCTCCACCATATGATTCTAACATATGTCCTCATATTGCAATAACAAACCTTTCAACTGTGTTCTATGCTCCTGAGACAGATAGTTTACTAATCTACCCCACTGCTCAAGGACTTCTACGTTTTTGATATATTTTGAGGCACATCAAAATCCACGACATTTGGAATTGATTCTTCACTCTGTGGGGGAGTAAATAACACCTGTTTCTCCAATTCTTTCTCTCCTCTACTTTTCAGGAGGGGACCTGCACACTCATTTATAAGTCACATGAAGTGGTCTTCAAATGTGGGAATTGGCAACAGAGGTGCTAGTTTCATTACTGTCCGTGTCCTACCTACCATCTGGCATGAATGACATGTATGCCAAACGTTAACCACATCTTTGTGCATTCCAGGTCAATAAAAATATTTTTGTCCCTTAGCCCGAGTCTTTCGTACCCCTCGATGACCTCCTTCAGGTACTTCATATCCTACCTGTAAAACTTCCTGTCTCTATGCTACCAGCAACACAATCTGGTGCACCTCAGCACATTTCTCCTCTGCACTAACCTGATGTGGTCTCTATTTCTGTCTTAAGGTCTATCTTTCAGATAATAACCCTCATGAATATCCTCTGCCTCCTTTTCAGAGTACACATCCACATATATATCATTTATCGCCTTGTCTGTCTGTTTCAAGTCCTTTAGCCTTTCAGGACAAAACACCTCTGTCTGACCCACTGCCTGTTCAGGTTTTCCCTGCACCATTACGGCAAACAGGGTGTCCATTAACTGAATCTCAACTCCTTCATCTTTGTCTATAGTTTGTCCTTCATTCTGTGACTTATAATACTGGAATATGGTTACTGCACAGCCTGGGAAAATGCCAGGATATTTCCGATTTAACACTTCCGTTTCTTTGTCATCCTTGGGCTTCTCCACAACAAGCGATGTCACTCCCAACTTGGACCCTGCTAAACCGTTCCCAAGAACAAACTGCATTCCTGGATGTGACAGTCTGTCAAACTTTCCCGCTATAACTTCCCCAGTCTTGATTAGGCACTCCAACCTGATCTTACATTGGGAAATGCTAAATTTCTGTCCATCCTTCCCATAAATTAATGCATTCCCGGGTAACAGATCAGAAAGACTGCAAATTCATTCATCTCTTCCTATTATCGTCTGGTTAGATCATGTATCTCTCAAAATTGTAACTTCTTGCTCTTCTACCCCCGTTAGTTCTGAGTAAACTTTACTCACAGGCGCAAATTCTTTATAGAGATCAGGTACCAACTCCATACCCAGCCCCTGCCTTGGCTGTGCACTTTCCTGCAGCTCTTCGGTCTTGTTGGGGTTTCCTTTAAATCTTTCACTAATGCCACTGGCTTAGCTTCTTTTACCACATCTTTTCCCACAGTCCTTTTCTTAACAATCAGCACTCTGACCATACATTAACCTCCTTATGTTGGTGAAAACACCTTTTCCCAATGCCCTTCGGAAACCACCGGCACTGTAACTTTCTGTGTTCCACTCCATTACAGTGAAAACACCTGAGGCCTTTCACCTCCTTTTCACTCTCTTGGGCAGCTTCTTTAACCTGTGGTAAACTCATATGTTCTACTCTTTCTTTTATAGTGTTGCATCTCCCCTTCTCCCAAACTCTATCCCTCACAGGACAAAATTCTGGCTGGAAGCTTGTCTTATGCAGCAGCATGTATTCATCTATTAATTCTCCTGCCCTTCTCAATTTCTGAACTTTCTTTTCCTCCACGTGAATTATTATCATCTCTGGAAGTGAGGTTTTAAACTCCTCCAGCAGAATAATCTCCCTTAGAGCTTCATAGGTCTTATTTTTAGATTAGATTACTTACAGTGTGGAAACAGGCCCTTCGGCCCAACAAGTCCACACCGCCCCGCCAAAGCGCAACCCACCCATACCCCTACATTTACCCCTTATCTAACACTACGGGCAATTTAGCATGGCCAATTCACCTGACCTGCAAATTTTTGGACTGTGGGAGGAAACCGGAGCACCCGGAGAAAACCCACGCAGACACGGGGAGAACGTGCAAACTCCACACAGTTAGTCGCCTGAGGCGGGAATTGAACACGGATCTCTGGCGCTGTGAGGCAACAGTGCTAACCACTGTGCCACCGTGCCGCCTTTAAAGCCTGCACCCATCTATCAAAATGCCTAAGTTTAATTCCATCGAACTCAACATAAGGCTGATCTTGTTCCTTCTTTATGTTTCTGAACTGCTATCTATATGCTTCCAGTACCAATTCGTAAGCACATAAAATACCTTGTTTCACGTCTTCATAATCTCTTGACCCCTCAACTGGCAGGGCAGCAAATACCTCACTAACTGTGCCGACCAGCTTAGCCTGAACTACCATTACCCATACATCCTTTCACCACTCTACCTGCCTAGCCCTTTTTAAAAAAGAAATAAAGAAGGCTTCAACATCTTTCTCATCAAAATGTGGCAGAATTTTGACATTGCTGTCTACATCACTAATGTCCCTTTTACTCTCCAGCCTGTTCACTTGACTTTGCATACTAAATCACAACTTATCAAGTTCAAATTCACTTTCCCTTTGCTCAGCTGAGAACCTTCTCCTCTCTTTTTAATCCCCTATCTCAAAAGCTTCTGACCTCCATGCAGAAGACTAGACTGTCTTCTCAGAGATGGAAGATGCTTTCTTGAGACATGGCACAAATCATCCGCTGTGCCTCCTTACCATCAGCAAACCACGTTAATGCAACACGCATGAAACATTAGCAATGGAGCCAGAAGGCACAGCATGGAACAGTCTGTTTGTGCATTCTCTGCTTCATTGGTTTGTAAAGTTACAGCATCGATGACATCCTCCTATTTCCGTGTAACAGTTTGGAGGGGCTGAATGGCCTCTTCTGTTCGTGTGTCAGTGTCTCGGGTGGCTGAATGTCCTCTTCCTCGTTCCAGGGAAGAGGCTTATTATTGGGTGACCCGTGGTAGCTGCTTACCTGCGTGCTGTGCTGACTAGATTCCTTATATTCCTGTGTAACATTAGACAAACAGGAGGTTGGAAGAAACAGCAAGTCAGGTAGCATCAGGAGGTGAAGAAGTCAACAGTTCAAGTATACCCATTCTTCAGGATTGCAGGTGGGGGTAGGGGGAACTGCAGATAAAGAGGGAAAGGAGTGGTTGGCGTGTGGAGAGCAGAAGGATGGTGAGGTAGGGGATAGGTGGACACAAGTGGTGGGTGCAACGTGGTTGGTCGATGGGAGGGATGAATATAGTTGGGAACTAGAAGGTGGGGTCATTTGGTGGAATGGAAGGGAGGAGGCGGGGCTGGAATGGTTATTTAAAATTGGAGAACTCAATGTTGAGTCCTCCAGGCTGTAGGCTAACCATGCAGAAGGTAAGATGTTGTTCGTCCAATTTGCGGTCTGACTCACTGTGGCAACAGAGGAAGCCAAGGAGGTCATGTTGGAAAGGAATTGGGAAGGGGAATTGAAATGGGTGGTGACTGGGAGCTCAGGCCAGCCCCTTTGGACCGGGCTGTGATGCTCGGTGAAATGTGCACTTAGTTTACGTTGCTCTCCCCGATGTAGACAAGACCACATCAGGAGAACCTACTGCAGTAAACTACGTTGAAGGAGAGGCAGGTGAACCTCTGTTTCCCCTGGAAGGACTGTTTGGGGCGCTGGATCGAGGTGAGGGAGGTGTGCCAGCAGGTGATGTATTTTATTTTTCATCTGCAAGTGTCAGTTGCCCATGGGGATTGACAGGTTTGGTGGGGAGTATGGCACGAAACAAAATTTGTGAAGGGATCAGTCCTTGTGGAAGATGTGCCAGGTAATGGGATCCAACCTAGTTTACTGTGTCTGCCATTCCTGATGTGGTCTTCTCTATATCGGGGAGACCAAATGCAAACTAAGGGGAATGGTTTGCTGAGCATCTCAGCTGGTCCTGTAAGGGCTGACCTGACCTCCCAGTCACTGCCTATTTCAATTACACCTACCAATCCCATTCCGGCATGACATCATTGACCTCATCCATTGCCACAAAGAACCAAAGCACAAATTGGAGGAACAACGCTTCATATTCCACATGTGTAGCCTACAGCCAGGGGTCTCAACACTGAGTTCTCCAATTTCTAGTAACCTCCCTTCCAATCCCCAGATCTCCTGCTTAGCCCCTCCCCTTTCCATTCCTCTGATCAACCCATCTTCCAACTGTCAACTGGATTCATTCTTCCCATTGGCCAACCCGGTGGTACCCTTTACCTGTGTTCGCCACCACAACACGCCGTCTCCTCCTATTTCCCCACCTCGCCTCATTATCAGTACACACCCTTGCCCCCACCCCCAGACATGAAGGAAGGTTATACCCAAGATGTAGACTTTTTCTCCTGATGCTGCCTGGCTTGTTGTGGTCTTCCAGTTTCCTGAATTCCAACATTTGTAGTTTTTGTTAAAAAATCTCTTCTTTTGTAATAGGTAAGAGAGAGTGAATGCGCTGTGCCTCTACTTATCCAATAGCTTCTATGGGCTGAATGGCATTCTCATGTTTCTGTGAAACCAGCTTGAGATGCTGAATGAGCTCCTCATTTTTAGTCCTGTGGAAATGTTCAGGGTCCAGCAGTGCTGTTACATGAATGTTGCCTACACATTAACAGCATGAGCTTGAATGTTGTCCAGGTTTTGCTGTTTTATGCGATCTTTTCTGAGCATCCTCACTTTTGATCGAATGACGGAGAGTAAGACGTTGCTGAAGCGGCTGAAGATGTTTGTGCCGAGGAAGCTACCCTGAGGACCGCCAACAGAGATATCCAGGGACTGAGAGGATTGATCTCCATCAGCCACATTGTGCTCCAAATGGCCCAACAGCTTGGGATATTTACAACTGATTCCAATTAGGTGCAATTTTATTCAGCCTCCTTGACATCTTGTTCAGTCATGTCCTTTCAGGGCCAGTCATTCTGACGCTGTGTTCATATCTTTTGATTTGGAGATGGGTGTTGGACTGGGGTGTACAAAATTAAATATCATGGTATTCAAACAGATGAAAGATTCAACAGACTATCAATTTTTCAATGTTATAATTTCATTTACATCACACTAAAGTTTTGCTCTAAATTCTGTGTGTTACGATTGAGCCCTCCACCATCAACTAATGAAGGAGCGTTGCTCCGAAAGCTAGTGTGCTTCCAATTAACCCTGTTGGACTATAACCTGGTGTTGTGAGATTTTTAACTTCATAGCTTTTGTTCATGTCAACGGCCAAGGTAAATGTGTGGGGACTGTTTCCTTCTCTCAGAGGGTAGTGACTGTTGGGACCTCTCTATCCCAGACAACTACAGCTCTGAATGTTTGAGGGAGCAGGGTGGTGTTAATGAATGTTGACACATCAGGGAGTTAAGGCTACAAAGAATTGGGCATGAAAGAGAAATTGCGGCCAAGAGAGATCAGCCCTGACCTTACTGAAGGAAGGACAGGCTTGACGGGCTATAAAGCCTGGTATTATTACAATAAACCCTATAGCCCAGTCACTTTATTGCCTCTTCCATATCCTGTGGTACTTCAAGTAGCTGAATAGGTTGACATTGTTGCTGCATGATCTAAACTGGGTCTAGTTCTATAGATTGGAGGGGCTGATTGGTCTCTTCCTGTAAATGTATATCATGGTCCAGGGGCTGAGAAGCCACATCCTGTTCTGGTGTAACTGAAATCCATATACACCAGATCGACCACCCTTGGAGAATGTCATCACTGCAGATGCCGGTGATCAGAATTGAGAAGTGTGGCGCTGGAAAAGCTCAGCTGGTCAGCCAGCATCCGAGAACCAGGAATATCGATGTCTTGAACATTCCTGATGATAGAGTTGTGCCCAAAACGTCGATTCTCCGGTCCCTCGAATGCTACCTGTCCTGCTGTGCTTTTCCACCACCACACGTTTAGATGTCAACCGGCCCGCCCTACTCAACCTTCCTGGTCACATCATCAAAGAACAGGCATGAACTTCCACTGACAAAGCCATTCTTACTATTACTAATGAAACCCTGTTTTCCCAATGCATATACATTTTATCCCTCAGAATCTTCTCAATTAATTTACCTAACACAGGTATTAAGCTTACTGGTCTAGATTTCCCAGACTTTATTTTTCAGTCCTTCTTCCTTTCCTCCAGTCTTCTGGGATCTCACTTGTGGTAACTGATGATCAAAATTATCAGCCAGGGCCCCCGTAAGTTCTTCTCTAGCCCCTGCTCTGAGAAATATTTGTTGAGGACATCGCTCATCTCTTATGGTTCCCAACATACATATCCATTGAGGGGTCCTATTCTCTCTCTAGCTACTGCTTTTCCTTTAATATACTTAAAGCATCTCTTTGGATTCACCCTGATCTTCTCAGGCAAAGTTATCTCATACGCCCTTTTCTCCCTTCTGATTTCCTTCTTCAGTAAACTCCTGTATCCCCTGTACACCTTCAGGGATTCGCTTGATCCCAGCTGCCTCTACCTGAGCCACGCCTCCACATATCTTTTGGTAAAAGCCTAAACATCTCTTGTAATTCAGGGTACCTCATTCCTGTAAACTTTCCATTCACACTCACAGGAACATATAGATCGTAAGCTCCCACTTGCTGGAGGTCCCTTTGCTTGCAAACATCCTACTCCAATCAACCCCTGCAAACTCCTGCCTGAGTCCATCAAAATTAACCTTGCCCCGATTTAGAACTAGAATCTGTGGACCAAGTTCTTCCCTCTCCATAACTATTTTAAAATTAATAGATCTATGGTCACTGGTCCCAAAGTGCACATCTACTGTCACCTCACTCACCTGTCCTGACCTATTTCTTAAGAGTAGGACAAATATTGCTCCTTCCCGATTAGGACCCTCGACATTCTGCTTGGGGAAATTTTCCTGACGCACTTAATTGATTCCATCCCATCAAATCCCTTAATGCTCTGGCAGTGCAAGTCTGAGTTATAAAAAATATTAAAGCCCCCATTATGACAACCAAAATGTTCCTGAAAGTCTCCGCAATATCTCTACATATTTTTGTTCCTGCAATTTCTGTTTACAATTTGGGGGCCTACCGTACAACCCCAATAATGTCACCATCCCCTTCTTATTTCTTAGTTCCACCCACAAAGCCTCATTGGATGATCCATCAGTTATTTTATCTCTGATCACTGCTGCGATACACCCTTTATTCAGAAATGCAACTCACCTCCTCCCGTTCCACAATCTCTGTTCCTTCGAATGCATTTGACCCTGGTACATTAAGCTGTCAGTCCTATCCATCCCTCAGCCATGTTTCTGTAATAGCTAAACTATCGAGCACCTATAACCTATCCACACCCTGAATTCATCGGCCTTAACTGTCAGCTCTTTTGCTCTGAAATAAACACAATTTAATCCATGGGCATTTCTTGTTCCCTATCGTGGTCCAGCCTGATATGGCTCCTCAACGTACTATGTTTGATTACTGTATCTCCATCCAGCCTCTCACTTTCCTCCCTGCTGTTGAGGATTCCACCTCCTGCCAATCTTGTTTAAACACTCCCCTGTTGTACTAGCAAAACTGACTGCGAAGATATTGATTCCCCCTCAAGTGGATCTGTCACCAGTCCCTCTTGAACAGGTCAACTCTGTCACAGAAAAGCTCCTAATGGTCTAAAAATATGAATCCCTCCCACCAATTCTTTAGTCATATATTTATCTTGATATCCTCCTATTCTTACCTTCACTAGCTCATGACACTGGAAGTAATCTGGAAATTATCACTACCGAGGTCCTGGTTTTTAACTTTTCTCCTAGTTCTCAGTTAATCATTCTATAGAAACACATTCCTATATCTAACCGTGTCATTTGTACCATCGTGCACAATGACTTCTGGCTGCTCACCCGCCCTCTTGAGAACATTCAGCAGCCACTCAGAAACATCCTGGATCCTGAAATCTGAGATCCAACACAACATCCTAGTTTCCCGTTTGAGGCCACAGAATCTCCGATCTGTGCCCCCTAACAATCAAATCTCCTATCTCTAAGACCCTGTTTACCTTTATCCTTTCCTGCTGCCCCCCAGATCCAGCGCATCCATCTTGGCTACTGCTGCTTTCCCCTGAACAGTCATTCCCTGGCACCTATCGCCCATCTCCCAACATACACAAAATCAGTATCCAGAATGGTATACTTGGTTTCGAGAGGAATAGCCACAGGGGATTCCTGCACTTTCTGCCTACTCCCTTCGCCATTCCTGGTGGTCGCCCAGATACTCTCTGCTTGGAACACGACAGGAAGCAAGGAAAGCCTGTTGGATTAAATTGCTTTAAAATAAATGGAACTGGACTGACAGGTAACGCAGATGAACTCAGGGCGTGGATCTTTACATGAGACTGGAATATTATAGTCCTTACAGAAACATGGCTAAGGGAGGGACTTGGGTGTGATCACCTCACTAAAGCTTTTATCTATGAAGTGTTCCATATCTCGGATGATCCAGAATGCTCCTGAACACGGTCTCCCAGGAGCTGCAGCAGGGTGCACTGCCCACACGTGTAGTCATCGGGGATAATGGAAATCTCCCTGAGCTCCCACAAACCGCAGGAGGAACATACAACTGCCCTAACTGCCATCTCCACTGCTGTCAGACTAGCGTTAAAAAAGAGTTTATCTGAGCTTACCTTTACCTTTTGCTGAACTGCTGCTCACCGATTTCTCTGGAACCAAAGCATTACTACCTATTCTTCCACTCACTGTACGTTAATAGACCACTCCACATTTAGGTTTGGTTAGGGTCGGATGGAGACACTACAGTGATGTATTGTTTGGGCCTTAAGCACTCCTAAACACCAGGCCCATGCTTGGACATGGGGGGTGGGGGTGGGATTGTCTTGATGAGGTCTTCCTCCTAGTAGTGGTGACTGCGCTGATGCAAATATTCACCCTGACAGCCCATCCGCGTTGGCGCAGTCCTCTGGTTTTTTCGGTCTCCTAGTACTGCATTTATGAATTCCTTGTAACTACTGATTGTATTCGAAACTGTGTCTCACTCCGGAGTGAGAGATGTTGATATTCCACTAAGTACAGTCTATTAAAAAAGGTTTGCCAATGGACATATGAGCGACAGTATGTCCACCCGCTCTCTGATTCTGCGTTTACTTTCAATTAGGGTACATTTATTCTGATAACATTCCATTTCATTTTCCTGCGTTTTCCCTGTAATCCTTTTTGAAAAATCTGTGGATCTCAGCCTTGAAGATATTTAGTGATCATTTCTTAACAGCCTTCACAATTTTCTGCAATTGTTTCCCTCCCACTGATGTGAGACTTAGTGGTCTTTCATCCCATGGCTTTTTTTTTCTAGCACTCTGTGTGGAAGTTGAACCTACATTAGATGTTGTTCTGTTTGATCACACCACCTCGCTGGCCAAAGGCAAAACAAAATAAAGCACAAAATGTAAGAGCCTGTAATCTCCTCCCTCATCTTCCACATCAGTCTAAGAGACAGTTCATCCAGATCTAGAGATTTTCCCACTTTTTATCCTGCATCAACTTCCAATTATTCCTCAGCTTCTGTCCAGGAACTGCTTCTCCAAAGTGAACACCAATATGCAGTACGTGTTTGACATTCACAGGTTCTATGCACAGTTTGCCTCCTCGGTCCCTAATACTCCCTATTCTTTCTCTTGTTACCCTCTTACCCTTAATAAACCGATAGAATGTCTTTGAATTCTTGATAATATTGCCCATTAATGTTTTTATCACCCCGCTTTTTGCTCTTCTACTTACTTTCTTGAATTTAGCCCAACACGTTCTCTACTCTTCTGGGACCTCCATTGACCTGCTCACTTTATGCGTGCTTTAAGCTTCTCTTTCATTTTTAATTCTGTTCTGAATATTTGTAGACATTCCATACTCTCTGGGCTTGTTTTCCTCATTTTTATCTTTATTGTAACATGTTGTGGTGACACCTTCATCAATTCCATTTTGAGCATGTGATCCCCACCACGCCCACGCTGTTCTGCTAAAGTTTCACCCAGAAGTAATTATACGGTGGCCAGACCCTGTCTTTCTTTTGATAAGATCTGCCTCTATCAACCAAATTATTTTTATTTTTCAAGCCTTTTTCCTTTTGGTCTTTTCCTTAATAAGCTAAAAATGCTTGAGTCATGGTCACTGATCCTGAAATGCTCAGCCAATCCTGCCTGCAACACCTGACTGGCTTCATTCCACAGTGAGGCTCGGCATAGCCCCACCCATTGTTGTATCTGCTACATGTTTATATGAGGAGCTCTCTGGAATAAATGTCAAGACATTTTTGCCCTCTTAAAAATAATTATCGCTGCCCTAATCAATGTTTGTAATTGAAATGCCTGAATATAATGATCCTAGTATTGCATTGACACACCTCAGCGAATTGGTTATGGACCTGCCCCTGTTTTTTATTTTATCTGGGGGCCTATAATATGTCCCCAGTAGTGTGTCTGTCATTGATTTGAACCTAATTCCAACCCACAAACCGTCATTTGAATGCCCTTCCAAGATATCATCCTTCCTTACTGCAGTCTTTGACTCCATAATTAATAAGGCAACACCACCTTGTCTTTTACCCCTCTCCTCTGCTGCCTATAGTTCTTGTACCACAGAATATCGAGTTGTCAGCTCTGACCTCTCTCAAACGCATCTACGTGATGGCAAAAATATCCACTTCCCCATGTCACCTTGTTCTCTTATCAAATCTGAAGATCTGATAATATTACCAGCATCATGGTAAAGGACATCCAGCCTGGAATATAGCACCTGAAATATTTCGTACCTCGGAGTTCTTCAGCCATTTACTTTTTGTTATCAAGTTGCCTTTCCATGAACTAAAAATGTAATTCTGGGACTGAATGAATAATCGTTGATTTGCAATTTATTGTTAATTAACGTCTTAATCAAATACAACGTTCCAGAACTGAACAGTCAGCTTCAAATAGAATGAATTCCTGCTGATTAATTCCCTGCTCAGTGTGCAGCGGGATCAGCCCTCAGTAATGGAGAAAGTAAGGACTGCAGATGCTGGAGATCAGGGTCGAAAAATGTGGTGCTGGTAAAGCACAACGAGTCAAGCAGCATCCGAGGAGCAGGAGAGTGAAAGCTTTGGGCATAAGCCCTTCATCAGGATGGCATTGGTGTGTTCAATTTTTTTTTCCATTCCATGATTCGTGGAATATTTGGAATTGTACTTGCTGAGGAGGGCAGCACTGTATATAGCCCTGAAATGGAAAGCAGTCAATCAGTGGTTGGACAGGGAGTAGATAAAGTGAGGTGAAGTACAGAATGAGTGAAGTCCAAACAGAAGGATAGATAAGTCCCCTGGACCATACAGGAAGCATTCGAGGTTACCAGAGGAACTGAGGGAAGAGATTGCTGCACCTTTGGCGATGATCTTTGTGTCCCCAGTGTCCAATGAAGTACTGCATGATGATCGGATGGTGACAAAAGTTATTCCCTTGCTCAGGAAAGGCAAGAGGGATAATCCTGCGAAATACAGGCCAGTCAATCTTACTTCTGTTTTGGGCAAATTATTGGAAAGGATTCTGAGAGACATAATTTATGATTACTTGGAAAATCATAGTTTGATTAGAGGTCGTCAGCATGGCTATTTGACGGGCACGTAATGCCTCACACAACTTATTGAATTCTTTCAGGATGGGATCAAACACATTGATGAAAGTAGAGCAGTGGATGTGATGTACATGGATTTCAGCAAGGTTACCATAAAATCGGCTCATTCAGAAAATAAGGAGGCATGGGATACAGGGAAATAGGGAAATCTGTCTGTGTGGATACAAAATTGTCTGGCCTGTAGAAGACTGATGGTGGTAGAACATGGAAAGTTTTCAGCCTGGAGCTTGGTGACCAGTGGCGTTCTTCAGGAATCAGTTCTGGGACTGTTGTTCTTTGTGATTTTTACAAATGACTTGGATGATAAAGTGAAAGGGTGCGTTAGTAAGTTTTACGATGTAACAAAAATGTTGGAGTTATGGAGAGTGTGGAGGGCTGTTGTAGGTTGTAATTGGACATTGACAGGATGCAGAACTGGGCTGGTAAATGACAGATGGAGTTCAACCTGGATAAGTGTGAAGTGACTCATTTTGGAAGGTTGAAATTGAATGCACAATACAGGGTTAAAGGCAGGATTATTGGCTGTGTGGAGGACCATAGGGTTGGTGTGTTCCATATCATAGGACGCTCAATGTTGTCACCCAAGCTGATAAGGTTATTAAGATGGATGGTGTTTTCATGAGCCAGGGATTGAGTTTAAGAGCTGCAAGTTTATGCTGCAACGCCAAAAAGGTCTGGTGAGACTGCACCTCGTATATTGTGTTCAGTTCTAGTTGTCGCATGACTGGAAAGACATTGATGCGTTGGAGAGGATGCCGGGGAGATTTACCAGGATGCTGCCTGGACTGGAGGGCATGTCTTACAAAGAAAAGATGAGGGAGCTAGGGCTTTCTCCTTGGAGCAATAAAGAATGAGAGGTGACATGATAGAGGTGTATAAAATGATGAGAGGCATTGGTAGAATGGGTTGCCAGAGACTTTCTCGCAGGGTGGAAATGGCTATCTCGAGTGAGCATAATTTTAAGGTGATCGGAAGAAGGTTTGAGGAGATGTCAGAGGTAGGTTCTTTACACAGAGAGTGGTGTGTTCTTGGAATGCACTGCCAGCAGCGTTAGTAGAGTCGCCTGCATTCGGGGATATTTAAGTGAGTATTGGATAGGCACATGAAGGGTATGTCAGTTATTCTGATCTTCGAGTAGGATAAAAGTTCAGCAGGACGTCAAGGGTCGAAGGGTCTCCACTGTCCTGTACTGCTCTGTGTTTTATGTTCACCCAGTCTGTGGATTCTTATCAATTGCTAAATGTGTGAGAGAGTGGTGGGTATGAGATTAGGAACCTGGGGAGGGGCGTTAGCCCAAAACTTCCAGTGATGTTGTCCATTGTTCCATTCACCTGAATGCCAGTCTGTGTGGTGTCCTACACCAGGCAGGCTCCGCTAACTTCAGTTATTAACGTGATTCTTGACTTGTCATTTACTGCTGTTTTATTCAAGTACAATTTGTTGGGTGACCCATGTATTCATCAGATGTTTACTATGTTTCGTGAATTGGGCAAAAGTAAGATGTCAACTATGATTTTTCAACTGTACTATAATCTCTGAAAAGCATTAGCTTGATTCTATATTTATGGAACAAAAATATAGCCTCCTGTCATGATTTTCTAACACAGAAATAAAGAATGTGCATTTTATTTTGTATCGAACAAACAACATGGATGTAACTCTTTTGGCGATCAGAATTACATACACAATGTCAGGATTCAAAATAATGCATTGTCACTCCAACATTTTGAAAGTGGTTGGATTCTGAATGATTACATGTTTAGGGTGAGCAAATGGTTGAACAATCAAATAGAATTTGCGTTCTTATACATTTATATATAATCAATTTGTTTAATTTCTCACTGAAATGTACAAGCTTCAGCCATTTGCCAGCGAATTAAAAATGGCCATAATCAAAAATGGACTGTGAATATTAACCTAAATAAATGATTTGTGCTATCAAATTTTAGTGAACAATAATTTGAAAACTTTTAGTTTTTAGAAAGAATGTTATTTAATATGAAATGTAGACAGTAAACAAAAAACGATGAACATATTATCGTGTGAGAGAAAAGTCAGACCTTTTCAAAGAGGTTTGTGCCAAAGCGATGACAGATTTGTTTTAGCAATAGGAATACAACAATTAATATATTCGTGTTCTGAGCAATAATTAGACTACAAAATGAGGCTGGTCTTGTAATACTTGCATTTTAAATGCTTATGCTGCACTAAAATAATCAGATATTTGTGAGCATTTTCAATGGGAAATAATCTGATACTGACTTTTATTCTAATCATACACATGATAGAGTGCAAAACTTTAAAGTACAGGAGGAGGCCATTGGCCACTGTGTGTACATCAGCTCCAGGAACGTCTCCCAAGCCCACCACCCCACCCCCGCCATTTGCCAACTCTATCGCTGCAGCCTGTTGAATTGATAATTTCAAATGCATTACCAGTTCTCTTTTTAATCTTCATCCACAACTCTCCCAGGCAGTTCCATTCCAAATCCTAACAAGCCTCTCAATAAAGAAGTTATTCCTTTTCTCACTCCTGGCTCTTTTGCTGACAAGTTAAAAAATTAGAACTGCTTGATGCTGTAATGCAAACTTACGGAAACAGAGTATTCCTGTTTTACTCTTCAACTTTTTTTCATACTTTTGAGCACCGCAATATGTTCACACATTTATCTGTTTTCCCCCAGGAAGAATAAGCCTTGCAAGCACTGTAACAGGCACTACATCGGAAAAACAGGCAGAAAACTAGCCATCTGGATACATGAGCAACAACTAGCCAGAAAAATGACATGACCCACTATTACCAGCATCGTTACATACAGATGAGGAAGTACACCATTTCGACTGGGTCTGAACTTCAATCTAGGACAAGCCAAACATAGACATGCACGAGAATTCCTAGAAAAAATTCCTGATGAAGGGCTTTTGACCGAAATGTCTATTTTACTGCTCCTCGGATGCTGCCTGAACTGCTGTGCTCTTCCAGTACCACTAATCCAGAATTGCTAGAAGCATAGCATTCCAAACGGAAATCAATCAACAAACAAATAGATTTTGATTCCACCTAACACTCTCTGAGAAAAAGAACCGGACATAAAATCACCAATACTGGAAATTACATCACTGACTCAAGGAAACCTAAACACGTAAATAGCAAGTGGGACATAATACCAGCACTTCACCAGAGGCTCACTGATAATGTTCCCTAGTACAGTGATGAACCATCTGAAAATGAACTCTCCAACTCAGCGAGCAAACTGACATCCAGAAGAAGCGCAATTTCTCTCATTCTCCCTTTAACTAAATCCTTCATTCCAGTTATCGTTCCAGTTATTTATATTCTTCTGCAAAGTAATGTGGTGTCTGTCTCTGTGTGTGTGAGAGAATGTGTGTGTGCGTGAGAGAGACAGCAAGAGAGAGAGAGAGACAGAGAGAGAAAACAATCATCTGTAATCTCTGGATTACTTTCCGAGCCATGTGGAAAAGAGGGAAGGATGAGGAACACAGTATAGCTTAACATGTTGTTAAAAACCTCGTTCAGGGTTAATGGTTTCAGATTTTTGGATCATGGAGATCTCTTCCAGGACAGGTGGGACCTGTATAAAAAAGACAGGTTGCATCTTAACTGGACAAGCACCAACATCCTTGTGGGGAGGTTTGCGAGTGCAAGTTAGATGGATTTGAATAAACCAGGAGGGTGAGAACCAAACAGCAGATCAGGAACTGAGCAGAAGGTAGAGATGATTAGGACATCAGGCATGGCCAGTCTAATGACCATGCCGAGAGAAGGAATCAAATCAGTCCAAAATGTGAGTTGGGAGTTGGAATAAATGATCGTGATGAGGCACAGGTTTTTCAGGAATTAACAAATAAGGATAGAGAGTGTGGGGGATGTGAGAGAGTGAGGAGTATGGGATAATGGAGACAGTGAACAAGAAAATATTCAAGGGGAAAGAGGTTGAGGTGGAGTGAGTTGAGGAATTCTGTGATAAACAACTGGCAGCAAAACTCAGGAAAACTTGTTTGTCAAAGTGAATACTTGGGAAAGAATTTATTATGCTTCAGAGAAATAGCAATCTTATTGCTAGAGGTCTGTATTATAATGAAGGGAAAGCTGTGTTCATGTCATGGCTGTCGCTATAATAATGGTGGCAAACAGCTAGAATAATATTGGTGCTATTATGGGACAATGCTTGCACTGAGCATATGAATTACCCTGAATGTTCCCTGAGATGGCTGGGCTGCCTTTGGCTGAGTAAGTGCTGAAGCTCCATGAGATGATGCTGTTTTGTGATGTAGCCACTTACTGAGTTCAGTCAAAGGAACAAAGCAGCAACTATCATTGTTTATTGCTTCAGAATATATCAGAGTGTCCATGGCTGCCACTGCACACAATCATGCAATGAAAACCAGGCCTATCACGCCTGTGCCAGCAAGTGCATATCCAAAGGCTTTTTCAACGTTTGTGAGGTTACCTGCCTCAACCACTCTACTAGATAATGCATTCCAGATTCATACCACCCTCTCAGTTCGAAACACATTCCACAAATTCTCTCTCAATCCCCTGCCTTTCACTTTAAAAGTATGTCCCTTTGTTTTTGATCATTTGACCGAGGAACACAACTGCTGTCTGTTCATCCTCTCCATACCCCATATGTTCTTGTACATCTGAACTAGGTTCCCTCCTCAACCTTCCCTGCTGCAAAGAAAGAAACGAGCAAATTTAGCCCTCCTCTTTCATACTCACTTGTCTTGTTACTTCTGACTTTCATCTTCCCAATTTATCGGTGTTAAATTTCATTGACCGTTGATCTAGCTATCTGAATAATCTGTTTATATCCTCTTGTAGCCTTACATTTTCCTCCTGGCTGTGATCCACCCAGCTTATTTTTGTGTCATCCACAACATTGATCATAATTCCACTGCTCCCCACCTTCCACATTCTCACAATCGTCATTTCTGAATATCGCAAACAAATCGTGATTTCCTTCCTGTTCTCCAAATGTTATTCAGATGATGATTTGACAATTCCAGTCTCTTGCCTTTCCTATTTTGGTGAATTTATGAGTGATGTAGGTAACATATTTTATGAGGGAGTTTCGATAAATAGTAGTTTCGACACAGAGTTGAATTCACCTTTTACACTCTGTCCCTCTGCATATTTTATTTCTAAACCTTCTAAATAATTTCGGAAAAAAGTGCGTTTTGGCACCTTGCGCTGGAACATTAGTATTTTGCGTGGCACTGTTCTTTCTAACATTCCCTACAATAGCCAAAGCTGAAGAAATGTTTCATCTGCAGGATGGACATGGACTCATTCATTGTTTGTTTAAATCAGCGAGTGTGATGAGGATAAATGTTCAATTAAGTTCTATGTTGGGGCAAACTGCAGAAGATCAAATCATATTCTCATGTCTACCTTGAATTGGAAGCAAATACATACTGTGAAAAAAAATCAAAAATGTTGAAACACCACAGTAGGGGAGAAAAAAACATGTTGTCTGCTGTTGATGAAGATATCGAAATATACAGTACATGTACAACGTGTACAAGAATCAAGTTATAGAAGGAAAAGTACAAGAAATCCTTACTTAATTTGAATGGAATCCAGATCCCGATTTTCTTGAACAGTGATTTTTTTTCTCATCCAATCTCACTTCCTCGAAAACAAGCTTTTCACTGTCACTAAAATTTCATCTGCCATTCGTCCTCCGCGGTCCTACTCTTTTCTTACACTCCTATTTCGTTTGCACTGCCCCTTCTGCTGCTACATACTCTTCCACTGATAATCTCCCTTCACACTCTTCTGCCAATCCCACTGTAAGTTACACAAATTCCCCAGTTACTCCCACTTTTTCTGGCCATCACTTCCCCTTTTTGCTTTCCAACTGGGATGATGGGAGCCACTGGCTTCTATGCTGCTATTTGTCATCAGTCAATGATGAGATTGAGATGATCAATGACCAATAGGAACAGACAATAGTGCATTTCTGTCATTGTCTGATGCACCGTGCACAGGCTAGTTTTGTTCCCCATGGTACAGAGTGGAGTGTCTTGTTATCTCTTAACAGCACTTAGCCAAATGGCCTCATCACAAATAGGATAAACCTCTCCTCAGAATCAGAAGTCAATGCATCAGTTTTCCCTTAAACATTGTGAGTAGAGTGCGCACATTGCTCAATCAGGCCGTGTACTGTCCTTTTGTTCTTTATTCATTTAACTAATTTTCCAATGTCAGTTGAGGTGAGGTCAGAGTAACTTGCGTTGCATTAAATTAGTATTTGACTCTTGTGACATCAGGGATCCTGAGGAAACTGTGGTCACTGGGAATCGCAGGAAATTCAGCGCTGGTAATTTCCTCACAGAAGAATGACACTTTCCCCAGAGTTATTGGGAATGACAAATAAACTCTGCCCTTGCTAGTGCCTTCCAAAACCATGGATAAATTTGTCTTGATAAAAACATCAAGACATATTATATTTTCACAGGTTGATCGAAAGTCTCCGAAAAGTAAGATCTTGCTGCTTGAGTGTCACTTCAGTGAAATCAGGAAGTTACAGTAAGATTACCTTCCCAATTATTTTCAATCAGTTAATTTCTGAGGACTGATCGAACGATTTCAGTGCTACTGAGTTCAACAGTTTCTCTGTCCAGCAGTATCGCATCACATTAACTCAAGGCTGCGCCACTCCACAATTCTAATTTATTCATCGGCTCATTCGCCGTACTGACCAGATGTACCGGGCACACAATTTGCAACAACGTGGAGATGCCCTTGACCCTCTGGAACCTTCCTGACATCACATACCCTGCCTATGACTCCATCCCCTCCTCCAATTCCACCTCCTGTCGTTTATTCACCATCCCTACTGAACTTTCACTCTCTGATGCTGAATGTTCTGTTCTAATCAAATGTCTGAAATTTACCTCTCTGCCCCCACTTTAATGAATTTTAGGCATGACATTTAGTTGAGCTCTTCCGCTGTCTTCGCCTCAATGCACATTTCTTTCAGCAAGATTCCTCTCCCTGCCCCATAGACCCCGTTACCCAGTTGCAACACTCTCCCTCCTCCTGGAATCACCCCTCCTTCTAGTCTTTACCTGAACTAAATCGGTTCATTGAGAAATCTCAACATGACATTGGTTGTCTTAATTATTCTGCACTCCCCTCACCAAATCCAACCTATCACTGCCCGAACAGCCGACACTCCATGTGCTTAGATCCAACCATAACTGTGTTATTCAACCTGTGCCGATAAGGGTGATGCTGCTGTAGCCTGGTGGACTGACCTCGACATTGCAGAGTTTGAACGCCCACTCTCAGATACCTCCTCTAATCTCCCCTGGACCATGACCCTACCATGGCACATCAAACCATTATATCAACTATGATAACTTGACCACCTTTCATCTGGAGATTCCTGCCCCATTCGCCCCCTTCCCCCTAACTGCCCCCGAGCTGATGGTCCTCTGATAGCAGATCTCGCTTCTATCTCCTTACAAAAATTCACAAACAGAGCTACCAGGACATACCCATTGCTTCAGCCTGCACTTGCCGCACAGAGGAACTGCATGGATACACACGTGGGCCCCAGTTATGTCTGTTCTTTTCTTGGAGTACATCGACTATTCACTGTTCCTGTTCTATTCTAGCACCCACCCACAACTCTTTCTCCGATACACAGATGATATCATCGCTGCGACTTTTATCTCTTGTCTGGAATTGGAAAGGTTCATTGATTTCGCTTGGAATTTGAAGCCCTCCATCACTTTCACCTGGTCTCTCTTTGACTACTCCCTTCCTTTCCTCAACATCTCTGCTTCCATTTCTGTGGATAGACAAGCCACTGATATCCAGTATTAACACACCGACTCCCACAGCTTCCTGGAGAATATGTCCTCACATCTGGTTTCCTGTTGTAGACTCAATTCCATTCCCCCAGTTCCTCAATCTCCACCGCATTGCTTCTGATGATACTAAATTCAACAAGGTAGCCTTTGAAATGTCCACCTTGTTCCTCAATCAAAGGATTCCCCATCATTGTTGTCAACAGGGTCCTCAACCGAGTCTGACCCATCTCCTGCACTTCTAGCCTGCCCCTCCCCTTCTCTCTCGCAACAGAGTTTCCCTACTATCTCAGCCGCATTCACTTGCAGAGGATCATCAGCCTGCATTTCCCCCACCTCTAGCGAGATGCCCCCACCTGCACATATTCACCTCTCCTCCATTGTCCACCCTCTGGAGGAATCATTCCCTCCAGGATACACTGGTCTACTCTTTATTCACTCCCACCACAGGTCCACTTCACTTTCCCCTGCTGGAGGTGTCACACTTTCCCATTTACCTCCCTCCTCATCAGTATCAAAGGGCCCAGCTATAAATTCCATGTGAAGCAGCCCCTTACCAACGTTTCCCACAATCCAGTCAACTGCATGCGCTGCTCACAATGTGGTCTCGTCTACATTGGGGAAATGAAGGGTAGACTGGGTGACCTCTTCACAGAACATCCAAGTTGGACCGCTGCAAAACACCCTGAGCTTTCTGTTGCCTGCCAGTTTAACAGTCCGTCCTGTTCCCTGACCAATTTCTCTGTGTCAGGCTTGCTGCAGTGTTCCAGGCAAGTTCAGCGCAAGCTGGAAGAACAACACCTCATTTTCCATGTGCGGACCTTGCAGCCCTTTAGATTCAAAATCAAGTTCAATAATTTTCGGGCCTGAACTCCCCAATGTCCTAGCCCCCTATCCATACACCAGGCTTAGTTCTCACATCGCCTTCTATTACTCACACCCTATTGTTAGTTACAAACAGTCTCCATTAAGAGCTATCCAGTCTCTTCTGCATATAAACCAACATTTTCCGTGTTAACATCAGTTCTGAGGAAGGGGCACTGGACCTGAAACGTTAACTCTGATTTCTTTCCACAGATGATGCCAGACCTGCTGAGCATTTGCAGCAACTTCTGTTTTGTTTCAACATTTTCATCGCAAGTTCTCACAATGCAATACGTCACCGATATTTAGAGCCCTGTCAAACATAGGAACTTTGTAATTTCTCATTTAATGTCCATAACAAATTATTCGAGATTCATCTGAGATAACAACTTTGCTGTTGTCATTCAGATCAGACACTTTGCCACAGTTCAGAAAGAAGAAAGAAATCAAAAGAGCTGGTGCGAAACTCAGTCGATCTGGCAACATCTGAGCAGAGATGCAAAAAAAATTCCCTTTGATTCTAATAGGACTTTTCAGAACAGTGTCACATCATATGACATATGTTAATTCTGTTGCTCTCTGCAGATACTTCCTCATATTTTTCATTTCTCCAGCATTTTCTGTTTATTTTTCATGTTTCCATTATCTCTATATTTCATGTTTCTTGACAGGTCTACATGTTGACCTTGGTAATATTTGGACAATGTGGTCCTTTCATGTTTCTATTACAGTTGGTGTGTCTGTGACACCTGAATTACAGCCGAAATCTGTTTCTTCTTTAAGATAGAAAGTAAAAAGAAAATCTGAACATCTTGTAAATCTCAGGAAATATATTTTGTTTGAAAATACATTTTAGATGCAGTTGAACTTCATGAAATAATAGGGATAGGTTTTTGATGATGGAACACTCCGTGTCCTTCATTGAACTAGCTTGTCTCCCCAATCTCCAAAAGCTTTCAATGCATAACATAGAATTATTAAAACAAAGGTGGTGAAACCTCAGCCCATTGTCTCTTCCAGTTTGGAATGAGCGATATCTCTACTATTATTCTCCTGTATTGTCCCCGTAGCCCTGCGCATTTTGTTATTAGTATGAGCTTTTAATTGTAAGCATCCTGCCAGATATGAACAATATGATCAATCTCACACAAAAACAGACGTTGGAAGGAAAGCTCAGCAAGTCTGGCTGTATCTGTGAAGAGAAATCAAATTTAATCCTTCAGGTGTGGTGACCCTACTCCCAATGATTAAATTGTGTGTATACTAAATATAGTTCACTTTATCACATTTAAAATTATTCTGTTAAGTTCACATTGTCATTCAGCATTGCATCTTCCAAACGTTGGCTCGTTCCTTGTTATGAATTATATTTAATTCGATCTGACGTTAAGAGTGATGATGACTGGGGAATATCATTGTTCTCCCCATGCAGTCTCCACAGCCGCTGTCCCATTCCGCCCGATCTCCCAGCATAAAAAATACTGCTTTACAGCAAATAAACCTGCATTAAGATGTTTGTCAATTTTTATATAAATTAATTACTGAAGCATATGTTGTACGGAAGGTCCAACGTTTCTGTATTAGAGCAGTGACAGGAACATTCAGAGAAGTCCACACTTCCTGTCTAGGATGTCGATGGATTCATCATCGTCATTTGGCACTTAATTCCAAATTTAAAGTGACTGTCGATAAAGGTCTAAACCCAGTAGGAATATACATTAGAGGGAAATCCAGAGGCCATAAAAGGGACATGAGATAGTTCTGGCAAATAGGGTTACGGAGAATCCAAAGGGACTCTACACATACATTAAGGACAAAAGAATAACTCAGGAGAGTTTTGGGCCATTTAAAGATCAGCAAGGTTGCCGATGTGCAAAACTGCAGGAGATGGAGGCGATACTAAACAAGCATCGTGCGTCAGTATTGGCTGGGCAGAAAGATATGCAAGCTAAAGAACTTTGGAAATAAATCTTGACATGTTGAAAAGTGCCTGTATTACAGAGAAGGAGATGCTGGAGGTCGTAAACCCGTTAAGTTGGGAAAATCTTCAGCACCTGATCAGATGGACCCGAGAACTCTGTGGGAAGCGAGTGAAGTGAATGCTGGGCCCCTTGCTGAGATATTTGTATCGTCAATTGTCACAGATGAGGTACCAGAAGATAGGAGGCTTGTGAACTTGGTGCGATTATTGACAATGTTTAAGAAGGATGGTAAGGAAAAGCTAGTGAGCCAGACTTCAGTGGAGGGCAAGTTGTTGGTAAGGATTATGAGGCACAAGGTTTGCCTGGATTTTGAAAAGCAAGGACTCATAAGTGATAGGCCACATGGATCGAAGCACTAAATTGACTGAGTATGTTTGAAGAAGTGACTAAGAGGCAGAGGTGTATATTGTTGGTATGGACTTCAGTAAGGTATTTGCCAACTTCCTGCATGGTAGATTGGTTAACAAGTTTAGTTCATATGGAATACAGGGAGAACTATCCATATGTATACAGAATTAGCCCGAAGGCAGGAGACAGAGGGTGGTGGTAAAGGATTGTTTTTCGAAAAGGAGGGTTGTTACCGTTGGTGTACCACAAGGGTTAGTGCTGGCTCCACTGCTTTTCACTATTCACATAAATCATTTGGATGTGATCATTGCAGCAATAGTTGCTAATTTTGCAGATGAAACCAAAAATGATGGTGCAGTGGACAGCAAAGAAGGTTTACCTCAGAGTACAATGGAATCTTGATCAGATGGGCAGATGGGCTGACAATTGGCAGGTGGTTTTTAATCTAGACAAATGGGAGGTGCTGCATGTTGGAAATGCAAATCAGGGCAGGGCATGTACACTTCATGCTAACGTCCTGGGGAGTGTTGCTGAACAAAGAGACCTTAGAATGCAGGTTCATAATTTCTTGAAAGTAGAGTCGCAGTTAGGTAGTATTGTGAAGAAGGCATTTGGTATGCTTGCCTTTATTGGCCAGTGCTTTGACTATATGAATTGGGTGGTCATGTTGTTGCTGTACAGCACATTACTTTGGCCACTTTTGGTGTACTGCATTCAATTCTGGTCTCCTTCCTTTTGGAAATATATTGTGAAAGTTGAAGGGAGTCAGTAAAGATTTACAAGGATGTTGCCAGGATTGGATCTATAGGGAGAGTTCGAGTAGATTGGGTTCTCACAAACTTTGATGATTGGGTTATTTTATTCCTGTAGCGTGAGGAGCATTTATACTGTGCATAGCTAAGGTCTTTTTCCCCAAAACTAGAGGGCATGGATTTCCGATGAGAGGGAAAATATTTTTAAAAAGACCTAAGGAGCAACATTTTCCCACAGAGGGTGGTACATGCGTGGAATGAGCTGCCAGAGGAGATGGTGGAGGATTTTTACAATTATAACATGTAAATGATATCTGGATGGGTACATGAAGAGGAAGGGTTTACATCAATATTGGCCAAATGCGATTAGTTTAATTTAGGATATCCCATCAGCATCGACGAGTTAGACTGAAGCATTTTATTCTGTGCTGTACATCTCCGAGACTCTGACTCTTTCTGACCTTGCACCAATATCGTATTAATTCATCATTCCCGGACATGCTAACCTATGTTGCTAGATATGAACGAAATGTCTTCATTTCAGCGTTCTGAAACCTGCAAACACATCCTTCCATAACACTGACTCAGAGTCTCTCTCCCTCTGTCTATTGCCCAAATCCCTCCCATTTGTTGGTGTTGAAACTGCTTCCCCACCATCTAGTTTTAACTGTCCAGTTTCAATGTGAATAACTGTCCTCTATCTTTTCCTGCCCTTGAATGTTGCTCACTCAAGAGCATCAGCTTCCAATACTAAGAAGCTGTGAAACAGTGTTCAAAAAAGCATTGCTTGCGTTTTCGTTGACTTCCCAGTGTCCTGCCCTGTACTCCATGTTGGATATTGGGGTTTTAACAGTTTCGAGGCACACCTTTGTAACTTGCTCTGTTCCTATTCGTTGAACGCCTGTGTTAATCACTATCGGCTGATCATGTGCTCAGTTACATGAGGAATCCTCACAACTGTTAGTGATTCAGACCAGGCTTCTCATTTGCCTTTGACTGACATTTAACTTAACTCTAGTTTTTGTACGTTCGGGGATTGTTTTCTGGAGGCTGTGTTTTAAGCTGCTGTGGAAATTCAGGAAGACCAGTGGCTTTGGTGACCCAACTCTGGATGAAGCATGGTGACTGTAGTTACAGTATCTGGATCTGCAACATGACCAACAAATGGATCAGAGACTGCAGAGGGAAATCTCTGTAAACTAGAATGGGTGAATTACAATCAGATCAGCCATGGTTTTGAAGAATGTTGGAGCAGGATTGAATGGCTCGTTCATGCAAATTATTCAGATATTTCTGTTAGTACCAAGCCAATTCCTCTTCTCTTCCAGTGTCTCACAGTGGTGGACAGTGAGTCACCTCCTCCTGTTCCTGGGGAACAGAAATCTGGGCCTCACTAGCTTCCAGATTTCCCTGTATCGCAGTCTCGAGCAGTTGAGTGACTGCCTCCTGTTCCTGTGTCCCAGTCACGAGCAGTTGAGTGACTGCCTCCTGTTCCTGTGTCCCAGTCCCGAGCAGTTGAGTGACTCCTCCTGTGCCTGTGTTCCAGTCTGGAACAGTTGAAAGACTGCCTCCTGTTCCTCTGCCCAGAATCGAGCAGTTGAGTGACTACCACCTGTTTCTCCCTGTTCCTGAGCAGCAGTTTGAATGCTCTGAATGATGTCACAAGGTTAAGAAAGGACTTGAGAACAGGGAATTTCAAACTTGGAGCAGCCTTACGCAAAGGTATCTAGAAACGTCTCCACCAAACATTTTATGCAGCTCGTCTGTTATTTTATTCCTGTCTCCTTTTATAAACAGGGTGAATCATATACAACAGTGCAGTGTTCTGACAATACTCCCATATATAGGAAAGACAGATTAAAAAGATTGCAAGATTTATGATCTGTCCCTCAGCAATTCTCATCCATTCAATCCAAACCGAGTAAATGTTCCCTTTCATTGTGTTATGTAAAATGATGTAAGGAACTGGTTAACTGAACGTGTTTGTTTGCTAACTGTGAATAATGTTAGTCTCCATGGATTCTAATTATCCCAGTGGACAGTTTCCATCTTTTAATGATAAAAGGGCTCGATTCAATATGTTATCCCATAGTATGGGCGGGAGCACCACCGATAGCACTAACAGGGATCGGTTGCTCCAGAGACAGGGAGAGATCAGAAACTGAGAACATTAGACTGGACAGTTCTCACAGTGTCTGAATCTGAGAATGTTATACTGGAAAGTTACAACAATGTTTGGTTTTTTTCTACATATTATTGGTGGCCGTTATCATCGCGGATCAGATTTGTACTTTACATTATTCAATGTTTTTATTATCCTATCCTGGCTATTGTTGGTGTCCCTGGTAAGTTTCACTGTTGATATATTATTTGCATTAACCATGTGCGACTGTATTACTGTTCTTTTCATTTACTCTACTCTGTAAGTATTCACGCTCCAAACCACAACAAAGCAATATTGTTCATTCTTTATCTCCTTTAGTTCTGGTACTGGGCCTTGTTGGTTGACCTACTCACTTTCAGGTATGAACCAGGATGCATTGCATCACTGCCCTTGCTATTTAAATATTGAGAGCTTGGAGGTCACTGTCTTCTGTTCTGGATGGAAATTCCATTTCCTTCCTCTGACTACATCTCATCCCTGGCCAATAACTGAGGCTGAAACAGACGAGTCACAACTACGGTGATCCCTTTGGCCACAAGCTGATTACCATATCCTGACCATTCCTAATTTTAACTATTGTCATCTGCACGATATACTTCACTGGTTCATCCCATCTGCTGTTTGAACCTTCAGCTATGAAACACAATCTTATTAAAGCCAATAATCTGCTGTTGCTGTTGCTTAACTAAATCTGAGTCGGTATTCCATGGCTTGTATCTAAACGCAGACCAAAATCCCATCATTCCTGCACGGATTGCTTTATATTGTTGTTGGGTCTGGGAAAGCCTTTACTTTAATATTCACAAGCACATCGTCACCTCTGACTATGACACGGTCCTCAGTCTCCCTCTGTTAATGACACAAAGCCCTGTCAGTTGTTCACATATGAACTGATTTCCTCTATGTCTATTCTCTCTCAAATAATACTTTTCATATCTACTACCACCAACACACACAGACACACACACATACACACACACAGACACAATCTCTTATCTTATATTTCGGCAGTGGAGATACTGAGCCATACATTTGTGGGAGTCCATTTACTGTCACTTACTGCATGGGTTACGCATCTTCCCGTACAAGACATTTCTGTAGTCCAAGTATAGTAGCCATATACTGGCAAAGGTTTGCACTGTTCCCCATGCTGGGCAGGTAGTCCAGTTTATAGAGCAGTCCAGTAGCATGGTCTGCACAGCTCTCCATTCTGGCTGGTGCCTTGTCCCAGTTTATGGTGTCTTGGATGGTTCTGGGAGGCAGATTCACAATTTGATGTAACTAACCATTTCAACTGAGCTGGCAATAATTTTTTTGAATGCTCCTATTCTTGTGATTGGACCCACCGTTGTCTCACTTCTCCAGTTACTCCTACTCCCCTGTCTCCTTTTCCATATATTCACAATATGTTATTAGTTAATTAATTGTTTGTTTTTCTGTACCTTTCCCTGGTGTTGTTTTTTTCACTCCCGAGTGTATCAAGTGCTGGCATTGTGAATCTCAGAAAAAATGCAATGGTATGTGGCGGGCTGTTGCTCCAAGTTGGAAAGGGGGTTTCAGCAGCTTTGAGACACGTCTTTGAAACTTGGCCTGTGCCTGACCTCTGATGGCCTGTGTTTGTCCCTCTAAGTTGATTGTGCAGTCCATACCATGAGGAAACCCCTCGAGTATTATTGTCAAGGAACAGGAGCTGAGGAGTATCTGACTGCCTCCTGTCATGGAAAGGTTAGTGGAGGTGATGGAGATGGTTTACTGGAGGTTGTGCTGAGAGCTGCCTTAGACATTCAGGGAGACCTGAGGATTTGGTGACCCAACTCTGGATGGAGAATGGGGACTGTAGTTACAACATCTGGGTCTGCAACATGAACAACAAATGGAGCAGAGGCTGCAGAGAGGGGGAGAACTGGAACCACAGAGTGTTTGTGTGGAAAGAGATCTGCCAAACCTGCCTGTGTTTTAACGAGGAGACACACATCCTTTCCCTCTCCCCTTTAAATACACCCATGCAAATTCACCCTCTACTTCCCGCACACAAACACACTCTCCCCTCTCTCACACGCACGCATACACTCTCTCTCCCTCCCAAAGACACACACACTCCCCCTCACTCTCTGACAAACACACACTCTCTCTCTCCCTCCCACAGACACTCCACCTTGTTTTCAATCACACACTCGCACGTGCGTGAAAACACACACACACACACACACACACACACACACACACACACACACACACACACACACACACACACACACACACACACACATCTAATCTGTAAGATGAATTTTCATTTGCCGGTTCGTATTTCCAGATGCATTAAATTTTCTCAAAAAAAGTATGATTTATAGCCAGTCAGTCAAAATGATATTTTCTTAACTCCTACTTTGTAAATAAACCTAGTCTGATTCCAGGTGAAGACATATGCAGACTTCAAACAAGACCGCATGCCTAAACTACAATGTCTGACTGGAGGGGTCACCTCCTTTACATCGATAATACCTGAAGGTATCTCCAGGCAGGACTTGAAAGAAACGGATTGTAGTTGAATACAATTCTGCTGCTGCTTTGATTCTACCACACTACATGAATTCCCACTTTGAGCTCCAATATGTTCAATTCAATTCTACTAACTATCCCTCAGTTCACACCAAGACCCATTCACCCATCAGCTCTGTACTCAATGTCTTAACCTGGTTTCTGATGTGGTAACACTTCCATTTTCCTATTCTCATTCTGCTGAAGGTCTCTCCCTGGTGTTACGCCTCCAATTTGTTACTTTACTCAAACCCTTAACCTATGCATCTGAATCTTTTCCATTCCCCCAATGCTATCTTCTGTGTTTGATGTGAATGTGTTCCTCTCTGTTTCTCTCGCTGAGCATGATTAAGAGCTCTGCAGTGTCAGTGATGCCAGCCTTATGCAGTTTCAGATCAAGTAATCTGTGCACCTTGCATTATCGGTAACATCCCAGTGGATTCCGTGTGAGACAGAGCGTTTGAGCAGCTTTAACACACGTCTATGGAACTTGTTCAAAAAAAGAAATTGCTGATGAAATTCAGCAGGTCTGGCAGCATCTTGTGGAGTGAAAGCAGAGTTAATCTTTCAGGACCAGTGAAGCTTCTACAAAGCTCCCATTTTCTCCAGCAATTTTTGCATTTTCATTTCCAGTCTCCATAGTTATTTGTTTAATTGAAAATTTGTTCTGAGCCTATTCATTTCTAGAGAAACTCAACAGGTCTGGTATAATCTGCAGAGACAGAGAAATAGAGTTAGCGTTTCAAGTCCAGTATGACACTTCTTCAGAACTGAAAAAGGATTGGAAAATAAGCTTTATAATCCCTTGATAGATGTGGGGAGTGGTTTGACGGGTAAAAGAGGGTGTGGCAAAAGATAAACATGCTTTTAGTAGTGGTGAACGAGTAGATCATGTGAAATAGCTTTAAATTAAGATGTGAATGGGGAAAAGGGGTTCTCTCTATTGAGTGAAAGATAAAGAAGATACAACCACACAAGGTCATAGGGAGGCCAGGAGGGAGATTGTACGGAAACTAGAGAACAGTTATAATGGGGTCAGACTGTGAAGTTATGAAATTGTACATTAACTCCTACAGGCTGTAACGTACGCAACTTTAAAGTGCGTTGTTACTCGAGCTTGGGTTGTGCTGTCTTGGGACATTGCAGCAACCCAGGGCCGAAATGTTATCATGAGAGCAATGTAAGTTATTGAAATGGGAAGCAATGAGAAGGTCAGAGTTATTTCTACAGACAGAGTGGGTGTGTTCCTCAAAGCAATCTCTATTTGGTCTCGCCAATAAAAAGGACTGCATTATGAGCAGCAATGACGGGAGATCAGATTGAAAGGTTACAAGTGAAATGCTGCTTCACCTGGAAGCTATGTTTGGGGCCTTGGATAGTGAGGAGGGAAGAGATGAATGGACAAGTGTTGCAGCTTCTCCAATTGCATGGGATGGTGCGATGGGGGAGTGGGGAAACGTTCGGGGTGATGGACGGTCACACAGAGGGAACGGTCGCTGTGAAATACTGAAAGTGGGCGGGAGGGGGAGTTGTGTTTGATGGTGCTGTCCTGTTGGAGATGGTGGAAATGGCGTAAGATGAATATGTGAATGTGGATTCTCGCGCAGGAGGAAGTGTGGACAAGGAGGAATCTATCATTGTTCTGGGAGGGAGGGGACGGATTGAGGGCAACACCGTGGAAGATGGGACAGTCATAGCTGAAGGCCCTGTCCACCAGAGTTCGGGGATTTCTGGTTTGATGGAAAAGGAGGTCACGTTAGACCCAGCTCACAGGAATGTGGCGTCGTTAAACAGAAACAACAGAGATGCAGAAACTTGGAGAATTGAGTCAGCCTCCGCTGATCATGTGTTCAGCCACAGGCAGAAGTGCCTCCTGAATGATTGAAAATAACCAGACATCTAAATTGAGGATTTCTGCCTCACATCTGGTCTGAAGCGGAATGTGAAAATAGACCCAGAGGAAGGTCAGTGAGTATACGTGAGCAGACATTCAAGTAGATATCCCAAACAGCCCAGAAATTATTGTTTCTGTTCAAAAGAAGAACTCAATAAGAAGATGAAGCACCCATGGTTGACAAAGGCTCTCAAGGATACTATGGATGAGCATGAGTGGAGGGTCAGATTTAGGATGTTTATTTCAGGGACCAGAAGCAGATGCTGGGTATGAATTTCAGCTGTGCTTCCTGAATTCCCCCCAGAAACTGCTGCCATTGCTGTTCCATCTTCTTCCCTGCTCGTGTCCCCTTCCTGATTCCAGGTTCTCCCTCTCAAATTACAGAGTACATTATCTTACCTTATGGTCCCTCCCCACTTCACCTGAAACTCTTTGATCAAGTCTACCTACTCTGCAGTAGCATCAAGCTGCGTTTTGTGCTGCCACTTTGCCTCTGGTCTCAGTGTGGCTTGGCCTCTCCATTCATGCTGTTTTACACCTCCCACTCACATCTCACTCAGGAAAGTTTCCATCTTTGAGTAAACCTTATTGAAGACCCCTCTCCCCCTTTGCACTGAATTCACACTGTGATCCAAATTTCAAAAGTATACTCAGCCTTCATCTCACTCTGCTAAAGGCAACTGCACGCTGACAGTGTGGTACAAAAATTGCCCTTCTTATATGGTTCATGCCAGTGATGTGCTTTCACTGTAGAGATCATCACCCCATTTGGACAAAGCAATTCAGGTGTTTGACCTCTTACTGGTACTCGTCACAGTTTCCTGCTGCCTTAGTATTATAACATGGAGAAAAATAAATCACAGTATGAAGCTTGGGCTGAAGGTTGTTTACCTGTCATTTGAATACTGTTTCAAATTTGCAGTGCTTTATCTGTAAATGTTTGTTCGTAAAGTTAGTGTCAGACAGCGTGTCGGAGGTTGAGGGGTGACATGGTAGAAGTTTATAAAATCATGAGAGGTATGAATAGAGTGACCAGCTAAGGTCTTTTCCCGGGGACGGGGGAGTTCAACCACAGAAGGCAGAGGTTTAAGGTAAAAAAGGGGAGATTTGAAATGGACGAAGGGTCAATGTTTTCACACAGAGGGTGATGTGTGTATATGGAATGAGCTGGCAGAGAAAGAGTGGGAGGTGCAAGTACAGCTACAACATTGAAAACTCATCAGGACAAACATATGAATGGGAAAGGTTGAGAGGCATATGGACAAAATGCAATCAGATGGGACTAGTTTAGTTTGAAAAACCCTGTCAGCATGGACAAGTTGGACCAAAGGGTCTGTTTGTGCACTATATGGCTGTATCAATCAAGAAAGCGAGGAAAAGGGGAGAAAACACATGATGTAGTAAATTGGCAAGAAATACAAAAACAAGTAGCACGATCTTTTCCGAGCATATAAAAAAAGTTCAAGATGAGTGTGCGATCTTAGGTGAAATTAATTAGGAAAGTATTCTGAGGATAATTGGAGGGTGTGACTGAAGAATTGGCTGCAGGGCAGACAGATAATTTACACCCATGTTTTACATTTTCCTCACAGGGGAAGGCACAGTAAGTATTTTAAAGACGTAAACAAAATGGTAATAGGAGGGAAGTTCTTGAACTGTCTCTAACAAGAGGATCAAGGATTTTTCTAACAGAAAAGAGGAAGAGTAGACAGGCTATCAGTAATTCATAGCTGGTTTTAAAAGAACTGGTCACAGTCTTGGGATCATGGCGCCCTCTCTATCAGATGTTACCTCTGCTGTTTGTTAATGTAAGCAGTAAGTGCAGTAGCTTGATTGGGTTATCATCAGGTTTAGGTACACACGGTTCTGACCGTAGCATGTTCACCCACACTCATCACTGAAGCGGAGATCAGCTTCATGGTAATGGTAGACTGAGAGATTATATTGTGGTTGAATATGATTCTGCTGGTGCTACAACGGCTGCTATGATTTACAGCATCACATGAATGCCCAGTTTGAGATGCAATATCTGCAATACAATTCTGCTGCCTGTCCTCATTCGCACGGGGACACGGTCGTCCTCCTCCCCTGTACACAGTGCCCTATCCCAGTTTCTCATGTGGGAACACTTCCTTTTTTAAAAATTCTCATCCTGTTTGGGTATCTTCATGATGCCATGCCTCCAGTTGTCGCAATCCTCAAAAGCATTTAACGTTTTCACCTGAATATTTTCCGCTCCAGTAATGCCATCTTCTGTTTAAAGCGAATGTGTTTACCGCCGTTTCTCTCCATGACCATGATTAAGAGCTCTATAGTGTCGGTGATGACAGCCTTATGTAGTTTCAGAGCAAGTGAATTCACTTCCCGGTGTATGGCTCTCCATGTTGGACAGGGCGTGTGAGCAGCTTTGACACACATGCTTGAAACTTGTTCAAAAACAGAAATTTCTGAAGATACTGACCAGTCTGACAGCATCTGTGGAGTGAAAGCAGAGTTAATATTTCGGGTTCTATGACTGTTCCTCAAAGCACCCAGTAAGTCCAACAATTTTTGTTTTTGTTTCAGATTTCCTGTATCCAATCATCTTTGCTCTGTTGAAAATGTGTTTTGTAACTTTTCATTTTTGAAGGAACTTAGGGGACTGGCAACATCTGCAGAGACAGAGAAACAATGTTAATGTTTCAAGTCCAGTTTAAATCTTCTTCAAACGTGTAAAGGATTGGAAAGTGAGCGCTTTAGTATCTTGGCAGAGGTGGGAAAGAGTGTTTGGAGGCCCAGTGTGAAAGACAAATGGGCTTGAAATTGTGGTGAAAGAGACACAGGTATATAATGGGTGTAAATAAATGTGTAAATATTAGAAATTGATTTTCTCTGTAGAATGGACCATAAACAAGACACGAGCTTAGGGACCCCAGGAGGGAGAGTGTACAGAAAGTGGAGAACAACCACAATGGGTTCAGGCTTTGAATTTATGGAATTGAATATTAACTCCTACAGACTGTAACGCATCAAAGTGTAAAGTGAGCTGTTACTCGAGCTTGGGTTGTGCTTCATTGGATCATTGCAGCAGTCTGCATTTTCTTAGAATCCCTACTGTGTGAAAACAGGCCCTTCAGCCCAACAGGTTTATACTGACCCTCCAAAGAGTATGCAAACCAATCCCATTCTCTACCCTAATACTATTCGTACACCCTTGATTATTGCACCTTACATCAACATCCCTGAATACAATCGGCAATGCAGCATGACCAGTTCACCTAACCTGCACAACTTTGAACTGTGGCAGGAAACTAGAACACCCAGAGGAAATCGAACCCAGTTACCTGATGTTGTGAGGCACCAGTGCAAACCACTGAGACACCGTGCCATCCAGGACCGAAATATTATCAGGCCACAACTCAATACGAGCAGAAATGAAGCCATTCGGACCATCAAGTCTGCTCCGCCATTTGATCACGAACGATAGATTTTCAACCCTATTTCCCTGCTTCCTGTCAGTTATCTTTGATCCCCTTGTCAATCAAGAACTTATCTGTGTCTGTTTTAAATATACTAAATAGAACATAGAACATAGAACAGTACAGCACAGAACGGGCCAGTTGGACCACGATGTTGTCCTGAGATTTAATCCTAATGTAAAATGTAGTAATTTAACCTACGCACCCCTCAACTCACTGCTATCCACGTGCATGTTCATCAGTCGCTTAAATGTTCCCAATGACTCCGCTTCCACCAACAGAGCTGGCAATGCATTCCATACAATCATAACTCTCTGCAAAAAGAACCTACCTCTGACGTCTCCCTTTTACCTTCCTCTTAATGTCTTCAGACTATGACTTATCATACTAGTCAATCCTACCCTGGCGAAAAGTCTCTGGGTATTGACTCTATCTATTCCTCTCATTATTTTGTACACCTCGACCAGATCTCCTCTCTCCTCCTTGTCTCCAAAGAGAAAGGTCCAAGCTTGTTCAAACTTTCCTCATAAAGCAAGCCCTCCAGGCCAGGCAGCATCCTGGTAAACTTTCTTTGCACCCTCTCGATAGCCCCTGCATCGTTCCTATAGTAGTGGGTCCACAACTGGACACAATTTCCAAGTGTGGTCTCACCAGGGACTTGTGGAGCTGCAGAAAAACTTTGCGGCTCTTAAGCTCAATCCCCCTGTTCATGAAAGCCAAAACATCATATGCTTTCTTGACACCCTATCCATTTGCGTGGCAACTTTGAAGGATCTATGCACTTGCGCACCCAGATCCCTCTGTTCTTCCACACTGCCAAGAATCCTGTATTTAATGCTATATTCAGGATTCGAATTTGACCATACAAAATGAATCACTTCGCATTTACCCAGGTTGAACTCCATCTGCCATTTCTCAGCCCAGCTCTGCATCCTATCTATGTCACGCTGCAGCCTACAGTAGCCCTCTATACTTTCGACGACGCCTCCAATCTTTGTGTCATAAGCAAATTTACTAACGCACCCCATAACCTCCTTATCCAAGTCATTTATAAAAACTACAAAGAGCAGAGGCCCAAGGACATAGCGATGTGGGATCCCTCTCAACACTCCTCCAAGCAGAATATTTTCCATCTACAACCACTGTCTGCCTTCTGCTAGCCAGACAATTCTGAATCCAGATAACCAAATCTCCCTGTATCCCATACTTCCTGACTTTATGAATGAGCCTTCCATGGGGAACCCTATCAAATACCTTGCTGAAGTTCACATGCACCACGTCCACTGCTCGACTGTCGTCGACCTGTCTTGACACCTCCTCAAAGAAATCAATCAGATTTGTGAGGAATGACCTGCCACCCACAAAGCCATGCTGACTGCTTTAATCACACAATTCTTTGTCAAATAGTCATACATCCTATCCCTCAGAATTTTTTCCAAACTTTGCTGACCGCTGACGCAAGACTGACTGGTCTCTAATTGCCAGGGATTTCCCTATTACCCTTCTTGAAATAAGGAACAGCATTCGCCTCCTTCCAATCCTCCGGTATGACTCCTTTGAAGACTGAGGAAGCAATTATCCTCACCAGCCGCTTAGCTAACGCCTTTCTCGCTTCCCGGAGCTCTCTAGGATAAATCTGGCCCTGGGGACGTATCTATCTTAATGTTTTCCAAAATTTCTAGCACATCAATTTCATCAATCATGATCAGGACCAGCTCCTCTAAGTTTTCATTTACAACAAGTTCCCTTTCACTGGTGAAAATTGAAGCAAAAAACTCATTTAGGGCTTCCCCTATCTGCTCAGACTCCACGCATAAGTTCCCTATGCTATCCCTGATTGGCCCTCCCTTCTCCCTGATTATTCTCTTATTCCTCACGTATGAGAAAAATGCTTTTGGATTCTCCCTAATCCTTCTTGCCAAGCCTTTTTCGTGCCCCATCATGGCTCGCCTCGGCCCATTTATGAGCTCCTTTCTAGTAAGCCTGTAATCCTCTAAAGCTGTGTTAGATTCTTGCTTCCTCCATCTTCCATAAGCTGCCTGCTTCATTTTGACGAGACGTTCCTCTGTTCTCGTCATCCAAGGTTCCTTAATCTTACCCCTTCTTACCTGTCTCAGAGGAACAAATTTGTGTATCACTCGCAACAACTGCTCCTTAAACAGTCTCCACATGCCCACTGTGCCCTTTCTGTGGAACAATTGCTCCCAGTCTGTACTTCCCAACTCCTGTCTGATAGCATCATAATTTCCTTTTCCCTAATTAAATATCTTCCCATCAGAAACTGCTCCTTTCACTCTCCCAGACTATGCTACACGTGAGGCAGTTGTGATCACTTTCAACAAAGTGCTCTCCCACCATGAGTTCTGACACCTGTCCTGGCTCGTTGCCGAACACCAAATCCAAAATGGCCTCTCCCCTTGTTGGTCTGTCTCTATACTGAGCAAGGAAACCATCTTGAACACACCTGACAAAAACGGCTTCATCCACATCATCTGCACTTACGAGGTTCCAGTCGATATTGGAAAAGTTGAAATCGCCCATAGCATTAACCCTACTACTTTTGCATTTTTCTGGAATCTGCCCGCCTATGAGATCTTCAATCTCTCTACTGCTTTTAGATGGTCGATAGAAAACCCCCAAATGCGGCGACTGTTCCCTTGCTGTTCCTAACTTCCACTGCACTGATTTGGATGGTGTGCTCAGACCATGGTCTGGGAAGAGAATGGTCCCCCTCTATACTAGACCATTCACCATGACCTCCATGCCTCTGTCGTCAAGCTGTGGTGTAATTTCCCTTTATCTGCCATGCTCGGGTAAACTGTGCAGGGCAGCTCCAAACTGACAAAACTCAACCGTGTGCCCATTGGCCCTTTTATGATGGCAGCAGTACCAGGGATCACTGAATATCCAGGGGCATCCGGGCGATGGTGAGCACCTCCAGCCATAATGGGTGGGAAAATCGTGCTGGCGTTGAATGAGAGGGACACCATGAGGTAGGGTGGGTAGTTAATGAGGTGAGTTCGATAAGATAACACCAGGAAACTAGCTCTGCCTCGTGTAGATATTCCTTCTGTCACATTCAATGAAAATGGCACTGAGACAAATTATTGTACGATTCAGCCCAGTGAGTCGAAAACTCTGCTGATCCTACTCCCAGTTACAACGCTGCAGGACAAATGCTTATCCAAAATTCTCAATCATCTTAACTTACACAAATATCCTGCTCACCCATCATTCCTAGAAACTGTGGCTTATATTGCAAGATGCTATCAAAATGTTCTCATTTCACAATTTTAAAACCTACCATCAGATCATTCTCTGAAATTCTCTCTCAATTTTCCCCTCGCTTTTAACAAAGTTCCACCCATTTGTTGGTATTTAAACTGATTCCCACACCATCCCGCTCTGGCAGTGAGTTTCACACCCATAGCACTCCTGTGTCATGCCACATTGGACGTATGGAGCTGTAAATGGAGAGGTGCTGCACATCCTGTCGCTTCCACCATGAGCTGCAAGGTTCCCCACACTGGGCAGTGATCTAGTACAGTGTTACACAGCAATGCATCAATTGGTGCACACAGCTGCGTGTGCTGGGAAGGTAACTGCTCCAGATTAAAAGATAAATTCACTGCTATTTACTGCACAGCTCCCCATGCTGCACAGATATCCAGTCCGTGTGTATAGAACAATGCCTTTGTGTGTTCTGCACTGCGCCCTGTGTTGAACAGATCATTTAGTCCAAATTTATAGATCAGTACACTGTTGGACACATAAGTAGTGAACTTGTGAGCTCTAAACAGTGTTCGATCCTGAACGGATTGCTGAGCAGTACACTAGCCTGGTCTACGCAGCGCTTCATGTTGAGGAGGTACCTCATCTGGGCTTATACGTATCTGGGCTGGTTCTGAGAAGTGGATTGGGTAACCGATATAATTCTTGACATGATTATCACTCCTCCAGCTCGGCCCATTCCGCTGGTAAATGTAAGGTGCTGTGTTTGAGATAGAATTTACTTGGTCAAAATATTCGACATTAAGCAAAACACAATTTATTCGAAGACTGTCGATAAAAGACAACAAAAGGAAGACGAACTTGCAATAACTTAATTCTGTTCGAAAAATTAGCAGAATAATAGTTTATTTAACTACTATACAGTAACTGCTCCAATATGGTATCATCCAATAAGCACACAAAGCTCAAAAAACATATGCAGGAAACAGATTGTCTGACATGCAGTTCTCCAATCCAGGAGGAAAGAACATCAAAAGACAGTTCCGAGAGAAATCACAGACAGAGTGTGTAGAATCGGGGAGAGATTTCCTGCCTTCCAACCCTGCTGAGACCCCAGCAATAATTGGTGAAAGGTAAAATTAAGAGTCCTGGTTCTGTGAGAGTTTGACCATCACTCCACAGGACCAGGCCGTGGCTGCAAGAACACAAGGAATGGACTGTATCTACACCGTCTATGGCTCTGTAGGCATCTCTCCAAAATGCCTAAACCCACCTAAGCCGTTAAATGCTGGACAGACAAAAGTCAAAGTTAAACATAAATAAACAAAAAGATGCAGCGGGCCTGGTGATCAGACACAGACGGCCTCGGGAGCCCAGCAATTCCTATACTACCAAAACACAGCAGAATAATCGAGCTTGTAAAGAGAAAGAATGATGTCTCTCCCCCACCTCGATGTTTACAACTGGAGATGTGCCATGAGCCCAATAATCAACGATATCAAAATCCCACCCACACCAATTATTGTGATATATCAGAGTTGCCGTGAAATGGGTTAACTTGATCTGTTTGTTCAGTGACTGTGATTAATATCAGTCTTTCTGGACCCACCTGGGTCACTGGAAGCTTTCCCTCTTCCATAATTAGAGCCTTCTTTCAAACTTTATGTCATAGTATTCGGCGCAGAGTCAACCTCAACAAGATTGAGATCAGCAGCTTCAGAGGAAGAGAGAGAAATCAGACTCTGAGAACATTAAAATGGTCCAACAATTGATTTAATTTGAGAATTTTAGACTAGAATGTTCCAACAATGGATCCTAATCTGAGAACATTAGACTTGAATGTTATAACAATGGACAGGAGTTTATTATTGGGTCTTTCCTGGCTTTCTCAGGATTGGGCATGGTTACAGTTGCGAATACGAGCCGTACTGCTGATTAGACAAGCTGGGTACTATCCCATCCTCGCTATTATTGGTGTTCCTGGTAAGTCTATCTCTGTCGATTCTATAAATAATGCTGAATGTTATTGCTATTCTGGTTGATTATATTTAACAAATACATAAACTTGGAGTCACAAACGCCACGTCCTTCTCATGCATTTCCAAAGTACTTACTCATAAGCATGTGAGAAGGAATAAGACTGTATGGAAACTTGAGTTTCCTTTATACAGTGAACTGTTTTATGTCTCCATATTCTCTCTGTGTGATCAAACCCGCCGCCACCCACCTTCATAATATCCCCAATCTCCACCTCTGCCTGTGTTCTGTTGCTGACTTCGCCATCATCTACCCCTTCGTTAATGACAGATTTTATGGCTCCAGTTCTCTTCTGACCTCTCTTCCAGTTACAAATAGTTTGACCACAAGCTTGTTCTTGTCTCTACAGTTACTTCACAACAGAGATTCGTAAACAGAGTAATAATGTCACTTACTGTGTAATTCAGAGGCGCAAGTCATGACTCAAAAAGCATTGTCTGAAATCCTAACACAGCCGATGACTAAAGTTAAATTCCAAGATCAAAAATTGGAATAAAACCTAATTTCACTCATGGCAAGCATAAACCATCAGGATTTATTTTCTTATTTTATTGATAACCTTTGGTAAAGAAGCCTAACATATTTCCCCAGTCTGAACTAAGTGTCACCTCAGATCCACAACAATTTAGTTGCCTCCATATTGCCTTGACAAATGTCCAAGTGGTCAAGGGCAGCTAGGATGGACAATAAATACTGCCCTTGCCAGTGATGCTGGCATCCTGCGAAGCAACAACATTAAAGGTGAAATAACCAAGGAAATGTGGATGCTGGTGATCTGAAATAAAATTCTCCCCTTCTGAAAGAATGTTGGAGAATCTCAGCAGGTATGGCAGTCTGTCGGAAAAAAAATGTTTCGAGTTCAGTGAACCTATCAAAACTGAATGCAGCTGAGAAATAATATTATTATATCAGGGATGGAAGGAAGGGTGAGCGGGAGGTTTGTGTTGAGGGGATGATGTCCATCAAGAGAGAGAGAGAGAGAAAGAGAGAGAGATGGAGAGAGAGAGAGAGAGAAAGGAAAAGTAAGCAAAAGGATTGCTGATGATGGACTGGAAGGAAAACAGAATTGGAAGTTATTCTACCATTTCCCCTTTTCACATATTCCTGAATATCATGTTTATTATAGGATCTCCCTGCTTACCGTGAGTTATTTTCCTTCTATCTCTTGTCTCTGAGTGTGGTGATCAACTCCATCAGCAATACTTATAGTCGCTGAGATATAGAGAAACGTAATGTGCCATTGTCAACTGTTTATTTGGAGACAGGAACTGTTACTGTGCGTCTGTGTGGAGATGTAAGAGCTTTCTCAGCCAGGAAGAGAAACTGAGCAGCTAAAAAATGTATTGCTGGAAAAGCACAGCAGGTCAGGCAGCATCCAAAGATCAGGAGAATCGACGATTCGGGCATGCCCTTCTTCAGGAATGAGGAAAGTGTGCCAAGCAGGTTAAGATAAAAGGTAGGGAGGAGGGACTTAGGGAAGGGGTGTTGGAAATGCGATAGGTGAAAAGAGGTTAAAGTGAGGGTGATAGGCCGGAGAGGGAGTGGGGGCGGAGAGGTCAGGAAAAAAATTGCAGGTCAGGAAGGTGGTGCTGAGTACGAGGATTGGCATTGAGACAAGGTGGGGGAGGGGAAATGAGGAAGCTGGAGACATCTGAATTCATCCCTTGTGGTTGGAGGGTTCGTAGGTGGAAGATGAGGAGTTCTTCCTCCAGCTGGAAGAATGCCTCATCTTCCGTCTGGGAACCCTCCAACCACAAGGGATGAATTCAGATTTCTCCAGCTTCCTCATTTCCCCTCCCCCCACCTTGTCTCAATCCCAATCCATGAACTCAGCACCACCTTCCTGACCTGCAATTTTTTTCCTGACCTCTCCGCCCCCAATCCCTCTCCGGCCTATCACCCTCACTTTAACGTCTTACCAACTCTCGCATTTCTAACACCCCTCCCCCAAGTCCCTCCTCCTTACTTTTTATCTTAGCCTGCTTGGCACACTTTCCGCATTCCTGAAGAAGGGCTTATGCCCGAAATGTCGATTCTTCAGATCTTTGGATGCTGCCTGACCTGCTGTGCTTTTCCAGCAACACATATTTCAGCTCTGATCTCCAGTATCTGCAGTCCTCACTGTCTCCTAGAGAAACTGAGGAGACCGAGGCATTTTCAGTAGTGAATGGATGCATTGTAGGGGAATTTGGGGAATTCACTTGCCGCTGCCATCTGGAAAGTCAGTGGAGGCTCTGTGGGTGGTGTTCTCAGAATAGTGATGTCAGCTACTGGGTTCATTCAGGGAGCCCTGATGGTCTGGGAACCCCACACTGGATACTGCATTTGCAGTGTGTCTGGGTCCGTGATAAACAAATGAAGCTGAGACTACAAAGAAGGGAAGCTGTATAAACAGGGAGGAGCGAGGCACTATATTTTCCTCTCTGGGATTTCCAAGAAGATTTGTCTAAGCTGCAGCCATTCAGGTGTAAAGTGTAAAACCAGCTTGTCTCAAATTGAGGTGATCATTGAGCTGTATGCTCTCTTTCAGTATAATGTGTTCTCACGCCAGTAGCAAGACTGCGCTGACACTCACGATGAATTAAACTGGATTGATTTTGGATCTTTTCAGGCAGCAGTGGGTAATATATCCATCATCTCTGAAGTGCAGTCCTCCAGTGTATTCACGAGTTGACTGAAACCGTCTGCCTGCTGAGAGGAATGCATTGGTTCCATCTCCACAGGGGAAGGTACAGAAACTACTTTCCACAAATATTAGGGAAAAGAGGGACTGGTAAAAATTGGAAACTGAAGGAAATCAGAATTAATGAAGTGTATGTTATTGAAAATATAATTGAATTGAAGTTTCATAAGTTGCTGCATCTGATGAGTTACATCTCAGAGTGATTGAGATGAGAACAGAGCTTGTGTAATAATTACTGATTATTCTTCAAAGCTAATTAGATTCTGGAAAGGAACCTGCAGACTGGACAGCAGCTATTGTCAACCTAAATATTTAAAACAGGATGGAGAGGGAAAACAGAAAATTAAATAATTTGATGTCAGCTGTGAGAAAAAAAATTGGAACCTTTTAGAAGGAACATGACGACTAGATACTTGGGGAATAATGATATGATTTGGTACATTCGGCCGAGAATCAGGAAAGGGAAATGATCTTTGATAAACCTGTTTGTGGAGGTTGTCCGTTGTGACATCGAAAGTTGAGAAGCAATGGGATTGGAGTATTTGTATTTTTAGAAGACGCTTGACATGTTTGAATACAGGTGAGTGGGGAATATTAGAGTCCATGGGTAGGTAGGGGTGGAATATATACCACATGGATTAAAATTTCAGTAACGGAGATACAAGAAGAATACTGTTTTTCTCTGGACTGAAGGGTTGATGGGTGGCAGCAGGATCAGTGTTTGGGCAATAGCTGTTCACAAGGTATAACAATGATTCAGGTGTGAACAACAAATACCATCATGTACATTTATATTTATTAAATGGTACAGAGGTTGGCGAGTGCTTTTGTTGAAAAAGACCTGAATGTCCTTGGTCATAAGTCACTGACAGAATTCATACAGGGGCAGGAAGTAAATGATATGTTGCTCTTCAGGCAAAATGATTGAAGTACAAAAGTTAGAATATCTTTCCCAGTGATCGTGTTTTGTTGAGGTAGTATTTGGTGCTTTGTGTAAAGATTTGGTCTGCTTTATAATCAATGATCTCCTTGTCACCGAGACAGTGCAATGAAGTTTGACCAGACTAAACACTAGCATGATGTTACAATGAGGAGAGAGTGCAGTAACGATGTGCTTAATCTGTAGCGCTGTGAGAGAATACGAAGTTGAAGCTTGATGGGTATGGACAGAAACTCATTATGACCCAAACAGCTGAATGGGGTGTCAATGTCATACTTTTCATTGGATATTTGATTCACGACAGTTTACATGCCTCGGCAGAACCATCATGTCGATTGACAGAGAGGTGCAGGCTCTGAATGAACTCTGAACACTTTAATGCACAGTTACTGTGTGACACTGCATTGAATGTCACTTTGTACACAATCCTGTCAGCAACCAAATTGCCATCATTCTGAAACAGTTAGTTATTCCCCACCGGTTTCCCACCTCCACGGAGACCATGGGTCTGCCTTCTTGGAGATGGAAGATAACTTGGAGAATGGCTAAAAAATGTTGGCTTCATTCCGACTGCCAAAAAACCCATGTTAAAGTAACACATATGAACCATGAGTAATTAAGCCATTTGGATCAATTTGGAGCAGTCTGTCTGTGCAGCCCCTGCTCCATTTGTTTGTGATGTTGGAGCATCTCTGACACTTTCCTGTTCCTGTGTTAGTGGCTTGACAAGCTGAATAACCTCTTCCTGTTCCTTTGTAAGTGAGTCCGGGTGTGAAATGGTTCTTTCTGATCCCATGTACGTGACATGTGGGAGGGATCAGACTCACACCTTCCTGTGCAACAGGCAGTAGGGACTGAATGGGCTATCCTTCTTTTGCCCAGTAGTTTTGATGGGATGAATGGCTGCCCCACATTCTCGTGAAACCAGATTGGGCTGCTGAATGAAATTGGCCTTTTACTTTGGAAATGTACTGTGCTGTTACTTAAATGTTACCCAGACTTAACAAGACGGTCTTGAAAGTTGTCCGAGTCTTGCTATACATGGTCACAGATTGTTTCAAGAGCTGAATAGGGACAACCTGTCCTGAAAACTTAGTAGACTTCAGTGAATGCCCCTCTTCTGCTGGCACGGTGGCTCAGTAGCTTACACTGCTGCCTCACAGCACCAGGGTCCCAGGTTTGATTCGATCCTTGGTCAACTGTCTGTGTGGAGTTTGCACATTCCCCACTTGTCTGCATGAGTTTCCTTCGAGTGCTCCGGTTTCCTCTCACAGTCCGAAGATGTGCACGCAGGGTGAATTGACCATACTAAATTGTCCATCATGTTAGGTGTATTAGTCAGATGGAAATGTGTTTGGGCGAGTTACTCTTCGGAGGGTCAGTGTGGACTGGTTGGGCCGAAGTGCCTGTTTCCACATTGTAGGGAATCTAATCTGCTCAGTTTGGACTCAATGGGCTGAATAGCCTCCTTCCACACTGTAGGGATTATGTGATGACAAACTGGAGATGCCTGAGCTGAGGAAGCTGCGCTGAGGATCTCCTGCAGATGTGTCCCACGGCTAAGATGATTGATGCCCACCAATGATAATCACGTTCCCTTGTGCAATGAATGTCTCCAAGCGGTGTAGAGGTCATAATTAATTCTCAGTAAGTGTGATTTTGTTCAGGTTCCTTGATGGCATCCTCAGTCAAATACTGCCTTGAATTCAGTGTCAGTCTCTCTTACCTGAGCCCCTGCGTTACCTCTTTCGTTCATATCAATAGGTCATGGTGCAGAAGCAGAGAAGGTTTTCTTCAAACAGAGGGTAGTCAATGTCAGGAATTCTCTTACACAGAGATCTAGGGGAGCTAGATCACTGAAAGGGACCAGCGGTGTCCCGCTGGGATCAGTTCAGTGACCTCTGCCCACTGTTATTTTCAAAATGACTGGGATGTGGGTGTTGAAGAGTTGGCTAGTAAGTTTGCCGATGACACAAAGGTGGTTGGAGTGGTACAGAATGTGGAGGGCTATTGTAGGTTGCAATGGGACATCGACAGAATGCAGAGCTGGGCTGAGAAGTGGCACATGGACTTCAAACTGAAGTAATACACTTTGCAAGCTGGAATGTGAACGCAGAATACATGGTTAAAGGCAGAATTCTTGGCAGTGGGGAGAAACAGAGGGATCCTGTCATCCGTGTCCACAGATCCCTCAAAGCTGCCACCCAAGTTGATCGTGTTGTTAAGAAGGCGTATGGTGTGTTGGCTTTCAGTTGCAAGGGGATTGAGTTTAAGAGCCGCGAGGTTATGCTGCAGCTCGATAGAGCCCTGCTCAGACCGCACAGGGGATATTGTGTTCAGTTCTGGTCTCCTCATTATAGGAAGGATAATGAAGCTTTTGAGAGTGTAAAGAGGAGATTTACGAGGATGCTGCCTGGACTAGAAGTCTTACGAAAAAACCACGAGGGAGTAAAGGTTTTTCTCATTGGAGGAAAAATAGATGAGAGGGGACTTGATAGAGGTGTACAAGATGATGAGAGGCAGATAGAGAGTGAATAGCCAGAGACATTTTCCCATGGCAGAAATGTCTATCACTAGGTGGCATTTTTTAAGGTAATTGGAGGAAGTTTTAGGGGAGATATCAGAGGTAGATTCTTTACACAGAGCGTGGTGGGTGTGTTGAATGCACTACCATCAGTGTAGTAGAGTCAAATACGTGAGGGAAACTTAAGAGACTCTTGGACAGGCACATGGAACAAAGTGAACGGAAGCATGTAGGTTAGAGTAGGACAAACAACACAACGTCGAGGACTGAAGGTCCTAACTGCATGCATTCATGTAGAACCTTGAGCTCAAAGTCTGCATGAATTCATGTAAAACTCCGTTATCTCACTTTTTAGCTTAGAATTAATCTAAACATCAGAGAACACAGGTGGCCAACACCTTCAACATTTTACCTTGCTATCACCATTGTTCACAGCTCACCTGAGAATGCAACATTTTTTTAAAATAAAGGTTTTGTGATTTACACATGAAAGAAGTGAAACTATCATGGTATTTTAACAGATGAAAGGCTTAACAGACAATCAGTTTTTCCATGTATAATTTCAGTTACATCACACTGTAAATTTTTGCTCTAAATTCTGTGTTACGATCGACCCCTCAACTATCACCTGATGAAGGAGCGATAATCCAAAAGCTAGTGTTCTTCCAATTAAACCCGTTGGACTATAACCTGGTGCGATGTGATTTCTAACTTTGTACACCCCAGTCGCACACCGACATCTCCAAATCAGTACTGTTCTTTGTTCTGTGTTCTATGGAAGTGCTCAAGAAGACTTGGACATTAAGAAGATTTGAGACTTGGAGCAGATCAGCCTTAATCTTAGTGAAGGGCAAGGCAGGCTTGGGATGTGAATGACCTGCCCCTGTTTCTGATGCTCTCCCATTCTGTTATTGGAAAGTTCATATGTGTTATTTTCCTGGAAGGTCTTTTATGGAATATTGCAATCAGGGAGACCCGTGGATTTTGTGAGCCATCACGGGGTGAGATTTGGTGGCTGTATTCACAGTGAATCTGGGTCTACAACATGATCAACAAATGAAGCACAAGATACAGAGAGGGGAGGTTTTGTAAAGAGAAATGAGCAACATCTTCCATATCCAGCCTGGGTCTTCCAATTACATTTTCCAAATCTCCCAAACCGAGTGGGACAGTCTCGATGGACGAACTGTTTCCTCTATTTCTGTGCACCATGCTATAACAATAAGTGGACTCTAACTGCTCCTGTCTAGCAGGTTAGAGGGGTTGAATGGAACACAGAAACATGGGACTGAGGAGCAGGAGTGGGTCATTAGAGAATTTGAGCCTTCTCCACCAGGCATTAAGATTGTGGCTGATCAGATTGTGGTCTCAGCCTCATCGTCCTGTCTGTGTCCTATTATCCGTGACTCAGTTTTCTGTCAAATCTTTAACTAACACAGCTGTGAATACTTATAATCAGAGAGGCACCACAAACTTCCGGGGAAGAGAATTCCCATTCGAATGGCCCTTTTAGAATTCTTCCTCATCCCGCTGTGAGAATAAGAGAATCATACAGCGTGGAAAAAAATCCTTTTGTCCAATTTGTCCATGCCGATCAGGCATCTTAATCAGATCTCGTCCCACTTGGCAGCATTTGGCCGACATCACATGATCCATTCCTATTTATGTACCTATCCAGTTACATTGTAAACGTGTAATTGTACCCGCTTTCACTACTTTCTCTGACAGTACACCCACCAGCCTCTGTATGAAAAGGTTTCCCCTCAGGTCCCTTCTAAGTCTTTGCCTTGTCACCTTCACCCTATGCTGTCTAGTTCTGGACGCCCCTTAGATTACTTACAGTGTGGAAACAGGCCCTCCGGCCCAACAAGTCCACACCGCCCCGCCGAAGCGTAACCCACCCATACCCCTACATCTACATTTACCCCTTACCTAACACTACGGGCAATTTAGCATGGCCAATTCACCTGGCCTGCACATCTTTGGACTGTGGGAGGAAACCGGAGCACCCGGAGGAAAACCACGCAGACACGGGGAGAACGTGCAAACTCCACACAGTCGGTCGCCTGAGGTGGGAATTGAACCCGGGTCTCAGGCGCTGTGAGGCAGCAGTGCTAACCACTGTGCCACCGTGCCGCCCACAGATCTTGTCCAATCAGACTATCCATGCCCCTCAGGACTTTATTAAACCTCTGTCATGTCACCATTCAGTCTCTGACAGTCCAGGGGTAAAAGCCTCATCCTGTTCATCATCTCCCTGTAGCTCAAACCCTCAGGTTCCAGAAAATCTTTGTAAATCTTTTCTGCACCCTTTCAAGCTTAAAAAGAGTCAACTGATATGTACGCAGTATTCTTAAAGTGGCCTCACCTACGTCCTGTGCAAGCGCAACACGTTACTCCAACTCCTATTCTCAATGTTCTGACCAATTAAGGCAAGCATGTCAACCACATTCCTCACCACTGTACCGTTCTAAACTCCACTTACAAGGAACTATGAATCTTGACCCGTAGGTCTCTTTGTTAAGCAACATTTCCCAGGGCACTACCCCGCTTTAACTTACCGAAATGTCAAACCTCACCAATATCTAAATTAAACTCCATCTGCCAGTCCTTGGCTCATTGTTGGTCAAGGATCCCGTTATAATCTGAGATAATCTTCTTCACTGTCCACTGAACCAATTCGCTGATGTTATCTGTAAACTTACTAACCATGCCTCCGATAATCACATCAAAGTTGTTTATATCCGTGATGAAAAGCAGTGAGCTCAGCACTGATTCTTTCAGCACACCGCTGGCCACAGGACTTCAGTTTGGAAAACAATCCATTACCTTCAATCCAATTTTGTATCCAATTGGTTAGCTTTTACTAGATTACATATAATCTAATTTTAGTAATCTGTCTACGATGGGGAACCTTATTATATGCCTTGCTGAAATTTATGTAAAAATTGTACACCACAGTGAATTCTTCAATCTTCTTTGTCATCTCTTTATAATACTCAATCACATTAATTAGACATGATTTCACAAATCCATATTGACTATCCCTAATCATTCCTTGTCTTTCTAAATAAATGCAAATTCCATCCCTCAGAATCCCCTCCAAGGAACTCCTCGTCTCTGACCTTGGCTGATTGAGTCGATAATTCCCTGTGTTGTTTTGGCTCACTTCTCCCTTTTCTGGCCCCACTCCTCCACTGCCCACAAAAAATAATTATAACTATGTTGGTGATATGGCCAAAGATATAGTTCTCAGAGTGTGTCAGGGTCAGTGTTCGGAACAAGTCAGGCAGATTTCTTTAATCTACTAAAACAACATGTCTATGACCAAAACAAACTATGATGGAAAGTGGAATGACTAGAGGATATTGCAAATATGTACAGTGATATTTCCCTTTGAAAAATACTGAGAAACACACACACACACACACAAACACACAAAGACACACACACAGACACACACGCACACACAGACAGACAGACAGACACACACACACACACACACACGTATTGTCGATAACAAACTGAAAAGCAAAATATCTGCAAAGTTAACTTGAAAGAACATTGTCCAAATATGATTCGAACTTATGACCTAAGGAAAAATGAGAGTTTGACCCAAATACTGTTCTATGTGTAGAGTCATCAAGTCCTAGATCATGGAGAGAGGCAGAGAGGCCCTTTGGCTCAAACTCGTCCATGCTGACCCAAATATCCAACCACACTAACCTCATTTCCCAGCACTTGGCCAATAGCATTCTCGTCCTTTCCTGTCCATGTACTTGCCCAAATGCCATTTACGTATCCTTAATATAAATGCATCAACCACTTCTGTTGACAGCTCATTCCCTTTGTGTGCCACTCTCTGTGTAAAACAGTTTCCATCAGTTTCCCTTTTATTCTTTCCCCTCTGACCTTAAACTGATGCTCTCCCCTCCTTGATTCCCCAACTCTAGGAAAAATTTGTTGGGTCCATTCACCCTATCCATGTAAACTTCTATAGGCCCCTCTCCTGTGCTCTAAAGAAAAAAAAGTCCTCGCTTGTCCAACCTCTCCCATTAATTCATACTGTTGAGTCCTGGCAACATTTTTATAAATTCCGTCTGCACACATTCCAAATTAAAAACATCCTTCCGATCGCAATGTGACTAAAACTGAACACAACACTACAAGTGCAGCCTCACCAACATCCTGTATGACTATAACATAACGTCCCAAATGCTCTCCTCCATGTCCTGACCGATGCTTGCTATTGTGTCAAAAGCCTACTTCACTACCATATCTAACTATGACCCCACTTTCAGAGAACGGTGGACCTAAACTCCATGGTCCCTCTGCTCAACTACACTCCTTAAGGTCCTACCAATCAACATGAAATTCCTACCTTGATCTAACGTTGCCAAAATATTCCTCGGCCCACTTCTCCAGTTTGATCAACGTCCTGCTGCAATTTCTGATATACTTCCTCATTGTCCACGATACCACCTATCTTAGTGTCATCTTCAAGTTTCCTAGCCATGCCTTGCACATTCGCAAGAATATCATTGATACAGATAACAAATAGCAACGGGCCCAGCAGGGACCCCTGAGGCACTTCATGTGTCACAGGCCTCCAGTCCGAGAGAACCCTTCCACTATTACCCTCTGCTTACTACCATGAAGCCAATTGTATATCTAATTTGCCAGGTCCCTCTGGATTCCATGCGATTCTAACCTTCCAGACCAGCCTATCAATGGCAACCTTGTCAAAGGCCTTACTGAAAACCACACACTCTATCGCCCTACCCTCATCAACATTCCTGGTCACTTCATCAATGAACTCAAACAAATTTGAGAGGCATGATCTCCCACTCACAAAGCCATGTGATCTTTCCAGTATAAAAACAACTATTAATAATAATTATTAAAATTAATAATATCAAACTAATAAGATATAAAACTAATATCAAACTAATAATAAGATGACACTTTCAGTGGAGAATAAATTAACCATGGTATGTGATATTCGAACGTGCATCATGGGTGAAGGGCAGAATAGATTTTGTACCTGTGTCATTGAACTGTGTTGAAAAAAAGCAAGGGTGACATGGTAGTTCAGTGGCTGGTACTGCTGCCTCATAATGTCATGGATCCGGGTTTGGTTCCAGCTTCGGGTGACGCTCTGTATGGAGTTTGCACATTCTCACTGTGTTTGTGTGTGTTTCCTCTGGGTGCTCCAATTTCCTTACACAATCCAAAGATCTATAGGTCAGGTGAATTGGCCATGCTAAGTTACCTATCGTGTTATGTGCATTCGTCAGGGGTAAATATAGGGTAGAGAAATGGAACTGTTTGGGTGACTGTTTGGAGGGTTAGTGTGGTCTTGTTGTGCCAGACGGTCTGTTTCCATACTGTAGGGAATCTGTCAAAAAAACTATTTCTAAACAAACCTTATATTTCCAAATGCATGCATATCGCACACCTCAGAGTCTTCTCAAGCAACCTTCGTACCATAGATATTAGACTTCCTGGTCTATCGATCCCAGATTTTTCTTTGCTTCCCTTTCTGAATAATGGCACAACATTTGCTAATCTCCAATATTCTGGAACCTAACCTGTTGCTAACGATGATGCACAAATATCAACCAGGGTCCCCGTAGTTTCTTCTGTAGCCTCTTGCAGTGTTCTTGGATGCATCTGTTTACAACCAGGAGATTTATCCACCTTCATACAGTCTAACGCATCCAACACACCTTCTCCTGTGATATTGACTCATCCCAAGATAACACTACGACTTTTGTCAGCCTCCCAAGTTTCATGTATTACTCCACGGTAAAGACAGAGGAGAAATATTCATTGAGAATCTCGCAAATCTTCAGGACATGCACGTCCATTTTGGACTTTGAGGGGTCATATTCTCATTTAGCTATTCTTTTGACGTTAATATACTTAATGAACCTCTTTGGATTCACACTAATCTTATCAGCCAAAGCTATTTTGTGCCCCCTTTTCACCCTCCTGATTTCCTTTTTCAGTAAACTACTGTACCCCGTGTACACCTCCAGGTATTCCCTCGATCCCAGCTGCTTGGACCTGAGCCACGCCTCCTTTTTGCTGGTCAAAGCCTCAATATCTCCTGACATCCGAGGTTCCCTCTTCCTACCAACCTTGCCTTTTACCCTCACAGTAACACATAGACCTTGAACTGTCGACATTTCACTTTTAAAGTCCTCCCACTTGCAGGAGGTCCCTTCGCCTGCAAAGAAACTCCTCCAACCAACCCCTACAAGCTCCTGTCTCATTCCATCAAAATTCGCCTTGCCCCAAGTTTGAACTTGAACATGTGGACCAAATTTATCCTTCTGCATAACTATTTAAAAATTAATGGAACTATTTTCGCGGGTCCCAGAGGGCTCCCCCACTATCACCTCAGACACCTGTCCTGCCCTAGATCTTAGAGTAGGTCACGCTTCGTCCCTTCCCGATTTGCACTCTCTACTTACTGCTTGAGGAAACTATTCTGAACACACTTAATAAATTCACCCCATCTTAGTCCTTAATTCTATGTCATTCCCAGTCTATGTTAGGAAAATTAAAATCTCCTACTAATGCAATCCTATTGGCCCTGTGCGTCTCCCCAGTCTGTCTACATATTTTTGTTCCACTAATTCCTCGTTTATTATTTGGGGGCCTATAGTACAATCTAAATCCTATCACCATTCCCTTCTTATTTATTAGCTCCCCAGACAAATCCTCACAGGATGATTCATCAGTTATTTTATCTCTGATTACTGCTGTGTTACTCGCCTGAATCAAAAATGAAACTCTCTGTCCCCTCTTTCCACCATCTCTGTCCCGTATAAAGCACCTGTCCCCTGGTACTTTAAGCTGTCAGTGCTGTCCCTCCCTTATCCATGTTTCAGTAATGGCTATAATGTCCCAGTCTCACGCAGCGATCCATGTCCACAGTTCATCAGCCTTACCTGTCAGCCATCTTGCATTGAAACAGTTGCGATTTAATCCAACAGACATTCCTTGCTCCCTGTCGTTGTCTAGCCTGACCTGTCTCTTCATTTTACTGTTTCTGATTACTGTATCTCCTTCCAGCCTCGCACTTGCCTTCCTGCTGTTGAGGATCTCACCACTCCCCAACCCCAGCCAATCTCGTTGAAACCCTCCCTTGCAGCAGTTGCAAACCTGCCTGCCAGGATACTGGTCCCCTTCCAGCTCAGGTACAACTTGTCCTTCCTGAACACACCACCTTGCCCCACAAAAGATCCCAGTAATCCAAAAATCTCTGCCCCCTGCACCAATTCTTTAGCCACCCCTTCATCTGCCATATCCTCCTATTCTTACCCTCACTAGCACGGAGAACTGGAAGTAAACTGGATATTACCGTGCATTTTATCCTTTTCCGTAGCTCTCCACAATCACTCTGTAGGATGTCATCACTATTTCTACCTGTGTCATTCTGTCCTTTGTACCAATGTGCACAATGACTTCTGGCTGCTTCCCGCTCCCACCACCCTCCCCCTACTCCCGGTGAGAACGTTCTGCAGCCACTCTGAGACATCCTGGACCCTGGGCATGTGGGAGGCTATACACCATTCCGGATTCCCATTTGCTGCCACAGAATCTCCTGTCTGTACACTATCGAGTCGAATAATTACTTCTGTTGTTATTCTACTTGCACAGCCTTCTGACAATGGTATTTCTTCATGAAACAGTTGAATTTGGCTGAATTGTTTTGCTTCAGGTAATGGGGAGATTCCAATGAATCCTCATCAGGAATCCTCCATTAGTGGGAAAGACGACTGGGCTTTTTTTCACTCCCACACATTGCTGTGATGAGCGATTGGGAAGCAGAAAGGGAGCAATAGAATGTTTCTCCACAGATAGGCTATATTTTCCATCTGTAAGTTAAATCAGTAACGTTTCCAGTCCCACACTGGACTCTGTGAGCTCTTCTTGAACATTGTCCGAACTATATGACTCCATAACATTCTCGACTCCAGGTCAGTGTGTTATTGCAGAATCAATTCATTCACAATAAATGGTCCTACTTGTTTTGAAGATGTATTACTATGTGCTTGTATAATGTAAAAATAAGCGTTTCATGTCTTCACAAAGTCTGTGTTAAAATGAATATTCTTAAACATGTACAGTAATTGCTGGAAAAGCTCAGCTTGTCCGTCAGAATATGTGGGAAGAGAATTCACAGTTCAATTTTACTGTCCAATGACCTTTCCTTTGAAACTGACTTATTCTTAAATTATTTCCCCAGTTTTATTCTCCCACACCATAAGAAATATCCATCCAGTATTCACCAACTACACTCTTCTCCAGATCTTATATGGTCAATAAACCATCCCTCATTCTCAGGCCTAACTGTTAATTCTTCAGAACGTAATGTCTTCATCCCAAGAATGCATAAAGAGAAACATCTTTGAGACATTTCGAAAGCAATTTTTTTTTTCAGTTTAGGCAGTTATAACTACACATTATACAACAGATGTAATCTCAGCAATGCCCTGTACTGATGCAAAAAACATCACTAAGATCATACCCAACACCCCTTGCACGAAACAGGATCATGACATTTACCTTCCAAATCACTTGCTACATCTTCAGGTTAATTTGATATGATTCATGTACTACGACCCACAAATCTCTCTGTAACACTGAGTTCTGCATTCTCCTTGCAGTTAAATAAATTTCTGCTGTTTCGTCTTTTCCACAAAACAGAAAATTTCCATCACATATATATTGTACTGTTTTTGTTTTCTGCTGAAGCTTTGATCACAGCCATCCTCTGTCTTTATGCCATTGCTTATTCTGCCTTCCCCTGTCCGTATCCCATTGCAGATGCTCGGCCCTCCCCCTGTCTGTATCCCATTGCTGATGCTCTGCCCTCCACTGTCTGTATCCCATTGCTGATGCTCTGCCCTCCCCTGTCTGTATCCCATTGCAGATGCTCTGCCCTCCCACTGTCTGTATCCCATTGCAGATGCTCGGCCCTCCCCCCGTCTGTATCCCATTGCTGATGCTCTGCCCTCCCCTGTCTGTATCCCATTGCAGATGCTCGGCCCTCCCCCTGTCGTATCACATTGCTGATGCTCTGCCTCCCCGCGTCTGTATCCCATTGCTGATGCTCTGCCCTCCCCTGTCTGTATCCCATTGCAGATGCTCGGCCCTCCCCCTGTCGTATCACATTGCTAATGCTCTGCCTCCCCGCGTCTGTGTCCCATTGCTGATGCTCTGCCTCCCCCCGTCTGTATCCCATTGCTGATGCTCTGCCCTCCCCTGTCTGTATCCCATTGCAGACGCTCGGCCCTCCCTCTGTCAGTATCACATTGCAGATGCTCTGCCCTCCCCTGTCTGTATCCCATTGCAGACGCTCTCACCTTCCCCGTCTGTATCCCATTACAGACGCACTGCCTTCAGCTGTCTGTATCGCATTGTAGATGCTCTCCCCTCCCCTGTCTGGATCCCATTGCAGACGCTCTTCTCTCCCCCTGTCTGTATCCCATTGCAGACGCTCTGCTCTTCCCCTGTCTGGATCCCAATGCAGGTGCTCTGCCCACCCCATCTGTATCCCACTGCAGACGTTATGCCACCCCTGCCTATATCCCACTGCAGAAGCTCTGACCTCACCCATCAGTATCCCATTACAGGCACTCTTCCCTCCCCCTGTCTGTATCCCATTGCAGACGCTCTTCCCTCCCCCGACTGTATCCCATTTCAGACGCTCTGCCCCTGCCCTGTCTCTATCCCATTGCAGACGGTCCGACCTCCCCTGTCTATATCCCATTGCAGACGCTCTCCCCTCCCCCTGTCTGTATCCCATTGCAGACGCTCTTCCCTTCCCCTGTCTGTATCCCATTGCAGACGGTCCGACCTCCCCTGTCTGTATCCCATTGCAGACGCTCTCCCTTCCCCTGTCTGTCTCCCATCGCAGACACTCTGCCCTTCCCCTGTCTGTATCCCATTGCAGACGGTCCGACCTCCCCTGTCTGTATCCCATTGCAGACGCTCTCCCTTCCCCTGTCTGTATCCCATTGCAGACGCTCTACCCTTCCCCTGTCTGTCTCCCATCGCACACGCTCTTCCCTCCCCCTGTCTGTATCCCATTGCAGAGGTGCATCCCTCCCCCAGTCCGTCTCCCATTGCAGACACACTGCCCTTCCTTGTCTGTATCCCATTGTAGACGCACTGCCCTCACTCTGCCCTCCGCTGTCTGTATCCCATTGCAGACAGTCTTCCCTCCACTGTCTGTATCCCATTGCAGACGCTCTGCCCTCTCCCCGTCTGTCTCCAATTGCAGGTGATCTGTCCTTCCACTGTCTGCATTCCCTTGCAGACGCTCTACCCTCCCCCTGTCTGTATCCCATTGCAGACTCTCTGTCTCCATTTGACATCTTATTGAATGACTAGCCTGGTGCATGAGCAAATTGAGCTCCATCTCCTTCATCCGGTTCATTAGAATAGATTGTAATTTGTTGATGACCTCATACAGATCCCTGAAGAATTCCACTCGTTACAGCTTTCCAAACACAAAATGAGTAATGATCTATACTCTGCATTTCCTGACAGCTACCTAGGGCTCACCCTCTTCTGCATAACAGCCTGGGATGGTTATAGGGCGTCCCCCTGTGCGATAATTTACTGAATACTTCATTCTGTTTGGTGGGGTCTGTTTGGTGCAGCCCATTTTGCCGCAGACGCATTTAGGCACAGAACTATTTCAGCGCAGCTCATATTTATTCCTTTTCAGGCTTAGGTAAAAGCTTTAATCAAAGCAATAAAAATAAAAATAATGTTTATTGCCTTTAGTAAAAATGTTAAAAAGACACCTGAGTAAGTATAACATTGACTCAGAGTTTTATTTCAGAGCTAAAATGATAATCGGTCTTGCATTTATTCACATTGAAAACATTCATGAAGCTATTGAACATTTGACTGATGCGCTTCCAGATGAACTGCAACCGCTGCTGGACTGGTTCGAGGATAACTATGGAGGTAGAAGATTACGCAGTGGAAATGGTCGGCGTTCACCGCTTTTTCCAGTTGGAATGTGGAATTTATATGAAAGAACTTTAAACAATGAGAACAAAACAGACAATAATGCAGAAGCTGCCCACAGGAGATGACAATGCGAACATGATGTGGAAATATATTGAGAGTTTACGAAAAGTTCAGAGAGGAAGGGACATTTACTATGAGCATTTGATAGCAGGGCACGATAGTCCGTTGAAATTAAAGAAGCAGATGCTAGAATACAAACACTCGTAAGAAGATTTCGTGAGAGAAATGATGTCGAGTATTTACGAGGATTGCCCATAATTTTGAATGAACGTCATGTTTTAGATTTTTCGGAATGAACTTATATCATTTACTTTTTTTCTTTTTAACATTTTTACTGAAGAGAAGAAACATTATTTTTATTTTTAGTCTTTCATTAATGCTGTTAACTAAGCCTGAAAAGTGAGAGAGATTAGATTGGAACTGCCAGCGAGTTTCAATTGAGAATTGCTCTTTACTGAACATTGATACTTACTTGGTTGGTGGGACGTCGATGTTTCACAATCTCCACACAAGGTGTCCTGGTCCTCTCTGGCTTTTTGAAGGATCCTCCCCATATGTCGAGGTAGACAGTGAGGGAACGGATATCGGGCACTCTACTTCGTTACAGCATCTGTAAGCCGCCCTCTCTCTCTCTCTCGCCTCCCTATCCCTCTCTTTCACCCCTCCCTCTCTCTCTCACCCACTCTCTCTCTCGCCCCCTTCACTCTCTCGTCCCCCTCCCTCTCTCTCTCGTCCCCCTCCCTCTCTCACTCGTCCCCCTCCCTCTCTCACTCGTCACCTCCCTCTCTCTCTTCCGCCCCCTCCCTCTCTCTCTCCCGCCCCCTCCCTCTCTCGTTCCCGCCCCCCTCTCTCTCCCGGCCCCTCGCTCTCTCTCTCACCCACTCTCTCTCTCGCCCCCTTCACTCTCTCTCTCCCGCCCCCTCCCTCTCTTTCTCGCCCCCTCCCTCTCTCTCTCGCCCCCCTCCCTCTCTCTCACCCCATCCCTCTCTCTCACACCCTCTCCCTCTCTCTCACCCCCCTATCACCCTCCCTCTCTCTCCCTCTCCCGTCCACCTCTCTCTCTCGCCCCCTGCCTCTCTCTGTATCACCCCACCCTCTCTCGCCCCGCACCCCCCCTCTCTCTCGCCCCTCCCTCTCTCTCTCTCACCCACCCACCTGTCTCTCATGCCCGCCGCCTCTCTCTCTCACCCTTCTCCCTTTCTCTCTCGCACGTCCCTCTCTACCTCGCTCCCCTCCCTCTCTCTTACCTCCTCCTTCTCTCTCTTGCTCCCCCCTCTCTGTCGCCCGCCCTCCCTCTCGCTCTCGCTGCTCCCTCTCTCTCTCTCTCAACCACCCACCTCTCTCTCTCTTGCCCATCCCCTCTCTCTCTCTCTCATGCCTCTTCCTTTCTCTCTCGCCCCTCTCTCTCACCTCCACTTAGTGGAGCTGCTGGGGATGGTTTGCAGAAGGTTGTGCTGTGAGCTGCCTCAGATATCCCGGAAAACCTGATGATTTGGTGACGCAACTCTGAATGGAACATGGGTACTGTAGTTACAGCATCTGGGTCTGCAACATGAACAACAAATGGAGCAGAGGCTACAGAGAGGGGAAGCTCTGAAACCACAGACTGAGTGTATGTGGGGAAAGGGACATGCCGTATTTGCCTGTGCCTTAGTCTGGACAAGTACACATTCTCACTCTCCCCGTTACATACACTGATGCACACTCTCCCTATCTGCCCCTCACACACATTCACACTGCCCCTCTCTCACGATCCACACATGCACTCCACTCTGTCACACACACGGATGAACACAGACCCGCTCTCTCTCTCCCTCCCCCGCACACACGCACAATCCACCTCACTCTCTCTCACATACAGAATGGGTGTCTCTCACTCCCCTTCACGCAGACACGCCCTCTCTCTCACACATACACATGCGCGCTACTCCTACTTTGTAAATAAAACCAGTCTGACTCCAGGGCAAGACACAGACAGAGTCCAAACAAGGCCTCAAGCTTAGAATACATTATCTGACCGCAACTGTTACTTCATTTACATCGATAGTACCTGAAGGTGTCTCCAGGCAGTGACTTGAAATAAATTCTGTGATTTGCATTTTAATCAATCAAACCCGCCTCTCCATTCTGACTGATTAAGTACTTAAGAGCCATCTTAGGTGTGTACAATTCATGTGCATGACTTGTACAACCCTTTGATCTTGGATAAAGATGGCTGGAAGTGAAGACTTTATGGTGGAACCGTTGATGAACAGTGGAAGGCTTTCAAAACAATTTTTCAACGTTCTCAGCAACAGCATATAATGGTGAAAAGGAAGGACTATAGGAAAAGGGTAATCTGCCATGAATGTCTCAGGAAATAAGGGAGGCTATCAAATTAAAATAAATGGCATAAATAATGGCAAAGACCAGTGGGGAAGTAAAAGATTGGGAAAACTTTAAATGTCGAAATAATGTCAAAACCTTTAAATGTCAAAATAAAGCAACAAAAAAGTTATCAAGTCACATCCGATAGGTTACAAGAGTAAACTACCTCAGAATATAAAGACAGATAGCAAAATATTCTATAAATATACAAAACGAAATGAATGGCTAAGGTAAGCAATTGTCCTTTAGAATGTGAGAAGTGGGATCCAGTAATGAGATATGAGGAAATGGACAAGGAATTGAAGAGTTATTTCGTTGGTCTACACAATGAAGGACACTAATAACATGTCAGTAATTGTCAAAGACAGGAAGATAAGTGAGTACCTGGAAACAACCATTCCCAAGAGAGATATTGTTGGGCAAGCTCATGGAGCCAAAGGTAGATAAGTCTCCTGGCCCTGATGGAATGTATCCCAAGGTACTAACAGAGGTGATGAGAGAAATAACAAATGCACTTTTGGAAATTTTTCTGATTTCACTGGACTCTGACACAATTCCAGCAAATTGGAAAACAGGAGTACAGACACCACTGTTTAAAAAGGGAGATAGACAACATGACGGGAATTATAGACTGGTTAGCCGAACATCTGTAGGAGAAAATATTTCAATCTATAATCAAGGAATAAATGGCAATGCATCTTGATAGAAATTGTCCCGTTGGGGAGACACAGTGTTGGTTAATGAAAGGCAGGCCACGTGTAACTAACCTACTGGAATTCTATGAAGACATTACACGGTGGCACAATGGTTAGCACTGCTGCCTCACAGCGCCTGAGACCCGGGTTCAATTCCCGCCTCAGGCGACTGACTGTGTGGAGTTTGCACGTTCTCCCCGTGTCTGCATGGGTTTCCTCCGGGTGCTCCGGTTTCCTCCCACAGTCCAAAGATGTGCAGGCCAGGTGAATTGGCTATGCTAAATTGCCCGTAGTGTTAGGTAAGGGGTAGATGTAGATGTAGGGGTATGGGTGGGTTACGCTTCGGCGGGGCGGTGTGGACTTGTTGGGCCGAAGGGCCTGTTTCCACACTGTAAGTAATCTAATCTAATCTAATCTACAGGAGCCCAGTAGGTGTGGTGTACTGAGATTTCCAAAAGACATTCAATATAGTGACGCCAAAAAGGCTGCTGTGTAAGGTGTGGCATTACGGGCAATGTATTAGCATGGAGAGAGGATTGGTTAACTAACATGAAGCAACGAGTGGGAATACATGATTGTTTTTCTGGTTGCTGATCAGTGACTAGTGGAGTGCCTCAGGGATCGGTGCTGGGACTGCAATTATTCACAGCTTACATAGATAATTTGGAGTCGGGGAGCACGTGTAGTGTCTCAAAGGTTGCAGCCGATACTAACATGACTGGCAGAGTAAAATGTGGAGAGGATGGTTAAACTTTACAAAGGGACATAAAGAGTTGAAGTGAGTGGGTCAAGGTCTGGCAGATGGAGTGCAATTATAATAAATGTAAAATCATCCGTTTTGGTCGGACAAATACTAAAGAGGACTCTTATTTGAATTGTTTAAAAATGCAGCATGCTCTTGTGCAGAGGGACCTGGGTGTCCTTGTGCATGAAGCACAGAAGCTGGTCTGTAGGGGCAACAGGTAATTAACAAGGCAAATTGAATTTTGTCCTTCATTGCGAAAGGGATTGAGTGTAAAAGTAGGGAGTTATGTTGCAGATTTAAAGGGTGCTGAGGAGATCACACCTGTAGTACGTGCAGTTTTGGTCTCCCCGTCTGAGAAAGGAAATACTCGCACTACAATGTATGCAGAGGAGGCTCGTTAGGTTGGTTACAGAGGTGAGGGGTTTGGTTATGAGGAGAGACTGAATACATTGGAATTATACATTGATTGGAATTTGAAAGATTGAGGGAGGAAGGAATAGAAACATTTATAATTGTGAAGGGAGTAGGTACGATAGAAATATAAAGGATGATTCCAGAAGCATGGGAAATTAGATAACAGGGCAAAGCCTCAAAACTATATGGAGCAGATTTAGGATTGAATTGAGAAGGAACGTCTTGATCAAGAAGTTTGTGAACCTGAAGAATTCTTGAGGATTTGTCATTGAATGTGTTTGAACTCTTATAGATAATTGTTTGAAGATTAAAGGAATGATGGATTATGGTGAGTGGGCGGGTAAGTGGAGCTGAGGCTATGAAATGATCAGCCATTATCTTATTGAATGGTGGCGCAGGCTTGAAGGGCCCGATGGCCTACTCCTGCTCCTAGTTTGTACGTTCTTATGTAATGGGTCAACATGAAATGGGAATTATATTTGACAAACTGACTGGTCGATGCATACAGAAAAGAAATGGATGCAATGCATTTAGATTTTCAGAAAGATCTTGATAAAGACTATGGCTGAGTGTGCAAATTCAAATGTTACGGCATTGGGACTAAAATATGAACATGATTTTAGAATAGGACAACTGACACGAAACAGTGAACAGGAATAAAACAATCTGTTTTGAAGTTGAAGGATCATGGCGTGTCGTAGGGATTAGTGATTGTGACACAGCTATTCTCAATGCTTACCATCATTTAGGTGAGGGAATCAAATGCAATATTTCTCAGTCTGCTGACAGCATGAAATGATGTCGGATTGTTAGTGGGTGAGGAGGATTTTTAAAAAAAAGCTCCAAAGTGATTGAGACAAGTGGAGTGAATGGGAAAATATGTGGCAGATGAAGATCAATGGGGGTGGATGTGATGGTGTGTACTTTGACAGGTACAATAGAACAGCAAACTATCATTTCAAAAGGGATTGTATGAAACATGTTGGTCTTTGAAGGGATTTATGTTCTTTCTTTTTTTTTCCTGTTGCGCAGCCCTCGGAAGTCAGTACAGGGCAGTGAGTTCTGAACCCAGAAGTCAATACTGGGAATGGCATTGACACGCTGACCAGCGTACATAAACCCACCAAGTGGGGAGCTGTAACATTTTAAAGGATCTGTATTTCCTTGTACACCAGTCACTGAAAGCAATATTGCAAGAGCAGAAAGCAGGCAGGAAGATAAATGGTGTGTTGACCTTAATTTCTAGGGGATTGACTGACAGAAGTAAGGGTGTCTTACTGCAGCTGTACAGGGCCTCGGTGAGAGCCCATCTCGACCATTGTGCAGTATTGTGTGCAGTACTGGTCTCCTTACCTAATAAGTGAGAAACCTGACATTGAGGGAGTGCAGTGAAGGATGACCAGACTGATCTCTGGAATGACAGGCTTGTTGTGAGAGCAGAGTTTGGGGCGTTTAGGCCTGTGTTCAATGGGCTTCAGGAAAATGAGTGGAGATCTCAGTGAAACATATAAAACTATAACAGTGTGAGACATATTGGAAGATGATAATTCCCCGGCCTGGGACGTCTAGAACAAGAGGCCACCGTATTAGGTACAGACAGGCCACTCTGCATTGAGATGAGAATAAATGTCTGCACTCAGTGACTGGTGACTCTGGGAATTTCTCTGCCACATAAGCAGTGGAACACAAGGCACTGAATATGAGTAAGGATTTCTCGACACGAAAGGGAGCGGGAGGCATCTGGAGTATGGCGGTCACAAGCTCTCAGACGTTAGGAAGGAGGCCTCTGCAGGGTCAACAGAAATGTGTTTCCCATTCCCTTTTCCGATACTGAGGCTGGTGCCGGGAATTCTGTCAGTTTTATCCTTACAAACTTCAGAGCAGTTTGATACAATTTTGTTTCCTACTTTGCCGTTTTCGAGACCATTGAAAAGTTTATCACATGCATGTGTGTACAGAGTATCGTTTAGGCCAGACCAGAAATGCATGGAATTTACCAGGCCAGTATTCACTTCCTGAATGTACATTGATGAAGCAAATTGGAGTTTACAATCGGCATTGATTTCAGCATCATCATTACTGATACCAGATTTTAGATCTCGATATGTTGTTAATTGCTTTTCAATTCCATCAGCTATCCAGGGCATTAGCCTGGACCGGATTAGTAACCCAGTGATATTTCCACAACAGCACCATCTCCACGTAGGGACCTATTGGAAACCACACTGAGCTGGTTATTTCTGTGCGGATTGACAGATCTGTCCAAAAGAATTTCTACCAGTTTAACTATCGTGATGGGACTGAGGGGGTGGCAAATGGTCAGATTGTAATTATTCTCCGCTTCGCGGACTGGACATAGTTGAGTAATTTTCCACATTGCCAAGAAGATGTCAGAGTTCGAGCTGGAATGAAACAGCTTCTCCCAGGGACACGGTTGTTGTGCAGCACAAGACTTCAGTCCTGTTGCAGGAATCGTGTCAGGGCCCTTTGCCCTTGTCGTATCTACTCTGTTCAGCTATTTCTTCATTTCACTTGAAGCAAATCGAATTGATTGAAGACTGGCATCTGTGATTCTGTGGGCATCATGGCGAGGGTGAGGTGGATCATCCACTCAACACGTCTGGCGGAGTATCTTGCCAAAAATACATCATTATCTTTTACACTGATGTACAGGACTGTTCCATTATTTAGGATGGGGATAATAGTGAGCCCTCTCCTCCATGAAATTGTTTAACCGTCCATCACCATTTATGGCTGGATGTGACAGTACTGTTAGTTTGTTGGTGTTGTGATCATTACACCCTCTCTATCACATGTTATTGCTGCAGTTTGGAATGCAGACAGTTAGTTATGGTAGCTTTAACGGGTTGTCATCAGGTTTAGGTACACACGATTGGGACACTGGCACATTCACCTATACATCACTGAATCATAGATCAACTTGGTTGGCATGGTAGACTGAGGGATTATCCCAGGAAAAACGTTCATTTAAACAGAATTTAATTCTGTTTCTGCTGCTGCTGTGGTCTGCAGAACCACATCAATATCAGGAATTCTCTATTTCAGAAGGTTTGGAGAGTTAGATCATTTAAAATATCTACAGATGAGCTTTGACCTGGAAATGAATTGAATGCAATTAAAGACTAGTGATGAAGGAGGCGTGAAAAAGTCATAGACTCTTAGAATAATACAATATTCAAACAGACATTTTGGCTCAACTCGTCCATACTCACCTGGTTTCCTAAACTGAATGATTACTATTTTTCTTCTTTAGACGCACACCCCTCCAAACCTTTGGTATTCATGTACACATCCAATTGTCTTTCAAATGTTGTAAGTGTACTCCCCAATGCTACTTCCTCTGAAAGCTCGCTACATATACACGCCACCCTCTGTGAGAAACAACTGTCCCTTAGATCTCTTTTAAATGTCTTCACTCTCACCTTAAACCTATCTTGTCTGGTTCTGGACACACCCACCTTGAGGAAATGATCTTGTCTATTTATCCTATCCATGCATCTCATGATATAATAAAGGTCACCTCTAAGCCTCCAACGCAAAAGGAACAAAATCCCAGCCTATCCTTATATCTTAAAACTTCCCGTCTCTGTCACATAATTTTAAATACTTTTGTCCCCTTCTCAGTTTATAACATTCTTCCAATAACAGGACAACAAGAATTGCTTCAAATGTGGCCTTACCATTCTCTTGTAGAGCCACAACATGATGTGCCAATTCCTATAATCAATCCTCTGACCATTGGAAGTCAGCTTGCCTTACGCCTTATTCACTGTCCTGTCAATCTGCGACTCAACTTTCACGGAACTATGTACCTGGACCCGAGGTTTCCCTGTTTGGCAACACTCCCCCCAGCGCGCTACCATTTTCTGAATAAATCCTACACACTTTTGTCTAACAAAATGCAAAATCTCGCATTTATCTGCATGAAGATCCATCAGCCAATCCTCAGCCCACTTGTCAAGTAGATCAAGATATCTTTGTTCTCTAAGACAGCCTTCTTCACTGTCCACCATAACTCCAATTTTGGGGGTTTCACCTCCAAATTCCTATCCACGGTTCCAATATGCTCATCCAAACCATTTACAAAAACCATGAACAACAGCAGCCTGGTCCTTGTGGCACAACGCTGGACACAGGCCTCCAATTGGAACAGCAGATCTCTCCCAGCACCCTCTGTCTACTACAGTCAAGTCTGTTTGTATCTAAGTGGATCGCTCTCCCAGATCTCCTGCGATCTAAGCTTATTAAACAAACTACCATGTGGAACCTTGTTGGGCCTTAATAAGGTCCACATAGACAACGTATGTTGCTTTACCTTCATCTATCTTCCTGATCACTTCTTCAAAAACTCCAATCTAGTTTGTGAGACATGGATTCCCAGACAAAAAGACGTGCTGAATATCCCTAATCAGTCCTTGCCTTTCCAAATGCATGTAAATCCTGCCTCCCAGAATCTCCTACAAACACTTATTCACCCTTGACATCAAACTCACTGGTCTGTAGTTCCCTGGGTTTTCTTTGCAGCCAAATTACAAATAATGTAACAACATTAGCTGTCTTCCTGTCCTCCAGGACCTCAACCGTGGCTGTCAATGATACACATAAGAAAGTCAAGAGAACTTCAGATTTCGTAAACCAGAAACTAAGACAGAAATGTGCTGGAAAATCTCTGCAGGTCTGGCAGCATCTGTGCAGAGAAATCCGATTTAATATGTTACAACACGGGGGAAACCTTCCCCCCCTCCCACCATCTCCACCACCCCACGCTAATTTAAACTTGCAACACAGAAAAGATTTAACCCATGCTGTAATTTGTAAAAATTCGGAAGGCCAATAACCATCCTAAAGGTCACTATTTAAAGCAAGAATTAACATTTTTTTAAAAAATGTCTAACAGGGAATAATTACCTAACAACCTTTTGCAACTCCTTTCTCTGACCAATCTTTTACTTACTCTTCTATAATACTGGTCCGATAATCCCCCCACCCCACCCCTCCCCCAATTAAGATATACCAAAACATTCAAATTTCAGAACCAGCCAGCTGTCGAATCTTCTCTTTGTATCGTCCTCTGTCTTCGCTTCTTCTCCTTAGAGCTTCTGTTTCACAGGTCATTGATAAATAAAGGTACATTTTGGTGACCTATTCTCCGGTCAGTCTGCCGATGTTGGTGCCGTGGCAGTTCTCCCCGAACTGGTCAAATTCCTTTTCAGCTTTCTATCCCAAATCATCGGGTAATTTCCATTTTTTTATAATATTGCCAAATGCCAAATGTAAACTCGATTGTAGTTTAGCTTCTTGGGACATAATTTAAATGAATTGATCAAATTTGATTTTATTTTTTGTCTCATAGTAACCCAGGTACTGCAAGCTGCTGGACCACATGTTACATTGTAAATTTTCCAGAACTCACTGTGCTTGGAAATCCTTCAACTCTCTTAAAGGTACAATACCCTTTACACATTCATAACCCCTTCTCTCTCAAAAAAGAACAATCATAATGAAAACACGGTCTCATTTGTTTTTCTATTCTTTCAACACATTACCATAACACACCGATAACCTAAATCTAAGTTCACCTTAACTTCTTCCCCTTATCCTATATGTAACATTGGATAATTTCAAATCTCGTCTAATCTTTCAGTTAAATCTGTGAGAACGCATCTGAGATTACATACTTACGACACGCTACGTGTACGATTTTTAAATTAAAAGTCTGTAACATAAGACTTCAATGAAATAGCCTTTAAAGCGTTCAAAAAATGTCAGCAGATTGGGGTCCGTGTACACAACCATCTCCAACACTCTGTTTGTGAGTACACATTAAAATGTTATAACTGTAATACCAAACTCAACAGTCCTTTCTCAATCGTGGAATATTTTCTCTGGTGAATGTTGAGCTTCTTTGAAAAGGACGATCCCATCTCATCACAGTGCAGTTCCAACTCCTATGCCACTCACATTGACGGCAACTTTGAAATGTTTTCAAGCATTTGGTGTAGCTGAAACTGATTTGGTGCTCAATATTTCTTTTTAATTGTCGAATGTCTACTGGCATTGTTCTGTCATCCAATACTTTGTGTTTTTCTTCAGCAAGTCGGTAAACGGTGCTACTACACTGCTGACATTTGGAACAAACTTCCGATAGAATCCGCTGACTCCGAAGGAGCGAAGCACCTTTTTTCTCCGAGGTTGGCCGTGGAAATTCCTCGGTTGCTTTTGTCTTTGCGTTCCATGGTATCAACCTTCCATGACAGATATTTTGTCCCTAGAACATCATGTCTGCTTTCACAAATTGTGTTTTGTTTAATTTTATCAGCAGTTTTGTTTCTCGTATTCGTTCAAAAAGCTCTGCCAACTGTACCAAGTGATCTTTCCAGGACTTAGTGAAGATCACGACATCGCCTAAACGGACTGCACAGTTTATTAATCAGGCTACAACTCTGTTCATGAGTCTTTGGAATGTGTTGGGTGTGTTTGTCATTCCAAAGGGCATCACTTTGAATTGATACAGACCATTTGCTGTTACAATTCAGAAATTTATTTCACTGTCTCTGATAAAGGTACCTGCCAGAAACCACGCATTAAATCCAACTTCGTGATGTAACTGACTTATCAAACTTTCTCGATACAGTCCTCCAATGTCGGTATTGGATGTAAGTCTGATTTTGTAACAGTCTCGATCTTCCAATAATCCAAGCAAAATCATTGAGTCCCATCCGGTTTGGGAACTAAGATGATCGGCGAGCTCCACTCGCTCGGGCTTGGTTCGATGATGTCCTCATTGAGCATAACCTCCACCTCCTTCTGGACCTGTCTGGCTTTGAGGGATAAAGCCGATATGGATTGTTTTATCAGAACAGTACTCTCTACAACAACTTCATATACAATAGTGCCCACCATATGATTCTAACATATGTCCTCATATTGCAATAACAAACCTTTCAACTGTGTTCTATGCTCCTGAGACAGATAGTTTACTAATCTACCCCACTGCTCAAGGACTTCTACGTTTTTGACATATTTTGAGGCACATCAAAATCCACGACATTTGGAATTGATTCTTCACTCTGTGGGGGAGTAAATAACACCTGTTTCTCCAATTCTTTCTCTCCTCTACTTTTCAGGAGGGGACCTGCACACTCATTTATAAGTCACATGAAGTGGTCTTCAAATGTGGGAATTGGCAACAGAGGTGCTAGTTTCATTACTGTCCGTGTCCTACCTACCATCTGGCATGAATGACATGTATGCCAAACGTTAACCACATCTTTGTGCATTTCAGGTCAATAAAAATATTTTTGTCCCTTAGCCCGAGTCTTTCGTACCCCTCAGTGACCTCCTTCAGGTAGTTCATATCCTACCTGTAAAGCCTCCTGTATCTATGCTATCAGCAACACAATCTGGTGCACCTCAGCACATTTCTCCTCTGCACTAACCTGAAGTGGTCTCTATTTCTGTCTTAAGGTCTATCTTTCAGATAATAACCCTCATGAATATCCTCTGCCTGCTTTTCAGAGTACACATCCACATATATATCTTTTATCGTCTTGTCTGTCTGTTTCAAGTCCTTTAGCCTTTCAGGACAAAACACCTCTGTCTGACCCACTGCCTGTTCAGGTTTTCCCTGCACCATTACGGCAAACAGGGTGTCCATTAACTGAATCTCAACTCCTTCATCTTTGTCTATAGTTTGTCCTTCGTGCTGTGACTTATAATAGTGGAATATGGTTACTGCACAGCCTGGGAAAATACCAGGATATTTCCTATTTAACACTTCCGTTTCTTTGTCTTCCTTGGGCTTCTCCACAACAAGCGATGTCACTCCCAACTTGGACCCTGCTAAACCGTTCCCAAGAACAAACTGCATTCCTGGATGTGACAGTCTGTCAAACTTTCCCGCTATAACTTCCCCAGTCTTGATTAGGCACTCCAACCTGATCTTACATTGGGAAATGCTAAATTTCTGTCCATCCTTCCCATAAATTAATGCATTCCCGGGTAACCGATCAGAAAGACTGCAAATTCATTCATCTCTTCCTATTATCGTCTGGTTAGATCATGTATCTCTCAAAATGGTAACTTCTTGCTCTTCTACCCCCGTTAGTTCTGAGTAAACTTTACTCACAGACGCAAATTCTTTATAGAGATCAGGTACCAACTCCATACCCAGCCCCTGCCTTGGCTGTGCACTTTCCTGCAGCTCTTCGGTCTTGTTGGGGTTTCCTTTAAATCTTTCACTAATGCCACTGGCTTAGCTTCTTTTACCACATCTTTTCCCACAGTCCTTTTCTTAACAATCAGCACTCTGACCATACATTAACCTCCTTATGTTGGTGAAAACACCTTTTCCCAATGCCCTTCGGAAACCACCGGCACTGTAATTTTCTGTGTTCCACTCCATTACAGTGAAAACACCTGAGGCCTTTCACCTCCTTTTCACTCTCTTGGGCAGCTTCTTTAACCTGTGGTAAACTCATATGTTCTACTCTTTCTTTTATAGTGTAGCATCTCCCCTTCTCCCAAACTCTATCCCTCACAGGACAAAATTCTGGCTGGAAGCTTGTCTTATGCAGCAGCATGTATTCATCTATTAATTCTCCTGCCCTTCTCAATTTCTGAACTTTCTTTTCCTCCACATGAATTATTATCATCTCTGGAAGTGAGGTTTTAAACTCCTCCAGCAGAATAATCTCCCTTAGAGCTTCATAGGTCTTATTTTTAGATTAGATTAGATTACTTACAGTGTGGAAACAGGCCCTTCGGCCCAACAAGTCCACACCGCCCCGCCGAAGCGCAACCCACCCATACCCCTACATTTACCACTTATCTAACACTACGGGCAATTTAGCATGGCCAATTCACCTGCCCTGCACATTTTTGGACTGTGGGAGGAAACCGGAGCACCCGGAGAAAACCCACGCAGACACGGGGAGAACGTGCAAACTCCACACAGTTAGTCGCCTGAGGCGGGAATTGAACCCGGATCTCAACATAAGGCTGATCTTGTTCCTTCTTTATGTTTCTGAATTGCTATCTGTATGCTTCCAGTACCAATTCGTAAGCACATAAAATACCTTGTTTCACGTCTTCATAATCTCTTGACCCCTCAACTGGCAGGGCAGCAAATACCTCACTAATTGTGCCGACCAGCTTAGCCTGAACTACCATTACCCATACATCCTCTCACCACTCTACCTGCCTAGCCATTTTTAAAAAAGAAATAAAGAAGGTTTCAACATCTTTCTCATCAAAATGTGGCAGAATTTTGACATAGTTGTATACATCACTAATGTCCCTTTTACTCTCCAGCCTGTTCACTTGACTTTGCTTACTAAATCACAACTTATCAGGTTTAAATTCACTCTCCCTTTGCTCTGCTGAGAACCTTCTCCTCTCTTTTTAATCCCCTATCTCAAAAGCTTCTGACCTCCATGCAGAAGACTAGACTGTCTTCTCAGAGATGGAAGATGCCTCCTTGAGACATGGCACAAATCATCCGCTGTGCCTCCTTACCATCAGCAAACCACGTTAATGCAACACGCATGAAACATTAGCAATGGAGCCAGAAGGCACAGCATGGAACAGTCTGTTTGTGCATTCTCTGCTTCATTGGTTTGTAAGGTTACAGCATCGATGACAACCTCCTATTTCCGTGTAACAGTTTGGAGGGGCTGAATGGCCTCTTCTGTTCGTGTGTCAGTGTCTCGGGTGGCTGAATGTCCTCTTCCTCGTTCCAGGGAAGAGGCTTATTATTGGGTGACCCGTGGTAGCTGCTTACCTGCGTGCTGTGCTGACTAGATTCCTTATATTCCTGTGTAACATTAGACAAACAGGAGGTTGGAAGAAACAGCAAGTCAGGTAGCATCAGGAGGTGAAGAAGTCAACAGTTCAAGTATACCCATTCTTCAGGATTGCAGGTGGGGGTAGGGGGAACTGCAGATAAAGAGGGAAAGGAGTGGTTGGGGTGTGGAGAGCAGAAGGATGGTGAGGTAGGGGATAGGTGGACACAAGTGGTGGGTGCAACGTGGTTGGTCGATGGGAGGGATGAATATAGTTGGGAACTAGAAGGTGGGGTCATTTGGTGGAATGGAAGGGAGGAGGCGGGGCTGGAATGGTTATTTAAAATTGGAGAACTCAATGTGGAGTCCTCCAGGCTGTAAGCTAACCATGCAGAAGGTAAGATGTTGTTCGTCCAATTTGCGGTCTGACTCACTGTGGCAACAGAGGAAGCCAAGGAGGTCATGTTGGAAAGGAATTGGGAAGGGGAATTGAAATGGGTGGTGACTGGGAGCTCAGGCCAGCCCCTTTGGACCGGGCTGTGATGCTCGGTGAAATGTGCACTTAGTTTACGTTGCTCTCCCCGATGTAGACAAGACCACATCAGGAGAACCTACTGCAGTAAACTACGTTGAAGGAGAGGCAGGTGAACCTCTTTCCCCTGGAAGGACTGTTTGGGGCGCTGGATGGAGGTGAGGGAGGTGTGTGCCAGCAGGTGATGTATTTTATTTTTCATCTGCAAGTGTCAGTTGCCCATGGGGATTGACAGGTTTGGTGGGGAGTATGGCACGAAACAAAATTTGTGAAGGGATCAGTCCTTGTGGAAGATGTGCCAGGTAATGGGATCCAACCTAGTTTACTGTGTCTGCCATTCCTGATGTGGTCTTCTCTATATCGGGGAGACCAAATGCAAACTAAGAGGAATGGTTTGCTGAGCATCTCAGCTGGTCCTGTAAGGGCTGACCTGACCTCCCAGTCACTGCCTATTTCAATTACACCTACCAATCCCATTCCGACATGACATCATTGACCTCATCCATTGCCACAAAGAACCAAAGCACAAATTGGAGGAACAACGCTTCATATTCCACCTGTGTAGCCTACAGCCAGGGGTCTCAACACTGAGTTCTCCAATTTCTAGTAACCTCCCTTCCAATCCCCAGATCTCCTGCTTAGCCCCTCCCCTTTCCATTCCTTTGATCAACCCATCTTCCAACTGTCAACTGGATTCATTCTTCCCATTGGCCAACCCGGTGGTACCCTTTACCTGTGTTCGCCACCACAACACGCCGTCTCCTCCTATTTCCCCACCTCGCCTCATTATCAGTACACACCCTTGCCCCCACCCCCAGACATGAAGGAAGGTTATACCCAAGATGTGGACTTTTTCTCCTGATGCTGCCTGGCTTGTTGTGGTCTTCCAGTTTTCTGAATTCCAACATTTGTAGTTTTTTTTAAAAAAATCTCTTCTTCTGTAATAGGTAAGAGAGAGTGAATGCGCTGTGCCTCTACTTATCCAATAGCTTCTATGGGCTGAATGGCATTCTCATATTTCTGTGAAACCAGCTTGAGATGCTGAATGAGCTCCTCATTTTGAGTCCTGTGGAAATGTTCAGGGTCCAGCAGTGCTGTTACATGAATGTTGCCTACACATTAACAGCATGAGCTTGAATGTTGTCCAGGTTTTGCTGTTTTATGCGATCTTTTCTGAGCATCCTCACTTTTGATCGAATGACGGAGAGTAAGACGTTGCTGAAGCAGCTGAAGATGTTTGTGCCGAGGAAGCTACCCTGAGGACCGCCAACAGAGATATCCAGGGACTGAGAGGATTGATCTCCATCAGCCACATGGTGCTCCAAATGGCCCAACAGCTTGGGATATTTACAACTGATTCCAATTAGGTGCAATTTTATTCAGCCTCCTTGACATCTTGTTCAGTCATGTCCTTTCAGGGCCAGTCATTCTGACGCTGTGTTCATATCTTTTGATTTGGAGATGGGTGTTGGACTGGGGTGTACAAAATTAAATATCATGGTATTCAAACAGATGAAAGACTTAACAGACTATCAATTTTTCAATGTTATAATTTCATTTACATCACACTAAAGTTTTGCTCTAAATTCTGTGTGTTACGATTGAGCCCTCCACCATCAACTAATGAAGGAGCGATGCTCCGAAAGCTAGTGTGCTTCCAATTAACCCTGTTGGACTATAACCTGGTGTTGTGAGATTTTTAACTTCATAGCTTTTGTTCATGTCAACGGCCAAGGTAAATGTGTGGGGACTGTTTCCTTCTCTCAGAGGGTAGTGACTGTTGGGACCTCTCTATCCCAGACAACGACAGCTCTGAATGTTTGAGGGAGCAGGGTGGTGTTAATGAATGTTGACACATCAGGGAGTTAAGGCTACAAAGAATTGGGCATGAAAGAGAAATTGCGGCCAAGAGAGATCAGCCCTGACCTTACTGAAGGAAGGACAGGCTTGACGGGCTATATAGCCTGGTATTATTACAATAAACCCTATAGCCCAGTCACTTTATTGCCTCTTCCATATCCCGTGGTACTTCAAGTAGCTGAATAGGTTGACATTGTTGCTGCATGATCTAAACTGGGTCTAGTTCTATAGATTGGAGGGGCTGATTGGTCTCTTCCTGTAAATGTATATCATGGTCCAGGGGCTGAGAAGCCACATCCTGTTCTGGTGTAACTGAAATCCATATACACCAGATCGACCACCCTTGGAGAATGTCATCACTGCAGATGCCGGTGATCAGAATTGAGAAGTGTGGCGCTGGAAAAGCTCAGCTGGTCAGCCAGCATCCGAGAACCAGGAATATCGATGTCTTGAACATTCCTGATGATAGAGTTGTGCCCAAAACGTCGATTCTCCGGCCCCTCGAATGCTACCTGACCTGCTGTGCTTTTCCACCACCACACGTTTAGATGTCAACCGGCCCGCCCTACTCAACCTTCCTGGTCACATCATCAAAGAACAGGCATGAACTTCCACTGACAAAGCCATTCTTACTATTACTAATGAAACCCTGTTTTCCCAATGCATATACATTTTATCCCTCAGAATCTTCTCAATTAATTTACCTAACACAGGTATTAAGCTTACTGGTCTATATTTCCCAGACTTTATTTTTCAGTCCTTCTTGCTTTCCTCCAGTCTTCTGGGATCTCACTTGTGGTAACTGATGATCAAAATTATCAGCCAGGGCCCCCGTAAGTTCTTCTCTAGCCCCTGCTCTGAGAAATATTTGTTGAGGACATCGCTCATCTCTTATGGTTCCCAACATACATATCCATTGAGGGGTCCTATTCTCTCTCTAGCTACTGCTTTTCCTTTAATATACTTAAAGCATCTCTTTGGATTCACCCTGATCTTCTCAGGCAAAGTTATCTCATACGCCCTTTTCTCCCTTCTGATTTCCTTCTTCAGTAAACTCCTGTATCCCCTGTACACCTTCAGGGATTCGCTTGATCCCAGCTGCCTCTACCTGAGCCACGCCTCCACATATCTTTTGGTAAAAGCCTAAACATCTCTTGTAATTCAGGGTACCTCATTCCTGTAAACTTTCCATTCACACTCACAGGAACATATAGATCGTAAGCTCCCACTTGCTGGAGGTCCCTTTGCTTGCAAACATACGACTCCAAATCAACCCCTGCAAACTCCTGCCTGAGTCCATCAAAATTAACCTTGCCCCGATTTAGAACTAGAATCTGTGGACCAATTTCTTCCCTCTCCATAACTATTTTAAAATTAATAGATCTATGGTCACTGGTCCCAAAGTGCACATCTACTGTCACCTCACTCACCTGTCCTGACCTATTTCTTAAGAGTAGGACAAATATTGCTCCTTCCCGATTAGGACCCTCGACATTCTGCTTGGGGAAATTTTCCTGACGCACTTAATTGATTCCATCCCATCAAATCCCTTAATGCTCTGGCAGTGCAAGTCTGTGTTATAAAAAATATTAAAGCCCCCATTATGACAACCAAAATATTCCTGAAAGTCTCCGCAATATCTCTACATATTTTTGTTCCTGCAATTTCTGTTTACAATTTGGGGGCCTACCGTACAACCCCAATAATGTCACCATCCCCTTCTTATTTCTTAGTTCCACCCACAAAGCCTCATTGGATGATCCATCAGTTATTTTATCTCTGATCACTGCTGCGATACACCCTTTATTCAGAAATGCAACTCACCTCCTCCCGTTCCACAATCTCTGTTCCTTCGAATGCAATTAACCCTGGTACATTAAGCTGTCAGTCCTATCCATCCCTCAGCCATGTTTCTGTAATAGCTAAACTATCGAGCACCTATAACCTATCCACACCCTGAATTCATCGGCCTTAACTGTCAGCTCTTTTGCTCTGAAATAAACACAATTTAATCCATGGGCATTTCTTGTTCCCTATAGTGGTCCAGCCTGATATGGCTCCTCAACGTACTATGTTTGATTACTGTATCTCCATCCAGCCTCTCACTTGCCTCCCTGCTGCTGAGGATTCCACCTCCTGCCAATCTTGTTTAAACACTCCCCTGTTGTACTAGCAAAACTGACTGCGAAGATATTGATTCCCCCTCAAGTGGATCTGTCACCAGTCCCTCTTGAACAGGTCAACTCTGTCACAGAAAAGCTCCTAATGGTCTAAAAATATGAATCCCTCCCACCAATTCTTTAGTCATATATTTATCTTGATATCCTCCTATTCTTACCTTCACTAGCTCATGACACTGGAAGTAATCTGGAAATTATCACTACCGAGGTCCTGGTTTTTAACTTTTCTCCTAGTTCTCAGTTAATCATTCTATAGAAACACATTCCTATATCTAACCGTGTCATTTGTACCATCGTGCACAATGACTTCTGGCTGCTCACCCGCCCTCTTGAGAACATTCAGCAGCCACTCAGAAACATCCTGGATCCTGAAATCTGAGAGCCAACACAACATCCTAGTTTCCCGTTTGAGGCCACAGAATCTCCGATCTGTGCCCCCTAACAATCAAATCTCCTATCTCTAAGACCCTGTTTACCTTTATCCTTTCCTGTGCCCCCCCCCATCCAGCGCATCCATCTTGGCTACTGCTGCTTTCCCCTGAACAGTCATTCCCTGACACCTATCACCCATCTCCCAACATACACAAAATCAGTATCCAGAATGGTATACTTGGTTTCGAGAGGAATAGCCACAGGGGATTCCTGCACTTTCTGCCTACTCCCTTCGCCATTCCTGGTGGTCGCCCAGATACTCTCTGCTTGGAACACGACAGGAAGCAAGGAAAGCCTGTTGGATTAAATTGCTTTAAATTAAATGGAACTAGGCTGACAGGTAACGCAGATGAACTCAGGGCGTGGATCTTTACATGAGACTGGAATATTATAGTCCTTACAGAAACATGGCTAAGGGAGGGACTTGGGTGTGATCACCTCACTAAAGCTTTTATCTATGAAGTGTTCCATATCTCGGATGATCCAGAATGCTCCTGAACACGGTCTCCCAGGAGCTGCAGCAGGGTGCACTGCCCACACGTGTAGTCATTGGGGATAATGGAAATCTCCCTGAGCTCCCACAAACCGCAGGAGGAACATACAACTGCCCTAACTGCCATCTCCACTGCTGTCAGACTAGCGTTAAAAAAGAGTTTATCTGAGCTTACCTTTACCTTTTGCTGAACTGCTGCTCACCGATTTCTCTGGAACCAAAGCATTACTACCTATTCTGCCACTCACAGTACGTTAATAGACCACTCCACATTTAGGTTTGGTTAGGGTAGGATGGAGACACTACAGTGATGTATTGTTTGGGCCTTAAGCACTCCTAAACACCAGGCCCATGCTTGGACATGGCGGGTGGGGGTGGGGTTGTCTTGCTGAGGTCTTCCTCCTAGTAGTGGTGACTGCGCTGATGCAAATATTCACCCTGACAGCCCATCCGCGTTGGCGCAGTCCTCTGGTTTTTTCGGTCTACTAGTACTGCATTCATGAATTCCTTGTAACTACTGATTGTATTCGAAACTGTGTCTTACTCCGGAGTGAGAGATGTTGATATTCCAGTAAGTACAGTCTATTAAAAAAGGTTTGCCAATGGACATACGAGCGACAGTATGTCCACCCGCTCTCTGACTCTGCGTTTACTTTCAATTAGGGTACATTTATTCTGATAACATTCCATTTCATTTTCCTGCGTTTTCCCTGTAACCCTTTTTGAAAAATCTGTGGATCTCAGCCTTGAAGATATTTAGTGATCATTTCTTAACAGCCTTCACAATTTTCTGCAATTGTTTCCCTCCCACTGATGTGAGACTTAGTGGTCTTTCATCCCATGGCTTTTTTTTTCTAGCACTCTGTGTGGAAGCTGAACCTACATTAGATGTTGTTCTGTTTGATCACACCACCTCTGTGGCCAGAGGCAAAACAAAATAAAGCGCAAAATGTAAGAGCCTGTAATCTCTTCCCTCATCTTCCACATCAGTCTAAGAGACAGTTCATCCAGATCTAGAGATTTGCCCACTTTTTATCCTGCATCAACTTCCAATTATTCCTCAGCTTCTGTCCAGGAACTGCTTCTCCAAAGTGAAGACCAATATGCAGTACGTGTTTGACATTCTCAGGTTCTCTGCACAGTTTGCCTCCTCGGTCCCGAATACTCCCTATTCTTTCTCTTGTTACCCTCTTACCCTTAATAAACCGGTAGAATGTCTTTGAATTCTTGATAATATTGCCCATTAATGTTTTTATCACCCCGCATTTTGCTCTTCTACTTACTTCCTTGAATTTAGCCCAACACGTTCTCTTCTCTTCTGGGACCTCCATTGACCTGCTCACTTTATGCGTGCTTTAAGCTTCTCTTTCATTTTTAATTCTGTTCTGAATATTTGTAGACATTCCATACTCTCTGGGCTTGTTTTCCTCATTTTTATCTTTATTGAAACATGTTGTGGTGATACCTTCATCAATTCCATTTTGAGCATGTGATCCCCACCACACCCACGCTGTTCTGCTCAAGTTTCACCCAGAAGTAATTATACGGTGGCCAGATCCTGTCTTTCTTTTGATAAGATCTGCCTCTATCATCCAAATTATTTTTATTTTTCAAGCCTTTTTTCTTTTGGTCTTTTCCTTAATAAGCTAAAAATGCTTGAGTCATGGTCACTGATCCTGAAATGCTCAGCCAATCCTGCCTGCAAAACCTGACTGGCTTCATTCCACAGTGAGGCTCGGCATAGCCCCACCCATTGTTGTATCTGCTACATATTTATATGAGGAGCTCTCTGGAATAAATGTCAAGACATTTTTGCCCTCTTAAAAATAATTATCGCTGCCCTAATCAATGTTTGTAATTGAAATGCATGAATATAATGATCCTATTATTGCTTTGACACACCTCAGTGAATTGGTTATGTACCTGCCCCTGTATTTTATTTTATCTGGGGGCCTATAATATGTCCCCAGTAGTGTGTCTGTCATTGATTTGAACCTAATTCCAACCCACAAACCGTCATTTGAATGCCCTTCCAAGATATCATCCGTCCTTACTGCAGTATTTGACTCCATAATTAATAAGGCAACACCACCTTGTCTTTTACCCCTCTCCTCTGCTGCCTATAGTTCTTGTACAACAGAATATCGAGTTGTCAGCTCTGACCTCTCTCAAACGCATCTACGTGATGGCAAAAATATCCACTTCCCCATGTCACCTTGTTCTCTTATCAAATCTGAAGATCTGATAATATTACCAGCATCATGGTAAAGGACATCCAGCCTGGAATATAGCACCTGGAATATTCCGTACCTCGGAGTTCTTCAGCCATTTACTTTTTGTTATCAAGTTGCCTTTCCATGAACTAAAAATGTAACTCTGGGACTGAATGAATAATCGTTGATTTGCAATTTATTGTTAATTGCCGTCTTAATCAAATACAACGTTCCAGAACTGAACAGTCAGCTTCAAATAGAATGAATTCCTGCTGATTAATTCCCTGCTCAGTGTGCAGCGGGATCAGCCCTCAGTAATGGAGAAAGTAAGGACTGCAGATGCTGGAGATCAGGGTCGAAAAATGTGGTGCTGGTAAAGCACAACGAGTCAAGCAGCATCCGAGGAGCAGGAGAGTGAAAGCTTTGGGCATAAGCCCTTCATCAGGATGGCATTGGTGTGTTCAATTTTTTTTTCCATTCCATGATTCGTGGAATATTTGGAATTGTTCTTGCTCAGGAGGGCAGCACTGTATATAGCCCTGAAATGGAAAGCAGTCAATCAGTGGTTGGACAGGGAGTAGATAAAGTGAGGTGAAGTACAGAATGAGTGAAGTCCAAACAGAAGGATAGATAAGTTCCCTGGACCATACAGGAAGCATTCGAGGTTACCAGAGGAACTGAGGGAAGAGATTGCTGCACCTTTGGCGATGATCTTTGTGTCCCCAGTGTCCAATGAAGTACTGCATGATGATCGGATGGTGGCAAAATTTATTCCCTTGCTCAGGAAAGGCAAGAGGGATAATCCTGCGAAATACAGGCCAGTCAATCTTACTTCTGTTTTGGGCAAATTATTGGAAAGGATTCTGAGAGACATAATTTATGATTACTTGGAAAATCATAGTTTGATTAGAGGTCGTCAGCATGGATTTTTGACGGGCACGTAATGCCTCACACAACTTATTGAATTCTTTCAGGATGGGATCAAACACATTGATGAAAGTAGAGCAGTGGATGTGATGTACATGGATTTCAGCAAGGTTACCGTAAAATCGGCTCATTCAGAAAATAAGGAGGCATGGGATACAGGGAAATAGGGAAATCTGTCTGTGTGGATACAAAATTGTCTGGCCTGTAGAAGACTGATGGTGGTAGAACATGGAAAGTTTTCAGCCTGGAGCTTGGTGACCAGTGGCGTTCTTCAGGAATCAGTTCTGGGACTGTTGTTCTTTGTGATTTTTACAAATGACTTGGATGATAAAGTGAAAGGGTGCGTTAGTAAGTTTTACGATGTAACAAAAATGTTGGAGTTATGGAGAGTGTGGAGGGCTGTTGTAGGTTGTAATTGGACATTGACAGGATGCAGAACTGGGCTGGTAAATGACAGATGGAGTTCAACCTGGATAAGTGTGAAGTGACTCATTTTGGAAGGTTGAAATTGAATGCACAATACAGGGTTAAAGGCAGGATTATTGGCTGTGTGGAGGACCATAGGGATGGTGTGTTCCATATCATAGGACGCTCAATGTTGTCACCCAAGCTGATAAGGTTATTAAGATGGATGGTGTTTTCATGAGCCAGGGATTGAGTTTAAGAGCCGCAAGTTTATGCTGCAATGACAAAAAGGTCTGGTGAGACTGCACCTCGTATATTGTGTTCAGTTCTAGTTGTCTCATGACTGGAAAGACATTGATGCGTTGGAGAGGATGCCGGGGAGATTTACCAGGATGCTGCCTGGACTGGAGGGCATGTCTTACAAAGAAAAGATGAGGGAGCTAGGGCTTTCTCCTTGGAGCAATAAAGAATGAGAGGTGACATGATAGAGGTGTATAAAATGATGAGAGGCATTGGTAGAATGGGTTGCCAGAGACTTTCTCGCAGGGTGGAAATGGCTATCTCGAGTGAGCATAATTTTAAGGTGATTGGAAGAAGGTTTGAGGAGATGTCAGAGGTAGGTTCTTTACACAGAGAGTGGTGTGTTCTTGGAATGCACTGCCAGCAGCGTTAGTAGTGTCGCCTGCATTAGGGGATATTTAAGTGAGTATTGGATAGGCACATGAAGGGTATGTCAGTTATTCTGATCTTCGAGTAGGATAAAAGTTCAGCAGGACGTCAAGGGTCGAAGGGTCTCCACTTTCCTGTCCTGTTCTGTGTTTTATGTTCACCCAGTCTGTGGATTCTTATCAATTGCTAAATGTGTGAGAGAGTGGTGTGTATGTGATTAGGAACCTGGGGAGGGGCGTTAGCCCAAAACTTCCAGTGATGTTGTCCATTGTTCCATTCACCTGAATGCCAGTCTGTGTGGTGTCCTACACCAGGCAGGCTCCGCCAACTTCAGTTATTAACGTGATTCTTGACTTGTCATTTACTGTTGTTTTATTCAGGTACAATTTGTTGGGTGACCCATGTATTCATCAGATGTTTACTATGTTTCGTGAATTGAGCAAAATTAAGATGTCAACTATGATTATTCAACTGTACTATAATCTCTGAAAAGCATTAGGTTGATTCTATATTTATGGAACAAAAATATAGCCTCCTGTCATGATTTTCTAACACAGAAATAAAGAATGTGCATTTTATTTTGTATCGAACAAACAACATGGATGTAACTCTTCTGGCGATCAGAATTACATACACAATGTCAGGATTCAAAATAATGCATTGTCACTCCAACATTTTGAAGGTGGTTGGATTCTGAATGATTACATGTTTAGGGTGAGCAAATGGTTGAACAATCAAATAGAATTTGCGTTCTTATACATTTATATATAATCAATTTGTTTAATTTCTCACTGAAATGTACAAGCTTCAGCCATTTGCCAGCGAATTAAAAATGGCCATAATCAAAAATGGACTGTGAATATTAACCCAAGTAAATGATTTGTGCTATCAAATTTTAGTGAACAATAATTTGAAAACTTTTAGTTTTTAGAAAGAATGTTATTTAATATGAAATGTAGACAGTAAACAAAAAACGATGAACATATTATCGTGTGAGAGAAAAGTCAGACCTTTTCAAAGAGGTTTGTGCCAAAGCGATGACAGATTTGTTTTAGCAATTGGAATACAACAATTAATATATTCGTGTTCTGAGCAATAATTAGACTACAAAATGAGGCTGGTCTTGTAATACTTGCATTTTAAGTGTTTATGCTGCACTAAAATAATCAGATATTTTTGAGCATTTTCAATGGGAAATAATCTGATACTGACTTTTATTCTAATCAGACACATGATAGAGTACAAAACTTTAAAGTACAGGAGGAGGCCATTGGCCACTGTGTGTACATCAGCTCCAGGAACGTCCCCCAAGCCCCCCCCCCCCCCGCCCCATTTGCCAACTCTATCGCTGCAGCCTGTTGAATTGATAATTTCAAATGCATTACCAGTTCTCTTTTTAATCTTCATCCACAACTCTCCCAGGCCGTTCCATTCCAAATCCTAACAAGCCTCTCAATAAAGAAGTTTTTCCTTTTCTCACTCCTGGCTCTTTTGCTGCCAAGTTAAAAAATTAGAACTGCTTGATGCTGTAATGCAAACTTACGGAAACAGAGTATTCGTGTTTTACTCTTCAACTTTTTTTCATACTTTGGAGCACCGCAATATGTTCACATATTTATCTGTTTTCCCCCAGGAAGAATAAGCCTTGCAAGCACTGTAACAGGCACTACATCGGAAAAACAGGCAGAAAACTAGCCATCTGGATACATGAGCAACAACTAGCCAGAAAAATGACATGACCCACTATTACCAGCATCGTTACATACAGATGAGGAAGTACACCATTTCGACTGGGTCTGAACTTCAATCTAGGACAAGCCAAACATAGACATGCACGAGAATTCCTAGAAAAAATTCCTGATGAAGGGCTTTTGCCCGAAATGTCTATTTTACTGCTCCTCGGATGCTGCCTGAACTGCTGTGCTCTTCCAGTACCACTAATCCAGAATTGCTAGAAGCATAGCATTCCAAACGGAAATCAATCAACAAACAAATAGATTTTGATTCCACCTAACACTCTCTGAGAAAAACAACCGGACATAAAATCACCAATACTGGAAATTACATCACTGACTCAAGGAAACCTAAACACGTAAATAGCAAGTGGGACATAATACCAGCACTTCACCAGAGGCTCACTGATAATGTTCCCTAGTACAGTGAGGAACCATCTGAAAATGAACTCTCCAGCTCAGCGAGCAACTAACATCCAGAAGAAGCGCAATTTCTCTCATTCTCCCTTTAACTAAATCCTTCATTCCAGTTATCGTTCCAGTTATTTATATTCTTCTGCAAAGTAATGTGGTGTCTGTCTCTGTATGTGTGAGAGAATGTGTGTGTGCGTGAGAGAGACAGCGAGAGAGAGAGAGAGACAGAGAGAGAAAACAATCATCTGTAATCTCTGGATTACTTTCCGAGCCATGTGGAAAAGAGGGAAGGATGAGGAACACAGTATAGCTTAACATGTTGTTAAAAACCTCGTTCAGGGTTAATGGTTTCAGATTTTTGGATCATGGAGATCTCTTCCAGGACAGGTGGGACCTGTATAAAAAAGACAGGTTGCATCTTAACTGGACAAGCACCAACATCCTTGTGGGGAGGTTTGCTAGTGCAAGTTAGATGGATTTGAATAAACCAGGAGGGTGAGAACCAAACAGCAGATCAGGAACTGAGCAGAAGGTAGAGATGATTAGGACATCAGGCATGGCCAGTCTAATGACCATGCCGAGAGAAGGAATCAAATCAGTCCAAAATGTGAGTTGGGAGTTGGAATAAATGATCGAGATGAGGCACAAGTTTTTCAGGAATTAACAAATAAGGATAGAGAGTGTGGGGGATGTGAGAGAGTGAGGAGTATGGGATAATGGAGACAGTGAACAAGAAAATATTCAAGGGGAAAGAGGTTGAGGTGGAGTGAGTTGAGGAATTCTGTGATAAACAACTGGCAGCAAAACTCAGGAAAACTTGTTTGTCAAAGTGAATACCTGGGAAAGAATTTATTATGCTTCAGAGAAATAGCAATCTTATTGCTAGAGGTCTGTATTATAATGAAGGGAAAGCTGTGTTCATGCCATGGCTGTCGCTATAATAATGGTGGCAAACAGCTAGAATAATATTGGTGCTATTATGGGACAATGCTTGCACTGAGCATATGAATTACCCTGAATGTTCCCTGAGATGGCTGGGCTGCCTTTGGCTGAGTAAGTGCTGAAGCTACATGAGATGATGCTGTTTTGTGATGTAGCCACTTACTGAGTTCAGTCAAAGGAACAAAGCAGCAACTATCATTGTTTATTGCTTCAGAATATATCAGAGTGTCCATGGCTGCCACTGCACACAATCATGCAATGAAAACCAGGCCTATCACGCCTGTGCCAGCAAGTGCATATCCAAAGGCTTTTTCAACGTTGTGAGGTTACCTGCCTCAACCACTCTACTAGATAATGCATTCCAGATTCATACCACCCTCTCAGTTCGAAACACATTCCACAAATCCTCTCTCAATCCCCTGCCTTTCACTTTAAAAGTATGTCCCTTTGTTTTTGATCATTTGACTGAGGAACACAACTGCTGTCTGTTCATCCTCTCCATACCCCATATGTTCTTGTACATCTGAACTAGGTTCCCTCCTCAACCTTCCCTGCTGCAAAGAAAGAAACGAGCAAATTTAGCCCTCCTCTTTCATACTCACTTGTCTTGTTACTTCTGACTTTCATCTTCCCAATTTATCGGTGTTAAATTTCATTGACCATTGATCTAGCTATCTGAATAATCTGTTTATATCCTCTTGTAGCCTTACATTTTCCTCCTGGCTGTGATCCACCCAGCTTATTTTTGTGTCATCCACAACATTGATCATAATTCCACTGCTCCCCACCTTCCACATTCTCACAATCGTCATTTCTGAATATCGCAAACAAATCGTGATTTCCTTCCTGTTCTCCAAATGTTATTCTGAGGATGATTTGACAATTCCAGTCTCTTGCCTTTCCTATTTTGGTGAATTTATGAGTGATGTAGGTAACATATTTTATGAGGGAGTTTCGATAAATAGTAGTTTCGACACAGAGTTGAATTCACCTTTTACACTCTGTCCCTCTGCATATTTTATTTCTAAACCTTCTAAATTATTTCGGAAAAAAGTGCGTTTTGGCACCTTGCGCTGGAATATTAGTATTTTGCGTGGCACTGTTCTTTCTAACATTCCCTACAATAGCCAAAGCTGAAGAAATGTTTCATCTGCAGGATGGACATGGACTCATTCATTGTTTGTTTAAATCAGCGAGTGTGATGAGGATAAATGTTCAATTAAGTTCTATGTTGGGGCAAACTGCAGAAGATCAAATCATATTCTCATGTCTACCTTGAATTGGAAGCAAATACATACTGTAAAAAAAAAATCAAAAATGTTGAAACACCACAGTAGGGGAGAAAGAAAAAATGTCGTCTGCTGTTGATGAAGATATCGAAATATACAGTACATGTACAACGTGTACAAGAATCAAGTTATAGAAGGAAAAGTACAAGAAATCCTTACTTAATTTGAATGGAATCCAGATCCCGATTTTCTTGAACAGTGATTTTTTTTCTCATCCAATCTCACTTCCTCGAAAACAAGCTTTTCACTGTCACTAAAATTTCATCTGCCATTCGTCCTCCGCGGTCCTACTCTTTTCTTACACTCCTATTTCGTTTGCACTGCCCCTTCTGCTGCTACATACTCTTCCACTGATAATCTCCCTTCACACTCTTCTTCTGCCACTCCCACTGTACGTTACACAAATTCCCCAGTTACTCCCACTTTTTCTGGCCATCCCTTCCCCTTTTTGCTTTCCAACTGGGATGATGGGAGCCACTGGCTTCTATGCTGCTATTTGTCATCAGTCAATGATGAGTTTGAGATGATCAATGACCAATAGGAACAGACAATAGTGCATTTCTGTCATTGTCTGATGCACCGTGCACAGGCTAGTTTTGTTCCCCATGGTACAGAGTGGAGTGTCTTGTTATCTCTTAACAGCACTTAGCCAAATGGCCTCATCACAAATAGGATAAACCTCTCCTCAGAATCAGAAGTCAATGCATCAGTTTTCCCTTAAACATTGTGAGTAGTGTGCGCACATTGCTCAATCAGGCCGTGTACTGTCCTTTTGTTCTTTATTCATTTAACTAATTTTCCAATGTCAGTTGAGGTGAGGTCAGAGTAACTTGCGTTGCATTAAATTAGTATTTGACTCTTGTGACATCAGGGATCCTGAGGAAACTGTGGTCACTGGGAATCGCAGGAAATTCAGCGCTGGTAATTTCCTCACTGAAGAATGACACTTTCCCCAGAGCTATTGGGAATGACAAATAAACTCTGCCCTTGCTAGTGCCTTCCAAAACCATGGATAAATTTGTCTTTATAAAAACATCAAGACATATTATATTTTCACAGGTTGATCGAAAGTCTCCGAAAAGTAAGATCTTGCTGCTTGAGTGTCACTTCAGTGAAATCAGGAAGTTACAGTAAGATTACCTTCCCAATTATTTTCAATCAGTTAATTTCTGAGGACTGATCGAACGATTTCAGTACTACTGAGTTCAACAGTTTCTCTGTCCAGCAGTATCGCATCACATTAACTCAAGGCTGCGCCACTCCACAATTCTAATTTATTCATCGGCTCATTCGCCGTACTGACCAGGTGTACCGGGCACACAATTTGCAACAACGTGGAGATGCCCTTGACCCTCTGGAACCTTCCTGACATCCCAAACCCTTCCTCTGACTCCATCCCCTCCTCCAATTCCACCTCCTGTCGTTTATTCACCATCCCTACTGAACTTTCACTCTCTGATGCTGAATGTTCTGTTCTAATCAAATGTCTGAAATTTACCTCTCTGCCCCCACTTTAATGAATTTTAGGCATGACATTTAGTTGAGCTCTTCCGCTGTCTTCGCCTCAATGCACATTTCTTTCAGCAAGATTCTTCTCCCTGCCCCATAGACCCCGTTACCCCACTGCAACACTCTCCCTCCTCCTGGAATCACCCCTCCTTCTAGTCTTTACCTGAACTAAATCGGTTCATTGAGAAATCTCAACATGACGTTGGTTGTCTTAATTATTCTGCACTCCCCTCACCAAATCCAACCTATCACTGCCCGAACAGCCGACACTCCATGTGCTTAGATCCAACCATAACTGTGTTATTCAGCCTGTGCCGATAAGGGTGATGCTGCTGTAGCCTGGTGGACTGACCTCGACATTGCAGAGTTTGAACGCCCACTCTCAGATACCTCCTCTAATCTCCCCTGGACCATGACCCTACCATGGCACATCAAACCATTATATCAACTATGATAACTTGACCACCTTTCATCTGGAGATTCCTGCCCCCTTCCCCCTAACTGCCCCCGAGCTGATGGTCCTCTGATAGCAGATCTCGCTTCTATCTCCTTACAAAAATTCACAAACAGAGCTACCAGGACATACCCATTGCTTCAGCCTGCACTTGCCGCACAGAGGAACTGCATGGATACACACGTGGGCCCCAGTTATGTCTGTTCTTTTCTTGGAGTACATCGACTATTCACTGTTCCTGTTCTATTCTAGTACCCACCCACAACTCTTTCTCCGATACACAGATGATATCATCACTGCGACTTTTATCTCTTGACTGGAATTGGAAAGGTTCATTGATTTCGCTTGGAATTTGAAGCCCTCCATCACTTTCACCTGGTCTCTCTTTGACTACTCCCTTCCTTTCCTCAACATCTCTGCTTCCATTTCTGGGGATAGACAAGCCACTGATATCCAGTATTAACACACCGACTCCCACAGCTTCCTGGAGAATATGTCCTCACATCTGGTTTCCTGTTGTAGACTCAATTCCATTCCCCCAGTTCCTCAATCTCCACCGCATTGCTTCTGATGATACTAAATTCAACAAGGTAGCCTTTGAAATGTCCACCTTGTTCCTCAATCAAAGGATTCCCCATCATTGTTGTCAACAGGGTCCTCAACCGAGTCTGACCCATCTCCTGCACTTCTAGCCTGCCCCTCCCCTTCTCTCTCGCAACAGAGTTTCCCTACTATCTCAGCCGCATTCACTTGCAGAGGATCATCAGCCTGCATTTCCCCCACCTCTAGCGAGATGCCCCCACCTGCACATATTCACCTCTCCTCCATTGTCCACCCTCTGGAGGAATCATTCCCTCCAGGATACACTGGTCTACTCTTTATTCACTCCCACCACAGGTCCACTTCACATTCCCCTGCTGGAGGTGTCACACTTTCCCATTTCCCTCCCTCCTCATCAGTATCAAAGGGCCCAGCCATAAATTCCATGTGAAGCAGCCCCTTACCAACGTTTCCCACAATCCAGTCAACTGCATGCGCTGCTCACAATGTGGTCTCGTCTACATTGGGGAAATGAAGGGTAGACTGGGTGACCTCTTCACAGAACATCCAAGTTGGACCGCTGCAAAACACCCTGAGCTTTCTGTTGCCTGCCAGTTTAACAGTCCGTCCTGTTCCCTGACCAATTTCTCTGTGTCAGGCTTGCTGCAGTGTTCCAGGCAAGTTCAGCGCAAGCTGGAAGAACAACACCTCATTTTCCATGTGCGGACCTTGCAGCCCTTTAGATTCAAAATCAAGTTCAATAATTTTCGGGCCTGAACTCCCCAATGTCCTAGCCCCCTATCCATACACCAGGCTTAGTTCTCACATCGCCTTCTATTACTCACACCCTATTGTTAGCTACAAACAGTCTCCATTAAGAGCTATCCAGTCTCTTCTGCATATAAACCAACATTTTCCGTGTTAACATCAGTTCTGAGGAAGGGGCACTGGACCTGAAACGTTAACTCTGATTTCTTTGCACAGATGATGCCAGACCTGCTGAGCATTTGCAGCAACTTCTGTTTTGTTTCAACATTTTCATCGCAAGTTCTCACAATGCAATACGTCACCGATATTTAGAGCCCTGTCAAACATAGGAACTTTGTAATTTCTCATTTAATGTCCATAACAAATTATTCGAGATTCATCTGAGATAACAACTTTGCTGTTGTCATTCAGATCAGACACTTTGCCACAGTTCAGAAAGAAGAAAGAAATCAAAAGAGCTGGTGCGAAACTCAGTCGATCTGGCAACATCTGAGCAGAGATGCAAAAAAAATTCTCTTTGATTCTAATAGGACTTTTCAGAACAGTGTCACATCATATTACATATGTTAATTCTGTTGCTCTCTGCAGATACTTCCTCATATTTTTCATTTCTCCAGCATTTTCTGTTTATTTTTCATGTTTCCATTATCTCTATATTTCATGTTTCTTGACACGTCTACATGTTGACCTTGGTAATATTTGAACAATGTGGTCCTTTCATGTTTCTATTACAGTTGGTGTGTCTGTGACACCTGAATTACAGCCGAAATCTGTTTCTTCTTTAAGATAGAAAGTAAAAAGAAAATCTGAACATCTTGTAAATCTCAGGAAATATATTTTCTTTGAAAATACATTTTAGATGCAGTTGAACTTCATGAAATAATAGGGATAGATTTTTGATGATGGAACAATCTGTGTCCTTCATTGAATAAGCTTGTATCCCCAATCTCCAAAAGCTTTCAATGCATAACATAGAATTATTAAAGCAAAGGTGGTGAAACCTCAGCCCATTGTCTCTTCCAGTTTGGAATGAGCGATATCTCTACTATTATTCTCCTGTATTGTCCCCGTAGCCCTGCGCATTTTGTTATTAGTATGAGCTTTTAATTGTAAGCATCCTGCCAGATATGAACAATATGATCAATCTCAAACAAAAACAGACGTTGGAAGGAAAGCTCAGCAAGTCTGGCTGTATCTGTGAAGAGAAATCACATTTAATCCTTCAGGTGTGGTGACCCTACTCCCAATGATTAAGTTGTGTGTATACTAAATATAGTTCACTTTATCACATTTAAAATTATTCTGTTAAGTTCACATTGTCATTCAGCATTGCATCTTCCAAACGTTGGCTCGTTCCTTGTTATGAATTATATTTAATTCTATCTGACGTTAAGAGTGATGATGACTGGGAGATATCATTGTTCTCCCCATGCAGTCTCCACAGCCGCTGCCCCATTCCGCCCTATCTCCCAGCCAAACCTGACTCATTAATTCATAAGTCTTAATGAATAAGTTCACTTTTGGTTTTGGACTGAGGGGAAAAAGCATAGAAAATACTGCTTTACAGCAAATAAACCTGCATTAAGATGTTTGTCAATTTTTATATAAATTAATTACTGAAGCATATGTTGTACGGAAGGTCCAACGTTTCTGTATTAGAGCAGTGACAGGAACATTCAGAGAAGTCCACACTTCCTGTCTAGGATGTCGATGGATTCATCATCGTCATTTGGCACTTAATTCCAAATTTAAAGTGACTGTCGATAAAGGTCTAAACCCAGTAGGAATATACATTAGAGGAAAATCCAGAGGCCATAAAAGGGACATGAGATAGTTCTGGCAAATAGGGTTACGGAGAATCCAAAGGGACTCTACACATACATTAAGGACAAAAGAATAACTCAGGAGAGTTTTGGGCCACTTAAAGATCAGCAAGGTTGCCGATGTGCAAAACTGCAGGATATGGAGGCGATACTAAACAAGCATCGTGCGTCAGTATTGGCTGGGCAGAAAGATATGCAAGCTAAAGAACTTTGGAAATAAATCTTGACATGTTGAAAAGTGCCTGTATTACAGAGAAGGAGATGCTGGAGTTCGTAAACCCGTTAAGGTGGGAAAATCTTCAGCACCTGATCAGATGGACCCGAGAACTCTGTGGGAAGCGAGTGAAGTGAATGCTGGGCCCCTTGCTGAGATATTTGTATCGTCAATTGTCACAGATGAGGTACCAGAAGATAGGAGGCTTGTGAACTTGTTGCGATTATTGACAATGTTTAAGAAGGATGGTAAGGAAAAGCTAGTGAGCCAGACTTCAGTGGAGGGCAAGTTGTTGGTAAGGATTATGAGGCACAAGGTTTGCCTGGATTTTGAAAAGCAAGGACTCATAAGTGATAGGCCACATGGATCGAAGCACTAAATTGACTGAGTATGTTTGAAGAAGTGACTAAGAGGATTCATTGAGGCAGAGGTGTATATTGTTGGTATGGACTTCAGTAAGGTATTTGCCAACTTCCTGCATGGTAGATTGGTTAACAAGTTTAGTTCATATGGAATACAGGGAGAACTAGCCATATGTATACAGAATTAGCCCGAAGGCAGGAGACAGAGGGTGGTGGTAAAGGATTGTTTTTCGAAAAGGAGGGTTGTTACCATTGGTGTACCACAAGGGTTAGTGCTGGCTCCACTGCTTTTCACTATTCACATAAATCATTTGAATGTGATCATTGCAGCAATAGTTGCTAAGTTTGCAGATGAAACCAAAACTGATGGTGCAGTGGACAGCAAAGAAGGTTTACCTCAGAGTAGAATTGAATCTTGATCAGAAGGGCAGATGGGCTGACAATTGGCAGGTGGTTTTTAATCTAGATAAACGGGAGGTGCTGCATTTTGGAAATGCAAATCAGGGCAGGGCATGTACACTTCATGCTAACGTCCTGGGGAGTGTTGCTGAACAAAGAGACCTTAGAATGCAGGTTCATAATTTCTTGAAAGTAGAGTCGCAGTTAGGTAGGATTGTGAAGAAGGCATTTGGTATGCTTGCCTTTATTGGCCAGTGCTTTGACTATATGAATTGGGTGGTCATGATGCTGCTGTACAGCACATTACTTTGGCCACTTTTGGTGTACTGCATTCAATTCTGGTCTCCTTCCTTTTGGAAATATATTGTGAAAGTTGAAGGGAGTCAGTAAAGATTTACAAGGATGTTGCCAGGATTGGATCTAGAGGGAGAGTTCGAGTAGATTGGGTTCTCACAAACTTTGATGATTGGGTTATTTTATTCCTGTAGCGTGAGGAGCATTTATAGTGTGCATAGCTAAGGTCTTTTCCCCCAAAACTAGAGGGCATGGATTTCCGATGAGAGGGAAAAGATTTTAAAAAAGACCTAAGGAGCAACTTTTTCCCACAGAGGGTGGTGCATGCGTGGAATGAGCTGCCAGAGGAGATGGTGGAGGATTTTTACAATTATAACATCTAAATGATATCTGGATGGGTACATGAAGAGGAAGGGTTTACATCAATATTGGCCAAATGCGATTAGTTTAATTTAGGATATCCCATCAGCATGGACGAGTTAGACTGAAGCATTTTATTCTGTGCTGTACATCTCCGAGACTCTGACTCTATCTGACCTTGCACCAATATCGTATTAATTCATCATTCCCGGACATGCTAACCTATGTTGCTAGATGTGATCGAAATGTCTTCATTTCAGCATTCTGAAACCTGCAAACACATCCTTCCATAACACTGACTCAGAGTCTCTCTCCCTCTGTCTGTTGCCCAAATCCCTCCCATTTGTTGGTGTTTAAACTGCTTCCCCACCATCTAGTTTTAACTGTCCAGTTTCAATGTGAATAACTATCCTATATCTTTTCCTGCCCTTGAATGTTGCTCACTCAAGAGCATCAGCTTCCAACACTAAGAAACTGTGAAACAGTGCTCAAAAAAGCATTGCTTGCGTTTTCGTTGACTTCCCAGTGTCCTGCCCTGTACTCCATGTTGGATATTGGGGTTTTAACAGTTTCGAGGCACACCTTTGTAACTTGCTCTGTTCCTATTCGTTGAACGCCTGTGTTAATCACTATCGGCTGATCATGTGCTCAGTAACATGAGGAATCCTCACAACTGTTAGTGATTCAGACCAGGCTTCTCATTTGCCTTTGACTGACATTTAACTTAACTCTAGTTTTTGTACGTTCGGGGATTGTTTTCTGGAGGCTGTGTTTTAAGCTGCTGTGGAAATTCAGGAAGACCAGAGGCTTTGGTGACCCAACTCTGGATGAAGCATGGTGACTGTAGTTACAGTATCTGGATCTGCAACATGACCAACAAATGGATCAGAGACTGCAGAGAGGGAAATCTCTGTAAACTTGAATGTGTGAATTACAATCAGATCAGCCATGGTTTTGAAGAATGTTGGAGCAGGATTGAATGGCTCGTTCATGCAAATTATTCAGATATTTCTGTTAGTACCAAGCCAATTCCTCTTCTCTTCCAGTGTCTCACAGTGGTGGACAGTGAGTCACCTCCTCCTGTTCCTGGGGAACAGAAATCTGGGCCTCACTAGCTTCCAGATTTCCCTGTATCGCAGTCTCGAGCAGTTGAGTGACTGCCTCCTGTTCCTGTGTCCCAGTCACGAGCAGTTGAGTGACTGCCTCCTGTTCCTGTATCCCAGTCTCGAGCAGTTGAATGACTCCCTCCTGTTCCTGTGTCCCAGTCCCGAGCAGTTGAGTGACTCCTCCTGTGCCTGTGTTCCAGTCTGGAACAGTTGAAAGACAGCCTCCTGTTCCTCTGCCCAGAATCGAGCAGTTGAGTGACTACCTCCTGTTTCTCCCTGTTCCTGAGCAGCAGTTTGAATGCTCTGAATGATGTCACAAGGTTAAGAAAGGACTTGAGAACAGGGAATTTCAAACTTGGAGCAGCATTACGCAAAGGTATCTAGAAACATCTCCACCAAACATTTTATGCAGCTCGTCTGTTATTTTATTCCTATCTCCTTTTATAAACAGGGTGAATCATATACAACAGTGCAGTGTTCTGACAATACTCCCAGATATAGGAAAGACAGATTAAAAAGATTGCAAGATTTATGATCTATCCCTCAGCAACTCTCATCCATTCAATCCAAACCGAGTAAATGTTCCCTTTCATTGTGTTATGTAAAATGATGTAAGGAACCGGTTAACTGAACGTGTTTGTTTGCTAACTGTGAATAATGTTAGTCTCCATGGATTCTAATTATCCCAGTGGACAGTTTCCATCTTTTAATGATAAAAGGGCTCGATTCAATATGTTATCCCATAGTATGGGCGGGAGCACCACCGATAGCACTAACAGGGATCGGTAGCTCCAGAGACAGGGAGAGATCAGAAACTGAGAACATTAGACTGGACAGTTCTCACAGTGGATCAGAATCTGAGAATGTTATACTGGAATGTTACAACAATGGATGAGAATCTGAGAACAATAGACTGGAAAGTTACAACAATGGACAAGGGTTTATCCTATTATGTTTGGTTTTTTTCTACATATTATTGGTGGCCGTTATCATCGCGGATCAGATTTGTACTTTACATTATTCAATGTTTTTATTATCCTATCCTGGCTATTGTTGGTGTCCCTGGTAAGTTTCACTGTTGATATATTATTTGCATTAACCATGTGCGACTGTATTACTGTTCTTTTCATTTACTCTACTCAGTAAGTATTCACGCTCCAAACCACAACAAAGCAATATTGTTCATTCTTTATCTCCTTTAGTTGTGGCACTGGGCCTTGTTGGTTGACCTACTCACTTTCAGGTATGAACCAGGATGCATTGCATCACTGCCCTTGCTATTTAAATATTGAGTGCTTGGAGGTCACTGTCTTCTGTTCTGGATGCAAATTCCATTTCCTTCCTCTGACTACATCTCATCCCTGGCCAATAACTGAGGCTGAAACAGACGAGTCACAACTACGGTGATCCCTTTGGCCACAAGCTGATTACCATATCCTGACCATTCCTAATTTTAACTATTGTCATCTGCACGATATACTTCACTGGTTCATCCCATCTGCTGTTTGAACCTTCAGCTATGAAACACAATCTTATTAAAGCCAATAATCTGCTGTTGTTAAACTAAATCTGAGTCGGTATTCCATGGCTTGTATCTAAACGCAGACCAAAATCCCATCATTCCTGTACGGATTGCTTTATATTGTTGTTGGGTCTGGGAAAGCCTTTACTTTAATATTCACAAGCACATCGTCACCTCTGTCTATAACACGGTCCTCAGTCTCCCTCTGTTAATGACACAAAGCCCTGTCAGTTGTTCACATTTGAACTGATTTCCTCTATGTCTATTCTCTCTCAAATAATACTTTTCATATCTACTACCACCAACACACACAGACTCAAACACATACACACACACAGACACAATCTCTTATCTTATATTTCGGCAGTGGAGATACTGAGCCATACATTTGTGGGAGTCCATTTACTGTCACTTACTGCATGGGTTACGCATCTTCCCGTACAAGACATTTCTGTAGTCCAAGTATAGTAGCCATATACTGGCAAAGGTTTGCACTGTTCCCCATGCTGGGCAGGTAGTCCAGTTTATAGAGCAGTCCAGTAGCATGGTCTGCACAGCTCTCCATTCTGGCTGGTGCTTTGTCCCAATTTATGGTGTCTTGGATGGTTCTGGGAGGCAGATTCACAATTTGATGTAACTAACCATTTCAACTGAGCTGGCAATAATTTTTTTGAATGCTCCTATTCTTGTGATTGGACCCACCGTTGTCTCACTTCTCCAGTTACTCCTACTCCTCTGTCTCCTTTTCCATATATTCACAACATGTTATCAGTTAATTAATTGTTTGTTTTTCTGTACCTTTCCCTGGTGTTGTTTTTTATCACTCCCGAGTGTATCGAGTGCTGGCATTGTGAATCTCAGAAACAATGTAATGGTATGTGGCGGGCTGTTGCTCCAAGTTGGAAAGGGGGTTTCAGCAGCTTTGAGACACGTCTTTGAAACTTGGCCTGTGCCTGACCTCTGATGGCCTGTGTTTGTCCCTCTAAGTTGATTGTGCAGTCCATACCATGAGGAAACCCCTCGAGTATTATTGTCAAGGAACAGGAGCTGAGGAGTATCTGACTGCCTCCTGTCATGGAAAGGTTAGTGGAGGTGATGGAGATGGTTTACTGGAGGTTGTGCTGAGAGCTGCCTTAGACATTCAGGGAGACCTGAGGATTTGGTGAACCAACTCTGGATGGAGCATGGGGACTGTAGTTACAGAATCTGGGTCTGCAACATGAACTACAAATGGATCAGAGGCTGCAGAGAGGGGGAGAACTGGAACCACAGAGTGTTTGTGTGGAAAGAGATCTGCCAAACCTGCCTGTGTTTTAACGAGGAGACACACATCCTTTCCCTCTCCCCTTTAAATACACCCATGCAAATTCACCCTCTACTTCCCGCACACAAACACACTCTCCCCTCTCTCACACGCACGCATACACTCTCTCTCCCTCCCAAAGACACACACACTCCCCCTCACTCTCTGACAAACACACACTCTCTCTCTCCCTCCCACAGACACTCCACCTTGTTTTCAATCACACACTCGCACGTGCGTGAAAACACACACACACACACACACACACACACACACACACATCTAATCTGTAAGATGAATTTTCATTTGCCGGTTCGTATTTCCAGATGCATTATATTTTCTCAAATAAGTATGATTTATAGACAGTCAGTCAAAATGATATTTTATTAACTCCTACTTTGTAAATAAACCTAGTCTGATTCCAGGTGAAGACATATGCAGACTTCAAACAAGACCGCATGCCTAAAATACAATGTCTGACTGGAGGGGTCACCTCCTTTACATTGATAATACCTGAAGGTATCTCCAGGCAGGACTTGAAAGAAACGCATTGTAGTTGAATACAATTCTGCTGCTGCTGTGATTCTACCACACTACATGAATGCCCACTTAGAGCTCCAATATGTTCAATTCAATTCTACTAACTATCCCTCAGTTCACACCAAGACCCATTCACCCATCAGCTCTGTACTCAATGTCTTAACCTGGTTTCTGATGTGGTAACACTTCCATTTTCCTATTCTCATTCGGCTGAAGGTCTCTCCCTGGTGTTACGCCTCCAATTTGTTACTTTACTCAAACCCTTAACCTATGCATCTGAATCTTTTCCATTCCCCCAATGCTATCTTCTGTGTTTGATGTGAATGTGTTCCTCTCTGTTTTTCTAGCTGAGCATGATTAAGAGCTCTGCAGTGTCAGTGATGCCAGCCTTATGCAGTTTCAGATCAAGTAATCTGTGCACCTTGCATTATCGGTAACATTCCAGTGGATTCCGTGTGAGACAGAGCGTTTGAGCAGCTTTAACACACGTCTATGGAACTTGTTCAAAAAAAGAAATTGCTGATGAAATTCAGCAGGTCTGGCAGCATCTTGTGGAGTGAAAGCAGAGTTAATCTTTCAGGACCAGTGAACCTTCTACAAAGCTCTCATTTTCTCCAGCAATTTTTGCATTTTCATTTCCAGTCTCCATAGTTATTTGTTTAATTGAAAATTTGTTCTGAGCCTATTCATTTCTAGAGAAACTCAACAGGTCTGGCATCATCTGCAGAGACAGAGAAATAGAGTTAGCGTTTCAAGTCCAGTATGACACTTCTTCAGAACTGAAAAAGGATTGGAAAATAAGCTTTATAATCCCTTGATAGATGTGGGGAGTGGTTTGACGGGTAAAAGAGGGTGTGGCAAAAGATAAACATGCTTTTAGTAGTGGTGAACGAGTAGATCATGTGAAATAGCTTTAAATTAAGATGTGAATGGGGAAAAGGGGTTCTCTCTATTGAGTGAAAGATAAAGAAGATACAACCACACAAGGTCATAGGGAGGCCAGGAGGGAGATTGTACGGAAACTAGAGAACAGTTATAATGGGGTCAGACTGTGAAGTTATGAAATTGTACATTAACTCCTACAGGCTGTAACGTACGCAACTTTAAAGTGCGTTGTTACTCGAGCTTGGGTTGTGCTGTCTTGGGACATTGCAGCAACCCAGGGCCGAAATGTTATCATGAGAGCAATGTAAGTTATTGAAATGGGAAGCAATGAGAAGGTCAGAGTTATTTCTACAGACAGAGTGGGTGTGTTCCTCAAAGCAATCTCTATTTGGTCTCGCCAATAAAAAGGACTGCATTATGAGCAGCAATGACGGGAGATCAGATTGAAAGGTTACAAGTGAAATGCTGCTTCACCTGGAAGCTATGTTTGGGGCCTTGGATAGTGAGGAGGGAAGAGATGAATGGGCAAGTGTTGCAGCTTCTCCAATTGCATGGGATGGTGCGATGGAGGAGTGGGGAAACGTTCGGGGTGATGGACGGTCACACAGAGGGAACGGTCGCTGTGAAATACTGAAAGTGGGCGGGAGGGGGAGTTGTGTTTGATGGTGCTGTCCTGTTGGAGATGGTGGAAATGGCGTAAGATGAATATGTGAATGTGGATTCTCGCGCAGGAGGAAGTGTGGACAAGGAGGAATCTATCATTGTTCTGGGATGGAGGGGACGGATTGAGGGCAACACCGTGGAAGATGGGACAGTCATAGCTGAAGGCCCTGTCCACCAGAGTTCGGGGATTTCTGGTTTGATGGAAAAGGAGGTCACGTTAGACCCAGCTCACAGGAATGTGGCGTCGTTAAACAGAAACAACAGAGATGCAGAAACTTGGAGAATTGAGTCAGCCTCCGCTGATCTTGTGTTCAGCCACAGGCAGAAGTTCCTCCTGAATGATTGAAAATAACCAGACATCTAAATTGAGGATTTCTGCCTCACATCTGGTCTGAAGCGGAATGTGAAAATAGGAAGGTCAGTGAGTATACGTGAGCAGACATTCAAGCAGATATCCCAAACAGCCCAGAAATTATTGTTTCTGTTCAAAAGAAGAACTCAATAAGAAGATGAAGCACCCATGGTTGACAAAAGCTCTCAAGGATACTATGGATGAGCATGAGTGGAGGGTCAGATTTAGGATGTTTATTTCAGGGACCAGAAGCAGATGCTGGGTATGAATTTCAGCTGTGCTTCCTGAATTCCCCCCAGAAACTGCTGCCATTGCTGTTCCATCTTCTTCCCTGCTCGTGTCCCCTTCCTGATTCCAGGTTCTCCCTCTCAAATTACAGAGTACAGTATCTTACCTTATGGTCCCTCCCCACTTCACCTGAAACTCTTTGATCAAGTCTACCTACTCTGCAGTAGCATCAAGCTGCGTTTTGTGCTGCCACTTGGCCTCTGGTCCCAGTGTGGCTCGACCTCTCCATTCATGCTGTTTTACACCCTCCCACTCACATCTCACTCAGGAAAGTTTCCTTCTTTGAGTAAACCTTATTGAAAAGACCTCTCTCCCTTTGCACTGAATTCACACTGTGATCCAAATTTCAAAAGTTATACTCAGCCTTCATCTCACTCTGCTAAAGGTAGACGCTGACAGTGTGGTACAAAAATTGCCCTTCTTATATGGTTCAGGCCAGTGATGTGCTTTCACTGTAGAGATCATCACCCCATTTGGACAAAGCAATTCAGGTGTTTGACCTCTTACTGGTACTCGTCACAGTTTCCTGCTGCCTTAGTATTATAACATGGAGAAAAATAAATCACAGTATGAAGCTTGGGCTGAAGGTTGTTTACCTGTCATTTGAATACTGTTTCAAATTTGCAGTGCTTTATCTGTAAATGTTTGTTTGTAAAGTTAGTGTCAGACAGCGTGTCGGAGGTTGAGGGGTGACATGGTAGAAGTTTATAAAATCATGAGAGGTATGAATAGAGTGACCAGCTAAGGTCTTTTCCCGGGGACGGGGGAGTTCAACCATAGAAGGCAGAGGTTTAAGGTAAAAAAGGGGAGATTTGAAATGGACGAAGGGTCAATGTTTTCACACAGAGGGTGATGTGTGTATATGGAATGAGCTGGCAGAGGAAGAGTGGGAGGTGCAAGTACAGCTACAACATTGAAAACTCATCAGGACAAACATATGAATGGGAAAGGTTTAGAGGCATATGGACAAAATGCAATCAGATGGGACTAGTTTAGTTTGGAAAACCCTGTCAGCATGGACAAGTTGGACCAAAGGGTCTGTTTGTGCACTATATGGCTGTATCAATCAAGAAAGCGAGGAAAAGGGGAGAAAAGACATGATGTAGTAAATTGGCAAGAAATACAAAAACAAGTAGCACGATCTTTTCCGAGCATATAAAAAAAGTTCAAGATGAGTGTGCGATCTTAGGTGAAATTAATTAGGAAAGTATACTGAGGATAATTGGAGGGTGTGACTGAAGAATTGGCTGCACGGCAGACAGATAATTTACACCCATGTTTTACATCTTTCCTCACAGGGGAAGGCACAGTAAGTATTTTAAAGACGTAAACAAAATGGTAATAGGAGGGAAGTTCTTGAACTGTCTCTAACAAAAGGATCAAGGATTTTTCTAACAGAAAAGAGGAAGAGTAGACAGGCCAGCAGTAATTCGTAGCTGGTTTTAAAAGAACTGGTCACAGTCTTGGGATCATGGCGCCCTCTCTATCAGATGTTACCTCTGCTGTTTGTTAATGTAAGCAGTAAGTGCAGTAGCTTGATTGGGTTATCATCAGGTTTACGTACACATGGTTCTGACCGTGGCATGTTCACCCACACTCATCACTGAAGCGGAGATCAGCTTCATGGTACTGGTCGACTGAGAGATTATATTGTGGTTGAATATGATTCTGCTGGTGCTACAACGGCTGCTATGATTTACAGCATCACATGAATGCCCAGTTTGAGATGCAATATCTGCAATACAATTCTGCTGCCTGTCCTCATTCGCACGGGGACACGGTCGTCCTCCTCCCCTCTACACAGTGCCCTATCCCAGTATCTCATGTGGGAACACTTCCTTTTTTAAAAATTCTCATCCTGTTTGGGTATCTTCATGATGCCATGCCTCCAGTTGTCGCAATCCTCAAAAGCATTTAACGTTTTCACCTGAATATTTTCCGCTCTAGAAGATTGCCATCTTCTGTTTAAAGCGAATGTGTTTCCCGCCGTTTCTCTCCATGACCATGATTAAGAGCTCTGTAGTGTCGGTGATGACAGCGTTATGTAGTTTCAGAGCAAGTGAATTCACTTCCCGGTGTATGGCTCTCCATGTTGGACAGGGCGTGTGAGCAGCTTTGACACACATGCTTGAAACTTGTTCAAAAACAGAAATTTCTGAAGATACTGACCAGTCTGACAGCATCTGTGGAGTGAAAGCAGAGTTAATATTTCGGGTTCTATGACTGTTCCTCAAAGCACCCAGTAAGTCCAACAATTTTTGTTTTTGTTTCAGATTTCCTGTATCCAATGATCTTTGCTCTGTTGAAAATGTGTTTTGTAACTTTTCATTTTTGAAGGAACTTAGGGGACTGGCAACATCTGCAGAGACAGAGAAACAATGTTAATGTTTCAAGTCCAGTTTAAATCTTCTTCAAACGTGTAAAGGATTGGAAAGTGAGCGCTTTAGTATCTTGGCAGAGGTGGGAAAGAGTGTTTGGAGGCCCAGTGTGAAAGACAAATGGGCTTGAAATTGTGGTGAAAGAGACACAGGTATATAATGGGTGTAGATAAATGTGTAAATATTAGAAATTGATTTTCTCTGTAGAATGGAACATAAAGAAGACACGAGCTGAGGGACCCCAGGAGGGAGAGTGTACGGAAAATGGAGAACAGCCATAGTGGGTTCAGGCTGTGAATTTATGGAATTGAATATTAACTCCTACAGACTGTAACGCATCAAAGTGTAAAGTGAGCTGTTACTCGAGCTTGGGTTGTGCTTCATTGGATCATTGCAGCAGTCTGCATTTTCTTAGAATCCCTACTGTGTGAAAATAGGCCCTTCAGCCCAACAGGTTTATACTGACCCTCCAAAGAGTATGCAAACCAATCCCATTCTCTACCCTAATACTATACGTACACCCTTGATTATTGCACCTTACATCAACATCCCTGAATACAATCGGCAAATCAGCATGACCAGTTCACCTAACCTGCACAACTTTGAACTGTGGCAGGAAACTAGAACACCCAGAGGAAATCGAACCCAGTTACCTGATGTTGTGAGGCACCAGTGCAAACCACTGAGACACCGTGCCATCCAGGACCGAAATATTATCAGGCCACAACTCTATACGAGCAGAAATGAAGCCATTCGGACCATCAAGTCTGCTCCGCCATTTGATCACGAATGATAGATTTTCAACCCTATTTCCCTGCTTCCTGTCAGTTATCTTTGATCCCCTTGTCAATCAAGAACTTATCTGTGTCTGTTTTAAATATACTAAATAGAACATAGAACATAGAACAGTACAGCACAGAACGGGCCAGTTGGACCACGATGTTGTCCTGAGATTTAATCCTAATGTAAAATGTAGTAATTTAACCTACGCACCCCTCAATTCACTGCTATCCACGTGCATGTTCATCAGTCGCTTAAATGTTCCCAATGACTCCGCTTCCACCAACAGAGCTGGCAATGCATTCCATACAATCATAACTCTCTGCAAAAAGAACCTACCTCTGACGTCTCCCTTTTACCTTCCTCTTAATGTCTTCAGACTATGACTTATCATACTAGTCAATCCTACCCTGGGGAAAAGTCTCTGGGTATTGACTCTATCTATTCCTCTCATTATTTTGTACACCTCGACCAGATCTCCTCTCTCCTCCTTGTCTCCAAAGAGAAAGGTCCAAGCTTGTTCAACCTTTCTTCATAAAGCAAGCCCTCCAGGCCAGGCAGCATCCTGGTAAACTTTCTTTGCACCCTCTCGATAGCCCCTGCATCGTTCCTATAGTAGTGGGTCCACAACTGGACACAATTTCCAAGTGTGGTCTCACCAGGGACTTGTGGAGCTGCAGAAAAACTTTGCGGCTCTTAAGCTCAATCCCCCTGTTCATGAAAGCCAAAACATCATATGCTTTCTTGACACCCTATCCATTTGCGTGGCAACTTTGAGGGATCTATGCACTTGCGCACCCAGATCCCTCTGTTCTTCCACACTGCCAAGAATCCTGTATTTAATGCTATATTCAGGATTCGAATTTGACCATACAAAATGAATCACTTCGCATTTACCCAGGTTGAACTCCATCTGCCATTTCTCAGCCCAGCTCTGCATCCTATCTATGTCACGCTGCAGCCTACAGTAGCCCTCTATACTTTCGACGACGCCTCCAATCTTTGTGTCATAAGCAAATTTACTAACGCACCCCATAACCTCCTTATCCAAGTCATTTATAAAAACTACAAAGAGCAGAGGCCCAAGGACATAGCGCTGTGGGATCCCTCTCAACACTCCTCCAAGCAGAATATTTTCCATCTACAACCACTGTCTGCCTTCTGCTAGCCAGACAATTCTGAATCCAGATAACCAAATCTCCCTGTATCCCATACTTCCTGACTTTATGAATGAGCCTTCCATGGGGAACCCTATCAAATACCTTGCTGAAGTTCACATGCACCACGTCCACTGCTCGACTGTCGTCGACCTGTCTTGACACCTCCTCAAAGAAATCAATCAGATTTGTGAGGAATGACCTGCCCCCCACAAAGCCATGCTGACTGCTTTAATCACACAATTCTTTGTCAAATAGTCATACATCCTATCCCTCAGAATTTTTTCCAAACTTTGCTGACCGCTGACGCAAGACTGACTGGTCTCTAATTGCCAGGGATTTCCCTATTACCCTTCTTGAAATAAGGAACAGCATTCGCCTCCTTCCAATCCTCCGGTATGACTCCTGTGAAGACTGAGGAAGCAATTATCCTCACCAGCAGCTTAGCTAACGCCTTTCTCGCTTCCCGGAGCTCTCTAGGATAAATCTGGCCCTGGGGACGTATCTATCTTAATGTTTTCCAAAATTTCTAGCACATCAATTTCATCAATCATGATCAGGACCAGCTCCTCTAAGTTTTCATTTACAACAAGTTCCCTTTCACTGGTGAAAATTGAAGCAAAAAACTCATTTAGGGCTTCCCCTATCTGCTCAGACTCCACGCATAAGTTCCCTATGCTATCCCTGATTGGCCCTCCCTTCTCCCTGATTATTCTCTTATTCCTCACGTATGAGAAAAATGCTTTTGGATTCTCCCTAATCCTTCTTGCCAAGCCTTTTTCGTGCCCATCATGGCTCGCCTCGGCCCATTTATGAGCTCCTTTCTAGTAAGCCTGTAATCCTCTAAAGCTGTGTTAGATTCTTGCTTCCTCCATCTTCCGTAAGCTGCCTGCTTCATTTTGACGAGACATTCCTCTGTTCTCGTCATCCAAGGTTCCTTAATCTTACCCCTTCTTACCTGTCTCAGAGGAACAAATTTGTGTATCACTCGCAACAACTGCTCCTTAAACAGTCTCCACATGCCCACTGTGCCCTTTCTGTGGAACAATTGCTCCCAGTCTGTACTTCCCAACTCCTGTCTGATAGCATCATAATTTCCTTTTCCCTAATTAAATATCTTCCCATCAGAAACTGCTCCTTTCACTCTCCCAGACTATGCTACATGTGAGGCAGTTGTGATCACTTTCAACAAAGTGCTCTCCCACCATTAGTTCTGACACCTGTCCTGGCTCGTTGCCGAACACCAAATCCAAAATGGCCTCTCCCCTTGTTGGTCTGTCTCCATACTGAGCAAGGAAACCATCTTGAACACACCTGACAAAAACGGCTTCATCCACACCATCTGCACTTAGGAGGTTCCAGTCGATATTGGAAAAGTTGAAATCGCCCATAGCATTAACCCTACTACTTTTGCATTTTTCTGGAATCTGCCCGCCTATGATATCTTCAATCTCTCTACTGCTTTTAGATGGTCGATAGAAAACCCCCAAATGCGGCGACTGTTCCCTTGCTGTTCCTAACTTCCACTGCACTGATTTGGATGGTGTGCTCAGACCATGGTCTGGGAAGAGAATGGTCCCCCTCTATACTAGACCATTCACCATGACCTCCATGCCTCTGTCGTCAAGCTGTGGTGTAATTTCCCTTTATCTGCCATGCTCGGGTAAACTGTGCAGGGCAGCTCCAAACTGACAAAACTCAACCGTGTGCCCATTGGCCCTTTTATGATGGCAGCAGTACCAGGGATCACTGAATATCCAGGGGCATCCGGGCGATGGTGAGCACCTCCAGCCATAATGGGTGGGAAAATCGTGCTGGCGTTGAATGAGAGGGACACCATGAGGTAGGGTGGGTAGTTAATGAGGTGAGTTCGATAAGATAACACCAGGAAACTAGCTCTGCCTCGTGTAGATATTCCTTCTGTCACATTCAATGAAAATGGCACTGAGACAAATTATTGTACGATTTAGCCCAGTGAGTCGAAAACTCTGCTGATCCTACTCCCATTTACAACGCTGCAGGACAAATGCTTATCCAAAATTCTCAATCACCTTAACTAACACAAATATCCTGCTCACCCATCATTCCTAGAAACTGTGGCTTATATTGCAAGATGCTATCAAAATGTTCTCATTTCACAATTTTAAAACCTACCATCAGATCATTCTCTGAAATTCTCTCTCAATCTTCCCCTCGCTTTTAACAAAGTTCCACCCATTTGTTGGTATTTAAACTGATTCCCCCACCATCCCGCTCTGGCAGTGAGTTTCACACCCATAGCACTCCTGTGTCATGCCACATTGGACGTATGGAGCTGTAAATGGAGAGGTGCTGCACATCCTGTCGCTTCCACCATGAGCTGCAAGGTTCCCCACACTGGGCAGTGATCTAGTACAGTGTTACACAGCAATGCATCAATTGGTGCACACAGATGCGTGTGCTGGGAAGGTAACTGCTCCAGATTAAAAGATAAATTCACTGCTATTTACTGCACAGCTCCCCATGCTGCACAGATATCCAGTCCGTGTGTATAGAACAATGCCTTTGTGTGTTCTGCACAGCGCCCTGTGTTGAACAGATCATTTAGTCCAAATTTATAGATCAGTACACTGTTGGACACATAAGTAGTGAACTTGTGAGCTCTAAACAGTGTTCGATCCTGAACGGATTGCTGAGCAGTACACTAGCCTGGTCTACGCAGCGCTTCATGTTGAGGAGGTACCTCATCTGGGCTTATACGTATCTGGGCTGGTTCTGAGAGGTGGATTGGGTAACCGATATAATTCTTGACATGATTATCACTCCTCCAGCTCGGCCCATTCCGCTGGTAAATGTAAGGTGCTGTGTTTGAGATAGAATTTACTTGGTCAAAATATTCGACATTAAGCAAAACACAATTTATTCGAAGACTGTCGATAAAAGACAACAAAAGGAAGACGAACTTGCAATAACTTAATTCTGTTCGAAAAATTAGCAGAATAATAGTTTATTTAACTACTATACAGTAACTGCTCCAATATGGTATCATCCAATAAGCACACAAAGCTCAAAAAACATATGCAGGAAACAGATTGTCTGACATGCAGTTCTCCAATCCAGGAGGAAAGAACATCAAAAGACAGAGTGTGTAGAATCGGGGAGAGATTTCCTGCCTTCCAACCCTGCTGAGACCCCAGCAATAATTGGTGAAAGGTAAAATTAAGAGTCCTGGTTCTGTGAGAGTTTGACCATCACTCCACAGGACCAGGCCGTGGCTGCAAGAACACAAGGAATGGACTGTATCTACACCGTCTATGGCTCTGTAGGCATCTCTCCAAAATGCCTAAACCCACCTAAGCCGTTAAATGCTGGACAGACAAAAGTCAAAGTTAAACATAAATAAACAAAAAGATGCAGCGGGCCTGGTGATCAGACACAGACGGCCTCGGGAGCCCAGCAATTCCTATACTACCAAAACACAGCAGAATAATCGAGCTTGTAAAGAGAAAGAATGATGTCTCTCCCCCACCTCGATGTTTACAACTGGAGATGTGCCATGAGCCCAATAATCAACGATATCAAAATCCCACCCACACCAATTATTGTGATATATCAGAGTTGCCGTGAAATGGGTTAACTTGATCTGTTTGTTCAGTGACTGTGATTAATATCAGTCTTTCTGGACCCACCTGGGTCACTGGAAGCTTTCCCTCTTCCATAATTAGAGCCTTCTTTCAAACTTTATGTCATAGTATTCGGCGCAGAGTCAACCTCAACAAGATTGAGATCAGCAGCTTCAGAGGAAGAGAGAGAAATCAGACTCTGAGAACATTAAAATGGTTCAACAATTGATTTAATTTGAGAATTTTAGACTAGAATGTTCCAACAATGGATCCTAATCTGAGAACATTAGACTTGAATGTTATAACAATGGACAGGAGTTTATTATTGGGTCTTTCCTGGCTTTCTCAGGATTGGGCATGGTTACAGTTGCAAATACGAGCCGTACTGCTGATTAGATAAGCTGGGTACTATCCCATCCTCGCTATTATTGGTGTTCCTGGTAAGTCTATCTCTGTCGATTCTATAAATAATGCTGAATGTTATTGCTATTCTGGTTGATTATATTTAACAAATACATAAACTTGGAGTCACAAACGCCACGTCCTTCTCATGCATTTCCAAAGTACTTACTCATAAGCATGTGAGAAGGAATAAGACTGTATGGAAACTTGAGTTTCCTTTATACAGTGAACTGTTTTATGTCTCCATATTCTCTCTGTGTGATCAAACCCGCCGCCACCCACCTTCATAATATCCCCAATCTCCACCTCTGCCTGTGTTCTGTTGCTGACTTCGCCATCATCTACCCCTTCGTTAATGACAGATTTTATGGCTCCAGTTCTCTTCTGACCTCTCTTCCAGTTACAAATAGTTTGACCACAAGCTTGTTCTTGTCTCTACAGTTACTTCACAACAGAGATTCGTAAACAGAGTAATAATGTCACTTACTGTGTAATTCAGAGGCGCAAGTCATGACTCAAAAAGCATTGTCTGAAATCCTAACACAGCCGATGACTAAAGTTAAATTCCAATATCAAAAATTGGAATAAAACCTAATTTCACTCATGGCAAGCATAAACCATCAGGATTTATTTTCTTATTTTATTGATAACCTTTGGTAAAGAAGCCTAACATATTTCCCCAGTCTGAACTAAGTGTCACCTCAGATCCACAACAATTTAGTTGCCTCCATATTGCCTTGACAAATGTCCAAGTGGTCAAGGGCAGCTAGGATGGACAATAAATACTGCCCTTGCCAGTGATGCTGGCATCCTGCGAAGCAACAACATTAAAGGTGAAATAACCAAGGAAATGTGGATGCTGGTGATCTGAAATAAAATTCTCCCCTTCTGAAAGAATGTTGGAGAATCTCAGCAGGTATGGCAGTCTGTCGGAAAAAAAATGTTTCGAGTTCAGTGAACCTATCAAAACTGAATGCAGCTGAGAAATAATATTATTATATCAGGGATGGTAGGAAGGGTGAGCGGGAGGTTTGTGTTGAGGGGATGATGTCCATCAAGAGAGAGAGAGAGAGAAAGAGAGAGAGATGGAGAGAGAGAGAGAGAAAGGAAAAGCAAGCAAAAGGATTGCTGATGATGGACTGGAAGGAAAACAGAATTGGAAGTTATTCTACCATTTCCCCTTTTCACATATTCCTGAATGTCATGTTTATTATAGGATCTCCCTGCTTACCGTGAGTTATTTTCCTTCTATCTCTTGTCTCTGAGTGTGGTGATCAACTCCATCAGCAATACTTATAGTCGCTGAGATATAGAGAAACGTAATGTGCCATTGTCAACTGTTTATTTGGAGACAGGAACTGTTACTGTGCGTCTGTGTGGAGATGTAAGAGCTTTCTCAGCCAGGAAGAGAAACTGAGCAGCTAAAAAATGTATTGCTGGAAAAGCACAGCAGGTCAGGCAGCATCCAAAGATCAGGAGAATCGACGATTCGGGCATGCCCTTCTTCAGGAATGAGGAAAGTGTGCCAAGCAGGTTAAGATAAAAGGTAGGGAGGAGGGACTTAGGGAAGGGGTGTTGGAAATGCGATAGGTGAAAAGAGGTTAAAGTGAGGGTGATAGGCCGGAGAGGGAGTGGGGGCGGAGAGGTCAGGAAAAAAATTGCAGGTCAGGAAGGTGGTGCTGAGTACGAGGATTGGCATTGAGACAAGGTGGGGGAGGGGAAATGAGGAAGCTGGAGACATCTGAATTCATCCCTTGTGGTTGGAGGGTTCGTAGGTGGAAGATGAGGAGTTCTTCCTCCAGCTGGAAGAATGCCTCATCTTCCGTCTGGGGAATTTGGGGAATTCACTTGCTGCTGCCATCTGGAAAGTCAGTGGAGTCTCTGTGGGTGGTGTTCTCAGAATAGTGATGTCAGCTACGGGGTTCATTCAGGGAGCCCTGATGGTCTGGGAACCCCACACTGGATACTGCATTTGCAGTGTGTCTGGGTCCGTGATAAACAAATGAAGCTGAGACTACAAAGAAGGGAAGCTGTATAAACAGGGAGGAGCGAGGCACTATATTTTCCTCTCTGGGATTTCCAAGAAGATTTGTCGAAGCTGCAGCCATTCAGGTGTAAAGTGTAAAACCAGCTTGTCTCAAATTGAGGTGATCATTGAGCTGTATGCTCTCTTTCAGTATAATGTGTTCTCACGCCAGTAGCAAGACTGCGCTGACACTCACGATGAATTAAACTGGATTGATTTTGGATCTTTTCAGGCAGCAGTGGGTAATATATCCATCATCTCTGAAGTGCAGTCCTCCAGTGTATTCACGAGTTGACTGAAACCGTCTGCCTGCTGAGAGGAATGCATTGGTTCCATCTCCACAGGGGAAGGTACAGAAACTACTTTCCACAAATATTAGGGAAAAGAGGGACTGGTAAAAATTGGAAACTGAAGGAAATCAGAATTAATGAAGTGTATGTTATTGAAAATATAATTGAATTGAAGTTTCATAAGTTGCTGCATCTGATGAGTTACATCTCAGAGTGATTGAGATGAGAACAGAGCTTGTGTAATAATTACTGATTATTCTTCAAAGCTAATTAGATTCTGGAAAGGAACCTGCAGACTGGACAGCAGCTATTGTCAACCTAAATATTTAAAACAGGATGGAGAGGGAAAACAGAAAATTAAATAATTTGATGTCAGCTGTGAGAAAAAAAATTGGAACCTTTTAGAAGGAACATGACGACTAGATACTTGGGGAATAATGATATGATTTGGTACATTCGGCCGAGAATCAGGAAAGGGAAATGATCTTTGATAAACCTGTTTGTGGAGGTTGTCCGTTGTGACATCGAAAGTTGAGAAGCAATGGGATTGGAGTATTTGTATTTTTAGAAGACGCTTGACATGTTTGAATACAGGTGAATGGGGAATATTAGAGTCCATGGGTAGGTAGGGGTGGAATATATACCACATGGATTAAAATTTCAGTAACGGAGATACAAGAAGAATACTGTTTTTCTCTGGACTGAAGGGTTGATGGGTGGCAGCAGGATCAGTGTTTGGGCAATAGCTGTTCACAAGGTATAACAATGATTCAGGTGTGAACAACAAATACCATCATGTACATTTATATTTATTAAATGGTACAGAGGTTGGCGAGTGCTTTTGTTGAAAAAGACCTGAATGTCCTTGGTCATAAGTCACTGACAGAATTCATACAGGGGCAGGAAGTAAATGATATGTTGCTCTTGAGGCAAAATGATTGAAGTACAAAAGTTAGAATATCTTTCCCAGTGATCGTGTTTTGTTGAGGTAGTATTTGGTGCTTTGTGTAAAGATTTGGTCTGCTTTATAATCAATGATCTCCTTGTCACCGAGACAGTGCAATGAAGTTTGACCAGACTAAACACTAGCATGATGTTACAATGAGGAGAGAGTGCAGTAACGATGTGCTTAATCTGTAGCGCTGTGAGAGAATACGAAGTTGAAGCTTGATGGGTATGGACAGAAACTCATTATGACCCAAACAGCTGAATGGGGTGTCAATGTCATACTTTTCATTGGATATTTGATTCACGACAGTTTACATGCCTCTGCAGAACCCTCATGTCGATTGACAGAGAGGTGCAGGCTCTGAATGAACTCTGAACACTTTAATGCACAGTTACTGTGTGACACTGCATTGAATGTCACTTTGTACACAATCCTGTCAGCAACCAAATTGCCATCATTCTGAAACAGTTAGTTATTCCCCACCGGTTTCCCACCTCCACGGAGACCATGGGTCTGCCTTCTTGGAGATGGAAGATAACTTGGAGAATGGCTAAAAAATGTTGGCTCCATTCCGACTGCCAGAAAACCCATGTTAAAGTAACACATATGAACCATGAGTAATTAAGCCATTTGGATCAATTTGGAGCAGTCTGTCTGTGCAGCCCCTGCTCCATTTGTTTGTGATGTTGGAGCATCTCTGACACTTTCCTGTTCCTGTGTTAGTGTCTTGACAAGCTGAATAACCTCTTCCTGTTCCTTTGTAAGTGACTCCGGGTGTGAAATGGTTCTTTCTGATCCCATGTACGTGACATGTTGGAGAGAGCAGACTCCCACCTTCCTGTGCAACAGGCAGGAGGGACTGAATGGGCTATCCTTCTTTTGCCCAGTAGTTTTGATGGGATGAATGGCTGCCCCACATTCTCGTGAAACCAGATTGGGCTGCTGAATGAAATTGGCCTTTTACTGTGGAAATGTACTGTGCTGTTACTTAAATGTTACCCAGACTTAACAAGACGGTCTTGAAAGTTGTCCGAGTCTTGCTATACATGGTCACAGATTGTTTCAAGAGCTGAATAGGGACAACCTGTCATGAAAACTTAGTAGACTTCAGTGAATGCCCCTCTTCTGCTGGCACGGTGGCTCAGTAGCTTACACTGCTGCCTCACAGCACCAGGGTCCCAGGTTTGATTCGATCCTTGGTCAACTGTCTGTGTGGAGTTTGCACATTCCCCACTTGTCTGCATGAGTTTCCTTCGAGTGCTCCGGTTTCCTCTCACAGTCCGAAGATGTGCACGCAGGGTGAATTGACCATACTAAATTGTCCATCATGTTAGGTGTATTAGTCAGATGGAAATGTGTTTGGGCGAGTTACTCTTCGGAGGGTCAGTGTGGACTGGTTGGGCCGAAGTGCCTGTTTCCACATTGTAGGGAATCTAATCTGCTCAGTTTGGACTCAATGGGCTGAATAGCCTCCTTCCACACTGTAGGGATTATGTGATGACAAACTGGAGATGCCTGAGCTGAGGAAGCTGCGCTGAGGATCTCCTGCAGATGTGTCCCACGGCTAAGATGATTGATGCCCACCAATGATAATCACGTTCCCTTGTGCAATGAATGTCTCCAAGCGGTGTAGAGGTCATAATTAATTCTCAGTAAGTGTGATTTTGTTCAGGTTCCTTGATGGCATCCTCAGTCAAATACTGCCTTGAATTCAGTGTCAGTCTCTCTTACCTGAGCCCCTGCGTTACCTCTTTCGTTCATATCAATAGGTCATGGTGCAGAAGCAGAGAAGGTTTTCTTCAAACAGAGGGTAGTCAATGTCAGGAATTCTCTTACACAGAGATCTAGGGGAGCTAGATCACTGAAAGGGACCAGCGGTGTCCCGCTGGGATCAGTTCAGTGACCTCTGCCCACTGTTATTTTCAAAATGACTTGGATGTGGGTGTTGAAGAGTTGGCTAGTAAGTTTGCCGATGACACAAAGGTGGTTGGAGTGGTACAGAATGTGGAGGGCTATTGTAGGTTGCAATGGGACATCGACAGAATGCAGAGCTGGGCTGAGAAGTGGCACATGGACTTCAAACTGAAGTAATACACTTTGCAAGCTGGAATGTGAACGCAGAATACATGGTTAAAGGCAGAATTCTTGGCAGTGTGGAGAAACAGAGGGATCCTGTCATCCGTGTCCACAGATCCCTCAAAGCTGCCACCCAAGTTGATCGTGTTGTTAAGAAGGCGTATGGTGTGTTGGCTTTCAGTTGCAGGGGGATTGAGTTTAAGAGCCGCGAGGTTATGCTGCAGATCGATAGAGCCCTGCTCAGACCGCACAGGGGATATTGTGTTCAGTTCTGGTCTCCTCATTATAGGAAGGATAATGAAGCTTTTGAGAGTGTAAAGAGGAGATTTACGAGGATGCTGCCTGGACTAGAAGTCTTACGAAAAAACCACGAGGGAGTAAGGGTTTTTCTCATTGGAGGAAAAATAGATGAGAGGGGACTTGATAGAGGTGTACAAGATGATGAGAGGCAGATAGAGAGTGAATAGCCAGAGACATTTTCCCATGGCAGAAATGTCTATCACTAGGTGGCATTTTTTAAGGTAATTGGAGGAAGTTTTAGGGGAGATATCAGAGGTAGATTCTTTACACAGAGAGTGGTGGGTGTGTTGAATGCACTACCATCAGTGTAGTAGAGTCAAATACGTGAGGGAAACTTAAGAGACTCTTGGACAGGCACATGGAACAAAGTGAACGGAAGCATGTAGGTTAGAGTAGGACAAACAACACAACGTCGAGGACTGAAGGTCCTAACTGCATGCATTCATGTAGAACCTTGAGCTCAAAATCTGCATGAATTCATGTAAAACTCCGTTATCTCACTTTTTAGCTTAGAATTAATCTAAACATCAGAGAACACAGGTGGCCAACACCTTCAACATTTTACCTTGCTATCACCATTGTTCACAGCTCACCTGAGAATGCAACATTTTTTTAAAATAAAGGTTTTGTGATTTACACATGAAAGAAGTGAAACTATCATGGTATTTTAACAGATGAAAGGCTTAACAGACAATCAGTTTTTCCATGTATAATTTCAGTTACATCACACTGTAAATTTTTGCTCTAAATTCTGTGTTACGATCGACCCCTCAACTATCACCTGATGAAGGAGCGATAATCCAAAAGCTAGTGTGCTTCCAATTAAACCCGTTGGACTATAACCTGGTGCTATGTGATTTCTAACTTTGTACACCCCAGTCGCACACCGACATCTCCAAATCAGTACTGTTCTTTGTTCTGTGTTCTATGGAAGTGCTCAAGAAGACTTGGACATTAAGAAGATTTGAGACTTGGAGCAGATCAGCCTTAATCTTAGTGAAGGGCAAGGCAGGCTTGGGATGTGAATGACCTGCCCCTGTTTCTGATGCTCTCCCATTCTGTTATTGGAAAGTTCATATGTGTTATTTTCCTGGAAGGTCTTTTATGGAGACCCGAGGATTTTGTGAGCCATCACGGGGTGAGATTTGGGGGCTGTATTCACAGTGAATCTGGGTCTACAACATGATCAACAAATGAAGCACAAGATACAGAGAGGGGAGGTTTTGTAAAGAGAAATGAGCAACATCTTCCATATCCAGCCTGGGTCTTCCAATTACATTTTCCAAATCTCCCAAACCGAGTGGGACAGTCTCGATGGACGAACTGTTTCCTCTATTTCTGTGCACCATGCTATAACAATAAGTGGACTCTAACTGCTCCTGTCTAGCAGGTTAGAGGGGTTGAATGGAACACAGAAACATGGGACTGAGGAGCAGGAGTGGGTCATTAGAGAATTTGAGCCTTCTCCACCAGGCATTAAGATTGTGGCTGATCAGATTGTGGTCTCAGCCTCATCGTCCTGTCTGTGTCCTATTATCCGTGACTCACTTGTCTGTCAAATCTTTAACTAACACAGCTGTGAATACTTATAATCAGAGAGGCACCACAAACTTCCGGGGAAGAGAATTCCCATTCGAATGGCCCTTTTAGAATTCTTCCTCATCCCGCTGTGAGAATAAGAGAATCATACAGCGTGGAAAAAAATCCTTTTGTCCAATTTGTCCATGCCGATCAGGCATCTTAATCAGATCTCGTCCCACTTGGCAGCATTTGGCCGACATCACATGATCCATTCCTATTTATGTACCTATCCAGTTACATTGTAAACGTGTAATTGTACCCGCTTTCACTACTTTCTCTGACAGTACACCCACCAGCCTCTGTATGAAAAGGTTTCCCCTCAGGTCCCTTCTAAGTCTTTGCCTTGTCACCTTCACCCTATGCTGTCTAGTTCTGGACGCCCCTTAGATTACTTACAGTGTGGAAACAGGCCCTCCGGCCCAACAAGTCCACACCGCCCCGCCGAAGCGTAACCCACCCATACCCCTACATCTACATTTACCCCTTACCTAACACTACGGGCAATTTAGCATGGCCACTTCACCTGGCCTGCACATCTTTGGACTGTGGGAGGAAACCGGAGCACCCGGAGGAAACCCACGCAGACACGGGGAGAACATGCAAACTCCACACAGTCGGTCGCCTGAGGTGGGAATTGAACCCGGGTCTCAGGCGCTGTGAGGCAGCAGTGCTAACCACTGTGCCACCGTGCCGCCCACAGATCTTGTCCAATCAGACTATCCATGCCCCTCAGGACTTTATTAAACCTCTGTCATGTCATCATTCAGTCTCTGACAGTCCAGGGGTAAAAGCCTCATCCTGTTCATCATCTCCCTGTAGCTCAAACCCTCAGGTTCCAGAAAATCTTTGTAAATCTTTTCTGCACCCTTTCAAGCTTAAAAAGAGTCAACTGATATGTACGCAGTATTCTTAAAGTGGCCTCACCTACGTCCTGTGCAAGCGCAACACGTTTCTCCAACTCCTATTCTCAATGTTCTGACCAATTAAGGCAAGCATGTCAACCACATTCCTCACCACTGTACCGTTCTAAACTCCACTTACAAGGAACTATGAATCTTGACCCGTAGGTCTCTTTGTTAAGCAACATTTCCCAGGGCACTACCCCGCTTTAACTTACCGAAATGTCAAACCTCACCAATATCTAAATTAAACTCCATCTGCCAGTCCTTGGCTCATTGTTGGTCAAGGATCCCGTTATAATCTGAGATAATCTTCTTCACTGTCCACTGAACCAATTCGGTGATGTTATCTGTAAACTTACTAACCATGCCTCCGATAATCACATCAAAGTTGTTTATATCCGTGATGAAAAGCAGTGAGCTCAGCACTGATTCTTTCAGCACACCGCTGGCCACAGGACTTCAGTTTGGAAAACAATCCATTACCTTCAATCCAATTTTGTATCCAATTGGTTAGCTTTTACTAGATTACATATAATCTAATTTTAGTAATCTGTCTACGATGGGGAACCTTATTATATGCCTTGCTGAAGTTTGTGTAAAAATTGTACACCACAGTGTATTCTTCAATCTTCTTTGTCATCTCTTTATAATACTCAATCACATTAATTAGACATGATTTCACAAATCCATATTGACTATCCCTAATCATTCCTTGTCTTTCTAAATAAATGCAAATTCCATCCCTCAGAATCCCCTCCAAGGAACTCCTCGTCTCTGACCTTGGCTGATTGAGTCGATAATTCCCTCTGTTGTTTTGGCTCACTTCCTTTTCTGGCCCCACTCCTCCACTGCCCACAAAAAATAATTATAACTATGTTGGTGATATGGCCAAAGATATAGTTCTCAGAGTGTGTCAGGGTCAGTGTTCGGAACAAGTCAGGCAGATTTCTTTAATCTACTAAAACAACATGTCTATGACCAAAACAAACTATGATGGAAAGTGGAATGACGAGAGGATATTGCAAATATGTACAGTGATATTTCCCTTTGAAAAATACTGAGAAACACACACACACACACACACACACACACAAAGACACACACACAGACACACACGCACACACAGACAGACAGACACACACACACACACACATACACACACACACACACACACACACACACACACACGTATTGTCGATAACAAACTGAAAAGCAAAATATCTGCAAAGTTAACTTGAAAGAACATTGTCCAAATATGATTCGAACTTATGACCTAAGGAAAAATGAGAGTTTGACCCAAATACTGTTCTATGTGTAGAGTCATCAAGTCCTAGATCATGGAGAGAGGCAGAGAGGCCCTTTGGCTCAAACTCGTCCATGCTGACCCAAATATCCAACCACACTAACCTCATTTCCCAGCACTTGGCCAATAGCATTCTCGTCCTTTCCTGTCCATGTACTTGCCCAAATGCCATTTACGTATCCTTAATATAAATGCATCAACCACTTCTGTTGACAGCTCATTCCCTTTGTGTGCCACTCTCTGTGTAAAACAGTTTCCATCAGTTTCCCTTTTATTCTTTCCCCTCTGACCTTAAACTGATGCTCTCCCCTCCTTGATTCCCCAACTCTAGGAAAAATTTGTTGGGTCCATTCACCCTATCCATGTAAACTTCTATAGGCCCCTCTCCTGTGCTCTAAAGAAAAAAAGTCCTCGCTTGTCCAACCTCTCCCATTAATTCATACTGTTGAGTCCTGGCAACATTTTTATAAATTCCGTCTGCACACATTCCAAATTAAAAACATCCTTCCGATCGCAATGTGACTAAAACTGAACACAACACTACAAGTGCAGCCTCACCAACATCCTGTATGACTATAACATAACTTCCCAACTGCTCTCCTCCATGTCCTGACCGATGCTTGCTAGTGTGGCAAAAGCCTACTTCACTACCATATCTAACTATGACCCCACTTTCAGAGAACGGTGGACCTAAACTCCATGGTCCCTCTGCTCAACTACACTCCTTAAGGTCCTACCAATCAACATGAAACTCCTACCTTGATCTAACGTTGCCAAAATATTCCTCGGCCCACTTCTCCAGTTTGATCAACGTCCTGCTGCAATTTCTGATATACTTCCTCATTGTCCACGATACCACCTATCTTAGTGTCATCTTCAAGTTTCCTAGCCATGCCTTGTACATTCACAAGAATATCATTGATACAGATAACAAATACCAACGGGCCCAGCAGCGACCCCTGAGGCACTTCATGTGTCACAGGTCTCCAGTCCGAGAGAACCCTTCCACTATTACCCTCTGCTTACTACCATGAAGCCAATTGTATATCTAATTTGCCAGGTCCCTCTGGATTCCATGCGATTCTAACCTTCCAGACCAGCCTATCAATGGCAACCTTGTCAAAGGCCTTACTGAAAACCACACACTCTACCGCCCTACCCTCATCAACATTCCTGGTCACTTCATCAATGAACTCAAACAAATTTGAGAGGCATGATCTCCCACTCACAAAGCCATGTGATCTTTCCAGTATAAAAACAACTATTAATAATAATTATTAAAATTAATAATATCAAACTAATAAGATATAAAACTAATATCAAACTAATAATAAGATGACACTTTCAGTGGAGAATAAATTAACCATGGTATGTGATATTCGAACGTGCATCATGGGTGAAGGGCAGAATAGATTTTGTACCTGTGTCATTGAACTGTGTTGAAAAAAAGCAAGGGTGACATGGTGGTTCAGTGGCTAGTACTGCTGCCTCATAATGTCATGGATCCGGGTTTGGTTCCAGCTTCGGGTGACGCTCTGTATGGAGTTTGCACATTCTCACTGTGTTTGTGTGTGTTTCCTCTGGGTGCTCATTTTCCTTACACAATCCAAAGATCTATAGGTCAGGTGAATTGGCCATGCTAAGTTACCTATCGTGTTATGTGCATTCGTCAGGGGTAAATATAGGGTAGAGAAATGGAACTGTTTGGGTGACTGTTTGGAGGGTTAGTGTGGTCTTGTTGTGCCAGACGGTCTGTTTCCATACTGTAGGGAATCTGTCAAAAAAACTATTTCTAAACAAACCTTATATTTCCAAATGCATGCATATCGCACACCTCAGAGTCTTCTCAAGCAACCTTCGTACCATAGATATTAGACTTCCTGGTCTATCGATCCCAGATTTTTCTTTGCTTCCCTTTCTGAATAATGGCACAACATTTGCTAATCTCCAATATTCTGGAACCTAACCTGTTGCTAACGATGATGCAAAAATATCAACCAGGGTCCCCGTAGTTTCTTCTGTAGCCTCTTGCAGTGTTCTTGGATGCATCTGTTTACAACCAGGAGATTTATCCACCTTCATACAGTCTAACGCATCCAACACACCTTCTCCTGTGATATTGACTCACCCCAAGATAACACTACGACTTTTGTCAGCCTCCCAAGGTTCATGTATTACTCCACGGTAAAGACAGAGGAGAAATATTCATTGAGAATCTCGCAAATCTTCAGGACATGCACGTCCATTTTGGACTTTGAGGGGTCATATTCTCATTTAGCTATTCTTTTGACTTTAATATACTTAATGAACCTCTTTGGATTCACACTAATCTTATCAGCCAAAGCTATTTTGTGCCCCCTTTTCACCCTCCTGATTTCCTTTTTCAGTAAACTACTGTACCCCGTGTACACCTCCAGGTATTCCCTCGATCCCAGCTGCTTGGACCTGAGCCACGCCTCCTTTTTGCTGGTCAAAGCCTCAATATCTCCTTACATCCGAGGTTCCCTCTTCCTACCAACCTTGCCTTTTACCCTCACAGTAACACATAGACCTTGAACTGTCGACATTTCACTTTTAAAGTCCTCCCACTTGCAGGAGGTCCCTTCGCCTGCAAAGAAACTCCTCCAACCAACCCCTACAAGCTCCTGTCTCATTCCATCAAAATTCGCCTTGCCCCAAGTTTGAACTTGAACATGTGGACCAATTTTATCCTTCTGCATAACTATTTAAAAATTAATAGAACTATTTTCGCGGGTCCCAGAGGGCTCCCCCACTATCACCTCAGACACCTGTCCTGCCCGAGATCTTAGAGTAGGTCACGCTTCGTCCCTTCCCGATTTGCACTCTCTACTTACTGCTTGAGGAAACTATTCTGAACACACTTAATAAATTCACCCCATCTTAGTCCTTAATTCTATGTCATTCCCAGTCTATGTTAGGAAAATTAAAATCTCCTACTAATGCAATCCTATTGGCCCTGTGCGTCTCCCCAGTCTGTCTACATATTTTTGTTCCACTAATTCCTCGTTTATTATTTGGGGGCCTATAGTACAATCTAAATCCTATCACCATTCCCTTCTTATTTATTAGCTCCCCAGACAAATCCTCACAGGATGATTCATCAGTTATTTTATCTCTGATTACTGCTGTGTTACTCGCCTGAATCAAAAATGAAACTCTCTGTCCCCTCTTTCCACCATCTCTGTCCCGTATAAAGCACCTGTCCCCTGGTACTTTAAGCTGTCAGTGCTGTCCCTCCCTTATCCATGTTTCAGTAATGGCTATAATGTCCCAGTCTCACGCAGCGATCCATGTCCACAGTTCATCAGCCTTACCTGTCAGCCATCTTGCATTGAAACAGTTGCGATTTAATCCAACAGACATTCCTTGCTCCCTGTCGTTGTCTAGCCTGACCTGTCTCTTCATTTTACTGTTTCTGATTACTGTATCTCCTTCCAGCCTCGCACTTGCCTTCCTGCTGTTGAGGATCTCACCACTCCCCAACCCCAGCCAATCTCGTTGAAACCCTCCCTTGCAGCAGTTGCAAACCTGCCTGCCAGGATACTGGTCCCCTTCCAGCTCAGGTACAACTTGTCCTTCCTGAACACGCCACCTTGCCCCACAAAAGATCCCAGTAATCCAAAAATCTCTGCCCCCTGCACCAATTCTTTAGCCACCCCTTCATCTGCCATATCCTCCTATTCTTACCCTCACTAGCACGGAGAACTGGAAGTAAACTGGATATTACCGTACATTTTATCCTTTTCCGTAGCTCTCCACAATCACTCTGTAGGATGTCATCACTATTTCTACCTGTGTCATTCTGTCCTTTGTACCAATGTGCACAATGACTTCTGGCTGCTTCCCGCTCCCACCACCCTCCCCCTACTCCCGGTGAGAACGTTCTGCAGCCACTCTGAGACATCCTGGACCCTGGGCATGTGGGAGGCTACACACCATTCCGGATTCCCATTTGCTGCCACAGAATCTCCTGTCTGTTCACTATCGAGTCGAATAATTACTTCTGTTGTTATTCTACTTGCACAGCCTTCTGACAATGGTATTTCTTCATGAAACAGTTGAATTTGGCTGAATTGTTTTGCTTCAGGTAATGGGGAGATTCCAATGAATCCTCATCAGGAATCCTCCATTAGTGGGAAAGACGACTGGGCTTTTTTTCACTCCCACACATTGCTGTGATGAGCGATTGGGAAGCAGAAAGGGAGCAATAGAATGTTTCTCCACAGATAGGCTATATTTTCCATCTGTAAGTTAAATCAGTAACGTTTCCAGTCCCACACTGGACTCTGTGAGCTCTTCTTGAACATTGTCCGAACTATATGACTCCATAACATTCTCGACTCCAGGTCAGTGTGTTATTGCAGAATCAATTCATTCACAATAAATGGTCCTACTTGTTTTGAAGATGTATTACTATGTGCTTGTATAATGTAAAAATAAGCGTTTCATGTCTTCACAAAGTCTGTGTTAAAATGAATATTCTTAAACATGTACAGTAATTGCTGGAAAAGCTCAGCTTGTCCGTCAGAATATGTGGGAAGAGAATTCACAGTTCAATTTTACTGTCCAATGACCTTTCCTTTGAAACTGACTTATTCTTAAATTATTTCTCCAGTTTTATTCTCCCACACCATAAGAAATATCCATCCAGTATTCACCAACTACACTCTTCTCCAGATCTTATATGGTCAATAAACCATCCCTCATTCTCAGGCCTAACTGTTAATTCTTCACAACGTAATGTCTTCATCCCAAGAATGCATAAAGAGAAACATCTTTGAGACATTTCGAAAGCAATTTATTTTTCAGTTTAGGCAGTTATAACTACACATTATACAACAGATGTAATCTCAGCAATGCCCTGTACTGATGCAAAAAACATCACTAAGATCATACCCAACACCCCTTGCACGAAACAGGATCATGACATTTACCTTCCAAATCACTTGCTACATCTTCAGGTTAATTTGATATGATTCATGTACTACGACCCACAAATCTCTCTGTAACACTGAGTTCTGCATTCTCCTTGCAGTTAAATAAATTTCTGCTGTTTCGTCTTTTCCACAAAACAGAAAATTTCCATCACATATATATTGTACTGTTTTTGTTTTCTGCTGAAGCTTTGATCACAGCCATCCTCTGTCTTTATGCCATTGCTTATTCTGCCTTCCCCTGTCCGTATCCCATTGCAGACACTCTACCCTCCCCCTGTCTGTATCCCATTGCAGACGCTCTCCCTTCCCCTGTCTGTATCCCATTGCAGACGCTCTACCCTTCCCCTGTCTGTCTCCCATCGCACACGCTCTTCCCTCCCCTGTCTCTATCCCATTGCAGAGGTGCATCCCTCCCCCAGTCCGTCTCCCATTGCAGACACACTGCCCTTCCTTGTCTGTATCCCATTGTAGACGCACTGCCCTCACTCTGCCCTCCGCTGTCTGTATCCCATTGCAGACAGTCTTCCCTCCACTGTCTGTATCCCATTGCAGACGCTCTGCCCTCTCCCCGTCTGTCTCCAATTGCAGGTGATCTGTCCTTCCACTGTCTGCATTCCCTTGCAGACGCTCTACCCTCCCCCTGTCTGTATCCCATTGCAGACGGTCTGTCTCCATTTGACATCTTATTGAATGACTAGCCTGGTGCATGAGCAAATTGAGCTCCATCTCCTTCATCCGGTTCATTAGAATAGATTGTAATTTGTTGATGACCTCATACAGATCCCTGAAGAATTCCACTCGTTACAGCTTTCCAAACACAAAATGAGTAATGATCTATACTCTGCATTTCCTGACAGCTCCCCAGGGCTCACCCTCTTCTGCATAACAGCCTGGGATGGTTATAGGGCGTCCCCCTGTGCGATAATTTACTGAATACTTCATTCTGTTTGGTGGGGTCTGTTTGGTGCAGCCCATTTTGCCGCAGACGCATTTAGGCACAGAACTATTTCAGCGCAGCTCATATTTATTCCTTTTCAGGCTTAGGTAAAAGCATTAATCAAAGCAATAAAAATAAAAATAATGTTTATTGCCTTTAGTAAAAATGTTAAAAAGACACCTGAGTAAGTATAACATTGACTCAGAGTTTTATTTCAGAGCTAAAATGATAATCGGTCTTGCATTTATTCACATTGAAAACATTCATGAAGCTATTGAACATTTGACTGATACGCTTCCAGATGAACTGCAACCGCTGCTGGACTGGTTCGAGGATAACTATGGAGGTAGAAGATTACGCAGTGGAAATGGTCGGCGTTCACCGCTTTTTCCAGTTGGAATGTGGAATTTATATGAAAGAACTTTAAACAATGAGAACAAAACAGACAATAATGCAGAAGCTGCCCACAGGAGATGACAATGCGAACTTGATGTGGAACATCCAGTTATTTGGAAATATATTGACAGTTTACCAAAGGTTCAGAGAGGAAGGGACATTTACTATGAGCATCTGATAGCAGGGCACGATAGTCCGTTGAAATTAAAGAAGCAGATGCTAGAATACAAACACTCGTAAGAAGATTTAGTGAGAGAAATGATGTCGAGTATTTACGAGGATTGCCCATAATTTTGAATGAACGTCATGTTTTAGATTTTTCGGAATGAACTTATATCATTTACTTTTTTTCTTTTTAACATTTTTACTGAAGAGAAGAAACATTATTTTTATTTTTAGTCTTTCATTAATGCTGTTAACTAAGCCTGAAAAGTGAGAGAGATTAGATTGGAACTGCCAGCGAGTTTCAATTGAGAATTGCTCTTTACTGAACATTGATACTTACTTGGTTGGTGGGACGTCGATGTTTCACAATCTCCACACAAGGTGTCCTGGTCGTCTCTGGCTTTTTTAAGGATCCTCCCCATATGTCGAGGTAGACAGTGAGGGAACGGATATCGGGCCCTCTACTTCGTTACAGCATCTGTAAGCCGCCCTCTCTCTCTCTCTCGCCTCCCTATCCCTCTCTTTCACCCCTCCCTCTCTCTCTCACCCACTCTCTCTCTCGCCCCCTCCCTCTCTCTCACCCCATCCCTCTCTCTCACACCCTCTCCCTCTCTCTCACCCCCCTATCACCCTCCCTCTCTCTCCCTCTCCCGCCCACCTCTCTCTCTCGCCCCCTGCCTCTCTCTGTATCACCCCACCCTCTCTCGTCCCGCACTTCCCCCTCTCTCTCGCCCCTCCCTCTCTCTCTCACCCACCCACCTGTCTCTCATGCCCGCCGCCTCTCTCTCTCACCCTTCTCCCTTTATCTCTCGCACGTCCCTCTCTACCTCGCTCCCCTCCCTCTCTCTTACCTCCTCCTTCTCTCTCTTGCTCCCCCCTCTCTGTCGCCCGCCCTCCCTCTCGCTCTCGCTGCTCCCTCTCTCTCTCTCAACCACCCACCTCTCTCTCTCTTGCCCATCCCCTCTCTCTCTCTCTCATGCCTCTTCCTTTCTCTCTCGCCCCTCTCTCTCACCTCCACTTAGTGGAGCTGCTGGGGATGGTTTGCAGAAGGTTGTGCTGTGAGCTGCCTCAGATATCCCGGAAAACCTGATGATTTGGTGACGCAACTCTGAATGGAACATGGGTACTGTAGTTACAGCATCTGGGTCTGCAACATGAACAACAAATGGAGCAGAGGCTACAGAGAGGGGAAGCTCTGAAACCACAGACTGAGTGTATGTGGGGAAAGGGACATGCCGTATTTGCCTGTGCCTTAGTCTGGACAAGTACACATTCTCACTCTCCCCGTTACATACACTGATGCACACTCTCCCTATCTGCCCCTCACACACATTCACACTGCCCCTCTCTCACGATCCACACATGCACTCCACTCTGTCACACACACGGATGAACACAGACCCGCTCTCTCTCTCCCTCCCCCGCACACACGCACAATCCACCTCACTCTCTCTCACACACAGAATGGGTGTCTCTCACTCCCCTTCACGCAGACACGCCCTCTCTCTCACACATACACATGCGCGCTACTCCTACTTTGTAAATAAAACCAGTCTGACTCCAGGGCAAGACACAGACAGAGTCCAAACAAGGCCTCAAGCTTAGAATACATTATCTAACCGCAACTGTTACTTCATTTACATCGATAGTACCTGAAGGTGTCTCCAGGCAGTGACTTGAAATAAATTCTGTGATTTGCATTTTAATCAATCAAACCCGCCTCTCCATTCTGACTGATTAAGTACTTAAGAGCCATCTTAGGTGTGTACAATTCATGTGCATGACTTGTACAACCCTTTGATCTTGGATAAAGATGGCTGGAAGTGAAGACTTTATGGTGGAACCGTTGATGAACAGTGGAAGGCTTTCAAAACAATTTTTCAACGTTCTCAGCAACAGCATATAATGGTGAAAAGGAAGGACTATAGGAAAAGGGTAATCTGCCATGAATGTCTCAGGAAATAAGGGAGGCTATCAAATTAAAATAAATGGCATAAATAATGGCAAAGACCAGTGGGGAAGTAAAAGATTAGGAAAACTTTAAATGTCGAAATAATGTCAAAACCTTTAAATGTCAAAATAAAGCAACAAAAAAGTTATCAAGTCACATCCGATAGGTTACAAGAGTAAACTACCTCAGAATTTAAAGACAGATAGCAAAATATTCTATAAATATACAAAACGAAATGAATGGCTAAGGTAAGCAATTGTCCTTTAGAATCTGAGAAGTGGGATCCAGTAATGAGATATGAGGAAATGGACAAGGAATTGAAGAGTTATTTAGTTGGTCTACACAATGAAGGACACTAATAACATGTCAGTAATTGTCAAAGACAGGAAGATAAGTGAGTACCTGGAAACAACCATTCCCAAGAGAGATATTGTTGGGCAAGCTCATGGAGCCAAAGGTAGATAAGTCTCCTGGCCCTGATGGAATGTATCCCAAGGTACTAACAGAGGTGATGAGAGAAATAACAAATGCACTTTTGGAAATTTTTCTGATTTCACTGGACTCTGACACAATTCCAGCAAATTGGAAAACAGGAGTACAGACACCACTGTTTAAAAAGGGAGATAGACAACATGACGGGAATTATAGACTGGTTAGCCGAACATCTGTAGGAGAAAATATTTCAATCTATAATCAAGGAATAAATGGCAATGCATCTTGATAGAAATTGTCCCGTTGGGGAGACACAGTGTTGGTTAATGAAAGGCAGGCCACGTGTAACTAACCTACTGGAATTCTATGAAGACATTACACGGTGGCACAATGGTTAGCACTGCTGCCTCACAGCGCCTGAGACCCGGGTTCAATTCCCGCCTCAGGCGACTGACTGTGTGGAGTTTGCACGTTCTCCCCGTGTCTGCATGGGTTTCCTCCGGGTGCTCCGGTTTCCTCCCACAGTCCAAAGATGTGCAGGCCAGGTGAATTGGCTATGCTAAATTGCCCGTAGTGTTAGGTAAGGGGTAGATGTAGATGTAGGGGTATGGGTGGGTTACGCTTCGGCGGGGCGGTGTGGACTTGTTGGGCCGAAGGGCCTGTTTCCACACTGTAAGTAATCTAATTTAATCTAATCTACAGGAGCCCAGTAGGTGTGGTGTACTGAGATTTCCAAAAGACATTCAATATAGTGACGCCAAAAAGGCTGCTGTGTAAGGTGTGGAATTACGGGCAATGTATTAGCATGGAGAGAGGATTGGTGAACTAACATGAAGCAACGAGTGGGAATACATGATTGTTTTTCTGGTTGCTGATCAGTGACTAGTGGAGTGCCTCAGGGATCGGTGCTGGGACTGCAATTATTCACAGCTTACATGGATAATTTGGAGTAGGGGAGCACGTGTAGTGTCTCAAAGGTTGCAGACGATACTAACATGACTGGCAGAGTAAAATGTGGAGAGGATGGTTAAACTTTACAAAGGGACATAAAGAGTTGAAGTGAGTGGGTCAAGGTCTGGCAGATGGAGTGCAATTATAATAAATGTAAAATCATCCATTTTGGTAGGACAAATACTAAAGAGGACTGTTATTTGAATTGTTTAAAAATGCAGCATGCTCTTGTGCAGAGGGACCTGGGTGTCCTTGTGCATGAATCACAGAAGCTGGTCTGTAGGGGCAACAGGTAATTAACAAGGCAAATTGAATTTTGTCCTTCATTGCGAAAGGGATTGAGTGTAAAAGTAGGGAGTTATGTTGCAGATTTAAAGGGTGCTGAGGAGACCACACCTGTAGTACGTGCAGTTTTGGTCTCCCCGTCTGAGAAAGGAAATACTCGCACTACAATGTATGCAGAGGAGGCTCGTTAGGTTGGTTACAGAGGTGAGGGGTTTGGTTATGAGGAGAGACTGAATACATTGGAATTATACATTGATTGGAATTTGAAAGATTGAGGGAGGAAGGAATAGAAACATTTATAATTGTGAAGGGAGTAGGTACGATAGAAATATAAAGGATGATTCCAGAAGCATGGGAAATTAGATAACAGGGCAAAGCCTCAAAACTATATGGAGCAGATTTAGGATTGAATTGAGAAGGAACGTCTTGATCAAGAAGTTTGTGAACCTGAAGAATTCTTGAGGATTTGTCATTGAATGTGTTTGAACTCTTATAGATAATTGTTTGAAGATTAAAGGAATGATGGATTATGGTGAGTGGGCGGGTAAGTGGAGCTGAGGCTATGAAATGATCAGCCATTATCTTATTGAATGGTGGCGCAGGCTTGAAGGGCCCGATGGCCTACTCCTGCTCCTAGTTTGTACGTTCTTATGTAATGGGTCAACATGAAATGGGAATTATATTTGACAAACTGACTGGTCGATGCATACAGAAAAGAAATGGATGCAATGCATTTAGATTTTCAGAAAGATCTTGATAAAGACTATGGCTGAGTGTGCAAATTCAAATGTTACGGCATTGGGACTAAAATATGAACATGATTTTAGAATAGGACAACTGACACGAAACAGTGAACAGGAATAAAACAATCTGTTTTGAAGTTGAAGGATCATGGCGTGTCGTAGGGATTAGTGATTGTGACACAGCTATTCTCAATGCTTACCATCATTTAGGTGAGGGAATCAAATGCAATATTTCTCAGTCTGCTGACAGCATGAAATGATGTCGGATTGTTAGTGGGTGAGGAGGATTTTTAAAAAAAAGCTCCAAAGTGATTGAGACAAGTGGAGTGAATGGGCAAATATGTGGCAGATGAAGATCAATGGGGGTGGATGTGATGGTGTGTACTTTGACAGGTACAATAGAACAGCAAACTATCATTTCAAAAGGGATTGTATGAAACATGTTGGTCTTTGAAGGGATTTATGTTCTTTCTTTTTTTTTCCTGTTGCGCAGCCCTCGGAAGTCAGTACAGGGCAGTGAGTTCTGAACCCAGAAGTCAATACTGGGAATGGCATTGACACGCTGACCAGCGTACATAAACCCACCAAGTGGGGAGCTGTAACATTTTAAAGGATCTGTATTTCCTTGTACACCAGTCACTGAAAGCAATATTGCAAGAGCAGAAAGCAGGCAGGAAGATAAATGGTGTGTTGACCTTAATTTCTAGGGGATTGACTGACAGAAGTAAGGGTGTCTTACTGCAGCTGTACAGGGCCTCGGTGAGAGCCCATCTCGACCATTGTGCAGTATTGTGTGCAGTACTGGTCTCCTTACCTAATAAGTGAGAAACCTGACATTGAGGGAGTGCAGTGAAGGATGACCAGACTGATCTCTGGAATGACAGGCTTGTTGTGAGAGCAGAGTTTGGGGCGTTTAGGCCTGTGTTCAATGGGCTTCAGGAAAATGAGTGGAGATCTCAGTGAAACATATAAAACTATAACAGTGTGAGACATATTGGAAGATGATAATTCCCCGGCCTGGGACGTCTAGAACAAGAGGCCACCGTATTAGGTACAGACAGGCCACTCTGCATTGAGATGAGAATAAATGTCTGCACTCAGTGACTGGTGACTCTGGGAATTTCTCTGCCACATAAGCAGTGGAACACAAGGCACTGAATATGAGTAAGGATTTCTCGACACGAAAGGGAGCGGGAGGCATCTGGAGTATGGCGGTCACAAGCTCTCAGACGTTAGGAAGGAGGCCTCTGCAGGGTCAACAGAAATGTGTTTCCCATTCCCTTTTCCGATACTGAGGCTGGTGCCGGGAATTCTGTCAGTTTTATCCTTACAAACTTCAGAGCAGTTTGATACAATTTTGTTTCCTACTTTGCCGTTTTCGAGACCATTGAAAAGTTTATCACATGCATGTGTGTACAGAGTATCGTTTAGGCCAGACCAGAAATGCATGGAATTTACCAGGCCAGTATTCACTTCCTGAATGTACATTGATGAAGCAAATTGGAGTTTACAATCGGCATTGATTTCAGCATCATCATTACTGATACCAGATTTTAGATCTCGATATGTTGTTAATTGCTTTTCAATTCCATCAGCTATCCAGGGCATTAGCCTGGACCGGATTAGTAACCCAGTGATATTTCCACAACAGCACCATCTCCACGTAGGGACCTATTGGAAACCACACTGAGCTGGTTATTTCTGTGCGGATTGACAGATCTGTCCAAAAGAATTTCTACCAGTTTAACTATCGTGATGGGACTGAGGGGGTGGCAAATGGTCAGATTGTAATTATTCTCCGCTTCGCGGACTGGACATAGTTGAGTAATTTTCCACATTGCCAAGAAGATGTCAGAGTTCGAGCTGGAATGAAACAGCTTCTCCCAGGGACACGGTTGTTGTGCAGCACAAGACTTCAGTCCTGTTGCAGGAATCGTGTCAGGGCCCTTTGCCCTTGTCGTATCTACTCTGTTCAGCTATTTCTTCATTTCACTTGAAGCAAATCGAATTGATTGAAGACTGGCATCTGTGATTCTGTGGGCATCATGGCGAGGGTGAGGTGGATCATCCACTCAACACGTCTGGCGGAGTATCTTGCCAAAAATACATCATTATCTTTTACACTGATGTACAGGACTGTTCCATTATTTAGGATGGGGATAATAGTGAGCCCTCTCCTCCATGAAATTGTTTAACCGTCCATCACCATTTATGGCTGGATGTGACAGTACTGTTAGTTTGTTGGTGTTGTGATCATTACACCCTCTCTATCACATGTTATTGCTGCAGTTTGGAATGCAGACAGTTAGTTATGGTAGCTTTAACGGGTTGTCATCAGGTTTAGGTACACACGATTGGGACACTGGCACATTCACCTATACATCACTGAATCATAGATCAACTTGGTTGGCATGGTAGACTGAGGGATTATCCCAGGAAAAACGTTCATTTAAACAGAATTTAATTCTGTTTCTGCTGCTGCTGTGGTCTGCAGAACCACATCAATATCAGGAATTCTCTATTTCAGAAGGTTTGGAGAGTTAGATCATTTAAAATATCTACAGATGAGCTTTGACCTGGAAATGAATTGAATGCAATTAAAGACTAGTGATGAAGGAGGCGTGAAAAAGTCATAGACTCTTAGAATAATACAATATTCAAACAGACATTTTGGCTCAACTCGTCCATACTCACCTGGTTTCCTAAACTGAATGATTACTATTTTTCTTCTTTAGACGCACACCCCTCCAAACCTTTGGTATTCATGTACACATCCAATTGTCTTTCAAATGTTGTAACTGTACTCCCCAATGCTACTTCCTCTGAAAGCTCGCTACATATACACGCCACCCTCTGTGAGAAACAACTGTCCCTTAGATCTCTTTTAAATGTCTTCACTCTCACCTTAAACCTATCTTGTCTGGTTCTGGACACACCCACCTGGAGGAAATGATCTTGTCTATTTATCCTATCCATGCATCTCATGATATAATAAAGGTCACCTCTAAGCCTCCAACGCAAAAGGAACAAAATCCCAGCCTATCCTTATATCTTAAAACTTCCCGTCTCTGTCACATAATTTTAAATACTTTTGTCCCCTTCTCAGTTTATAACATTCTTCCAATAACAGGACAACAAGAATTGCTTCAAATGTGGCCTTACCATTCTCTTGTAGAGCCACAACATGATGTGCCAATTCCTATAATCAATCCTCTGACCATTGGAAGTCAGCTTGCCTTACGCCTTATTCACTGTCCTGTCAATCTGCGACTCAACTTTCACGGAACTATGTACCTGGACCCGAGGTTTCCCTGTTTGGCAACACTCCCCCCAGCGCGCTACCATTTTCTGAATAAATCCTACACACTTTTGTCTAACAAAATGCAAAATCTCGCATTTATCTGCATGAAGATCCATCAGCCAATCCTCAGCCCACTTGTCAAGTAGATCAAGATATCTTTGTTCTCTAAGACAGCCTTCTTCACTGTCCACCATAACTCCAATTTTGGGGGTTTCACCTCCAAATTCCTATCCACGGTTCCAATATGCTCATCCAAACCATTTACAAAAACCATGAACAACAGCAGCCTGGTCCTTGTGGCACAACGCTGGACACAGGCCTCCAATTGGAACAGCAGATCTCTCCCAGCACCCTCTGTCTACTGCAGTCAAGTCTGTTTGTATCTAAGTGGATCGCTCTCCGTGATCTCCTGCGATCTAACCTTATTCAACAAACTACCATGTGGAACCTTGTTGGGCCTTAATAAGGTCCACATAGACAACGTATGTTGCTTTACCTTCATCTATCTTCCTGATCACTTCTTCAAAAACTCCAATCTAGTTTGTGAGACATGGATTCCCAGACAAAAAGACGTGCTGAATATCCCTAATCAGTCCTTGCCTTTCCAAATGCATGTAAATCCTGCCTCCCAGAATCTCCTACAAACACTTATTCACCCTTGACATCAAACTCACTGGTCTGTAGTTCCCTGGGTTTTCTTTGCAGCCAAATTACAAATAATGTAACAACATTAGCTGTCTTCCTGTCCTCCAGGAACTCAACCGTGGCTGTCAATGATACACATAAGAAAGTCAAGAGAACTTCAGATTTCGTAAACCAGAAACTAAGACAGAAATGTGCTGGAAAATCTCTGCAGGTCTGGCAGCATCTGTGCAGAGAAATCCGATTTAATATGTTACAACACGGGGGAAACCTTCCCCCCCTCCCACCATCTCCACCACCCCACGCTAATTTAAACTTGCAACACAGAAAAGATTTAACCCATGCTGTAATTTGTAAAAATTCGGAAGGCCAATAACCATCCTAAAGGTCACTATTTAAAGCAAGAATTAACATTTTTTTAAAAAATGTCTAACAGGGAATAATTACCTAACAACTTTTTGCAACTCCTTTCTCTGACCAATCTTTTACTTACTCTTCTATAATACTGGTCCGATAATCCCCCCACCCCACCCCTCCCCCAATTAAGATATACCAAAACATTCAAATTTCAGAACCAGCCAGCTGTCGAATCTTCTCTTTGTATCGTCCTCTGTCTTCGCTTCTTCTCCTTAGAGCTTCTGTTTCACAGGTCATTGATAAATAAAGGTACATTTTGGTGACCTATTCTCCGGTCAGTCTGCCGATGTTGGTGCCGTGGCAGTTCTCCCCGAACTGGTCAAATTCCTTTTCAGCTTTCTATCCCAAATCATCGGGTAATTTCCATTTTTTTATAATATTGCCAAATGCCAAATGTAAACTCGATTGTAGTTTAGCTTCTTGGGACATAATTTAAATGGATTGATCAAATTTGATTTTATTTTTTGTCTCATAGTAACCCAGGTACTGCAAGCTGCTGGACCACATGTTACATTGTAAATTTTCCAGAACTCACTGTGCTTGGAAATCCTTCAACTCTCTTAAAGGTACAATACCCTTTACACATTCATAACCCCTTCTCTCTCAAAAAAGAACAATCATAATGAAAACACGGTCTCATTTGTTTTTCTATTCTTTCAACACATTACCATAACACACCGATAACCTAAATCTAAGTTCACCTTAACTTCTTCCCCTTATCCTATATGTAACATTGGATAATTTCAAATCTCGTCTAATCTTTCAGTTAAATCTGTGAGAACGCATCTGAGATTACATACTTACGACACGCTACGTGTACGATTTTTAAATTAAAAGTCTGTAACATAAGACTCCAATGAAATAGCCTTTAAAGCGTTCAAAAAATGTCAGCAGATTGGGGTCCGTGTACACAACCATCTCCAACACTCTGTTTGTGAGTACACATTAAAATGTTATAACTGTAATACCAAACTCAACAGTCCTTTCTCAATCGTGGAATATTTTCTCTGGTGAATGTTGAGCTTCTTTGAAAAGGACGATCCCATCTCATCACAGTGCAGTTCCAACTCCTATGCCACTCACATTGACGGCAACTTTGAAATGTTTTCAAGCATTTGGTGTAGCTGAAACTGATTTGGTGCTCAATATTTCTTTTTAATGGTCGAATGTCTCCTGGCATTGTTCTGTCATCCAATACTTTGTGTTTTTCTTCAGCAAGTCGGTAAACGGTGCTACTACACTGCTGACATTTAGAACAAACTTCCGATAGAATCCGCTGACTCCGAAGGAGCGAAGCACCTTTTTTCTTCGAGGTTGGCCGTGGAAATTCCTCGGTTGCTTTTGTCTTTGCGTTCCATGGTATCAACCTTCCATGACAGATATTTTGTCCCTAGAACATCATGTCTGCTTTCACAAATTGTGTTTTGTTTAATTTTATCAGCAGTTTTGTTTCTCGTATTCGTTCAAAAAGCTCTGCCAACTGTACCAAGTGATCTTTCCAGGATTTAGTGAAGATCACGACATCGCCTAAACGGACTGCACAGTTTATTAATCAGGCTACAACTCTGTTCATGAGTCTTTGGAATGCATTGGGTGTGTTTGTCATTCCAAAGGGCATCACTTTGAATTGATACAGACCATTTGCTGTTACAATTCAGAAATTTCTTTCACTGTCTCTGATAAAGGTACCTGCCAGAAACCACGCATTAAATCCAACTTGGTGATCTAACTGACTTGTCCAACTTTCTCGATACAGTCCTCCAATGTCGGTATTGGATGTAAGTCTGATTTTGTAACAGTCTTGATCTTCCAATAATCCAAGCAAAATCATTGAGTCCCATCCGGTTTGGGAACTAAGATGATCGGCGAGCTCCACTCGCTCGGGCTTGGTTCGATGATGTCCTCATTGAGCATAACCTCCACCTCCTTCTGGACCTGTCTGGCTTTGAGGGATAAAGCCGATATGGATTGTTTTATCGGAACAGTACTCTCTACAACAACTTCATATACAATAGTGCCCACCATATGATTCTAACATATGTCGTCATATTGCAATAACAAACCTTTCAACTGTGTTCTATGCTCCTGAGACAGATAGTTTACTAATCTACCCCACTGCTCAAGGACTTCTACGTTTTTGACATATTTTGAGGCACATCAAAATCAACGACATTTGGAATTGATTCTTCACTCTGTGGGGGAGTAAATAACACCTGTTTCTCCAATTCTTTCTCTCCTCTACTTTTCAGGAGGGGACCTGCACACTCATTTATAAGTCACATGAAGTGGTCTTCAAATGTGGGAATTGGCAACAGAGGTGCTAGTTTCATTACTGTCCGTGTCCTACCTACCATCTGGCATGAATGACATGTATGCAAAACGTTAACCACATCTTTGTGCATTCCAGGTCAATAAAAATATTTTTGTCCCTTAGCCCGAGTCTTTCGTACCCTATGTGACCTCCTTCAGGTAGTTCATATCCTACCTGTAAAACCTCCTGTCTCTATGCTATCAGCAACACAATCTGGTGCACCTCAGCACATTTCTCCTCTGCACTAACCTGATGTGGTCTCTATTTCTGTCTTAAGGTCTATCTTTCAGATAATAACCCTCATGAATATCCTCTGCCTCCTTTTCAGAGTACACATCCACAAATATATCTTTTATCGTCTTGTCTGTCTGTTTCAAGTCCTTTAGCCTTTCAGGACAAAACACCTCTGTCTGACCCACTGCCTGTTCAGGTTTTCCCTGCACCATTACGGCAAACAGGGTGTCCATTAACTGAATCTCAACTCCTTCATCTTTGTCTATAGTTTGTCCTTCGTGCTGTGACTTATAATAGTGGAATATGGTTACTGCACAGCCTGGGAAAATACCAGGATATTTCCGATTTAACACTTCCGTTTCTTTGTCTTCCTTGGGCTTCTCCACAACAAGCGATGTCACTCCCAACTTGGACCCTGCTAAACCGTTCCCAAGAACAAACTGCATTCCTGGATGTGACAGTCTGTCAAACTTTCCCGCTATAACTTCCCCAGTCTTGATTAGGCACTCCAACCTGATCTTACATTGGGAAATGCTAAATTTCTGTCCATCCTTCCCATAAATTAATGCATTCCCGGGTAACAGATCAGAAAGACTGCAAATTCATTCATCTCTTCCTATTATCGTCTGGTTAGATCATGTATCTCTCAAAATGGTAACTTCTTGCTCTTCTACCCCCGTTAGTTCTGAGTAAACTTTACTCACAGACGCAAATTCTTTATAGAGATCAGGTACCAACTCCATACCCAGCCCCTGCCTTGGCTGTGCACTTTCCTGCAGCTCTTCGGTCTTGTTGGGGTTTCCTTTAAATCTTTCACTAATGCCACTGGCTTAGCTTCTTTTACCACATCTTTTCCCACAGTCCTTTTCTTAACAATCAGCACTGTGACCATACATTAACCTCCTTATGTTGGTGAAAACACCGTTTCCCAATGCCCTTCGGAAACCACCGGCACTGTAATTTTCTGTGTTCCACTCCATTACAGTGAAAACACCTGAGGCCTTTCACCTCCTTTTCACTCTCTTTGGCAGCTTCTTTAACCTGTGGTAAACTCATATGTTCTACTCTTTCGTTTATAGTGTAGCATCTCCCCTTCTCCCAAACTCTATCCCTCACAGGACAAAATTCTGGCTGGAAGCTTGTCTTATGCAGCAGCATGTATTCATCTATTAATTCTCCTGCCCTTCTCAATTTCTGAACTTTCTTTTCCTCCACATGAATTATTATCATCTCTGGAAGTGAGGTTTTAAACTCCTCCAGCAGAATAATCTCCCTTAGAGCTTCATAGGTCTTATTTTTAGATTAGATTAGATTACTTACAGTGTGGAAACAGGCCCTTCGGCCCAACAAGTCCACACCGCCCCGCCGAAGCGCAACCCACCCATACCCCTACATTTACCCCTTATCTAACACTACGGGCAATTTAGCATGGCCAATTCACCTGACCTGCACATTTTTGGACTGTGGGAGGAAACCGGAGCACCCGGAGAAAACCCACGCAGACACGGGGAGAACTTGCAAACTCCACACAGTTAGTCGCCTGAGGCGGGAATTGAACCCGGATCTCAACATAAGGCTGATCTTGTTCCTTCTTTATGTTTCTGAATTGCTATCTGTATGCTTCCAGTACCAATTCGTAAGCACATAAAATACCTTGTTTCACGTCTTCATAATCTCTTGACCCCTCAACTGGCAGGGCAGCAAATACCTCACTAACTGTGCCGACCAGCTTAGCCTGAACTACCATTACCCATACATCCTCTCACCACTCTACCTGCCTAGCCATTTTTAAAAAAGAAATAAAGAAGGCTTCAACATCTTTCTCATCAAAATGTGGCAGAATTTTGACATAGTTGTATACATCACTAATGTCCCTTTTACTCTCCAGCCTATTCACTTGACTTTGCTTACTAAATCACAACTTATCAAGTTTAAATTCACTCTCCCTTTGCTCAGCTGAGAACCTTCTCCTCTCTTTTTAATCCCCTATCTCAAAAGCTTCTGACCTCCATGCAGAAGACTAGACTGTCTTCTCAGAGATGGAAGATGCCTCCTTGAGACATGGCACAAATCATCCGCTGTGCCTCCTTACCATCATCAAACCACGTTAATGCAACACGCATGAAACATTAGCAATGGAGCCAGAAGGCACAGCATGGAACAGTCTGTTTGTGCATTCTCTGCTTCATTGGTTTGTAAGGTTACAGCATCGATGACAACCTCCTATTTCCGTGTAACAGTTTGGAGGGGCTGAATGGCCTCTTCTGTTCGTGTGTCAGTGTCTCGGGTGGCTGAATGTCCTCTTCCTCGTTCCAGGGAAGAGGCTTATTATTGGGTGACCCGTGGTAGCTGCTTACCTGCGTGCTGTGCTGACTAGATTCCTTATATTCCTGTGTAACATTAGACAAACAGGAGGTTGGAAGAATCAGCAAGTCAGGTAGCATCAGGAGGTGAAGAAGTCAACAGTTCAAGTATACCCATTCTTCAGGATTGCAGGTGGGGGTAGGGGGAACTGCAGATAAAGAGGGAAAGGAGTGGTTGGGGTGTGGAGAGCAGAAGGATGGTGAGGTAGGGGATAGGTGGACACAAGTGGTGGGTGCAACGTGGTTGGTCGATGAGAGGGATGAATATAGTTGGGAACAAGAAGGTGGGGTCATTTGGTGGAATGGAAGGGAGGAGGCGGGGCTGGAATGGTTATTTAAACTTGGAGAACTCAATGTGGCGTCCTCCAGGCTGTAGGCTAACCATGCAGAAGGTAAGATGTTGTTCGTCCAATTTGCGGTCTGACTCACTGTGGCAACAGAGGAAGCCAAGGAGGTCATGTTGGAAAGGAATTGGGAAGGGGAATTGAAATGGGTGGTGACTGGGAGCTCAGGCCAGCCCCTTTGGACCGGGCTGTGATGCTCGGTGAAATGTGCACTTAGTTTACGTTGCTCTCCCCGATGTAGACAAGACCACATCAGGAGAACCTACTGCAGTAAACTACGTTGAAGGAGAGGCAGGTGAACCTCTTTCCCCTGGAAGGACTGTTTGGGGCGCTGGATGGAGGTGAGGGAGGTGTGTGCCAGCAGGTGATGTATTTTATTTTTCATCTGCAAGTGTCAGTTGCCCATGGGGATTGACAGGTTTGGTGGGGAGTATGGCACGAAACAAAATTTGTGAAGGGATCAGTCCTTGTGGAAGATGTGCCAGGTAATGGGATCCAACCTAGTTTACTGTGTCTGCCATTCCTGATGTGGTCTTCTCTATATCGGGGAGACCAAATGCAAACTAAGAGGAATGGTTTGCTGAGCATCTCAGCTGGTCCTGTAAGGGCTGACCTGACCTCCCAGTCACTGCCTATTTCAATTACACCTACCAATCCCATTCCGACATGACATCATTGACCTCATCCAATGCCACAAAGAACCAAAGCACAAATTGGAGGAACAACGCTTCATATTCCACCTGTGTAGCCTACAGCCAGGGGTCTCAACACTGAGTTCTCCAATTTCTAGTAACCTCCCTTCCAATCCCCAGATCTCCTGCTTAGCCCCTCCCCTTTCCATTCCTCTGATCAACCCATCTTCCAACTGTCAACTGGATTCATTCTTCCCATTGGCCAACCCGGTGGTACCCTTTACCTGTGTTCGCCACCACAACACGCCGTCTCCTCCTATTTCCCCACCTCGCCTCATTATCAGTACACACCCTTGCCCCCACCCCCAGACATGAAGGAAGGTTATACCCAAGATGTGGACTTTTTCTCCTGATGCTGCCTGGCTTGTTGTGGTCTTCCAGTTTCCTGAATTCCAACATTTGTAGTTTTTTAAAAAAATCTCTTCTTGTGTAATAGGTAAGAGAGAGTGAATGCGCTGTGCCTCTACTTATCCAATAGCTTCTATGGGCTGAATGGCATTCTCATGTTTCTGTGAAACCAGCTTGAGATGCTGAATGAGCTCCTCATTTTGAGTCCTGTGGAAATGTTCAGGGTCCAGCAGTGCTGTTACATGAATGTTGCCTACACATTAACAGCATGAGCTTGAATGTTGTACAGGTTTTGCTGTTTTATGCGATCTTTTCTGAGCATCCTCACTTTTGATCGAATGACGGAGAGTAAGACGTTGCTGAAGCAGCTGAAGATGTTTGTGCCGAGGAAGCTACCCTGAGGACCGCCAACAGAGATATCCAGGGACTGAGAGGATTGATCTCCATCAGCCACATGGTGCTCCAAATGGCCCAACAGCTTGGGATATTTACAACTGAATCCAATTAGGTGCAATTTTATTCAGCCTCCTTGACATCTTGTTCAGTCATGTCCTTTCAGGGCCAGTCATTCTGACGCTGTGTTCATATCTTTTGATTTGGAGATGGGTGCTGGACTGGGGTGTACAAAATTAAATATCATGGTATTCAAACAGATGAAAGACTCAACAGACTATCAATTTTTCAATGTTATAATTTCATTTACATCACACTAAAGTTTTGCTCTAAATTCTGTGTGTACGATTGAGCCCTCCACCATCAACTAATGAAGGAGCGATGCTCCGAAAGCTAGTGTGCTTCCAATTAACCCTGTTGGACAATAACCTGGTGTTGTGAGATTTTTAAGTTCATAGCTTTTGTTCATGTCAACGGCCAAGGTAAATGTGTGGGGACTGTTTCCTTCTCTCAGAGGGTAGTGACTGTTGAGACCTCTCTATCCCAGACAACTACAGCTCTGAATGTTTGAGGGAGCAGGGTGGTGTTAATGAATGTTGACACATCAGGGAGTTAAGGCTACAAAGAATTGGGCATGAAAGAGAAATTGCGGCCAAGAGAGATCAGCCCTGACCTTACTGAAGGAAGGACAGGCTTGACGGGCTATATAGCCTGGTATTATTACAATAAACCCTATAGCCCAGTCACTTTATTGCCTCTTCCATATCCCGTGGTACTTCAAGTAGCTGAATAGGTTGACATTGTTGCTGCATGATCTAAACTGGGTCTAGTTCTATAGATTGGAGGGGCTGATTGGTCTCTTCCTGTAAATGTATATCATGGTCCAGGGGCTGAGAAGCCACATCCTGTTCTGGTGGAACTGAAATCCATATACACCAGATCGACCACCCTTGGAGAAAGTCATCACTGCAGATGCCGGTGATCAGAATTGAGAAGTGTGGCGCTGGAAAAGCTCAGCTGGTCAGCCAGCATCCGAGAAGCAGGAATATCGATGTCTTGAACATTCCTGATGATAGAGTTGTGCCCAAAACGTCGATTCTCCGGCCCCTCGAATGCTACCTGACCTGCTGTGCTTTTCCACCACCACACGTTTAGATGTCAACCGGCCCGCCCGACTCAACCTTCCTGGTCACATCATCAAAGAACAGGCATGAACTTCCACTGACAAAGCCATTCTTACTATTACTAATGAAACCCTGTTTTCCCAATGCATATACATTTTATCCCTCAGAATCTTCTCAATTAATTTACCTAACACAGGTATTAAGCTTACTGGTCTATATTTCCCAGACATTATTTTTCAGTCCTTCTTGCTTTCCTCCAGTCTTCTGGGATCTCACTTGTGGTAACTGATGATCAAAATTATCAGCCAGGGCCCCCGTAAGTTCTTCTCTAGCCCCTGCTCTGAGAAATATTTGTTGAGGACATCGCTCATCTCTTATGATTCCCAACATACATATCCATTGAGGGGTCCTATTCTCTCTCTAGCGACTGCTTTTCCTTTAATATACTTAAAGCATCTCTTTGGATTCACCCTGATCTTCTCAGGCAAAGTTATCTCATACGCCCTTTTCTCCCTTCTGATTTCCTTCTTCAGTAAACTCCTGTATCCCCTGTACACCTTCAGGGATTCGCTTGATCCCAGCTGCCTCTACCTGAGCCACGCCTCCACATATCTTTTGGTAAAAGCCTAAACATCTCTTGTAATTCAGGGTACCTCATTCCTGTAAACTTTCCATTCACACTCACAGGAACATATAGATCGTAAGCTCCCACTTGCTGGAGGTCCCTTTGCTTGCAAACATACTACTCCAATCAACCCCTGCAAACTCCTGCCTGAGTACATCAAAATTAACCTTGCCCCGATTTAGAACTAGAATCTGTGGACCAATTTCTTCCCTCTCCATAACTATTTTAAAATTAATAGATCTATGGTCACTGGTCCCAAAGTGCACATCTACTGTCACCTCACTCACCTGTCCTGACCTATTTCTTAAGAGTAGGACAAATATTGCTCCTTCCCGATTAGGACCCTCGACATTCTGCTTGGGGAAATTTTCCTGACGCACTTAATTGATTCCATCCCATCAAATCCCTTAATGCTCTGGCAGTGCAAGTCTGTGTTATAAAAAATATTAAAGCCCCCATTATGACAACCAAAATATTCCTGAAAGTCTCCGCAATCTCTCTACATATTTTTGTTCCTGCAATTTCTGTTTACAATTTGGGGGCCTACCGTACAACCCCAATAATGTCACCATCCCCTTCTTATTTCTTAGTTCCACCCACAAAGCCTCATTGGATGATCCATCAGTTATTTTATCTCTGATCACTGCTGCGATACACCCTTTATTCAGAAATGCAACTCACCTCCTCCCGTTCCACAATCTCTGTTCCTTCGAATGCATTTGACCCTGGTACATTAAGCTGTCAGTCCTATCCATCCCTCAGCCATGTTTCTGTAATAGCTAAACTATCGAGCACCTATAACCTATCCACACCCTGAATTCATCGGCCTTAACTGTCAGCTCTTTTGCTCTGAAATAAACACAATTTAATCCATGGGCATTTCTTGTTCCCTATCGTGGTCCAGCCTGATATGGCTCCTCAACGTACTATGTTTGATTACTGTATCTCCATCCAGCCTCTCACTTGCCTCCCTGCTGCTGAGGATTCCACCTCCTGCCAATCTTGTTTAAACACTCCCCTGTTGTACTAGCAAAACTGACTGCGAAGATATTGAATTCCCCTCAAGTGGATCTGTCACCAGTCCCTCTTGAACAGGTCAACTCTGTCACAGAAAAGCTCCTAATGGTCTAAAAATATGAATCCCTCCCACCAATTCTTTAGTCATATATTTATCTTGATATCCTCCTATTCTTACCTTCACTAGCTCATGACACTGGAAGTAATCTGGAAATTATCACTACCGAGGTCCTGGTTTTTAACTTTTCTCCTAGTTCTCAGTTAATCATTCTATAGAAACACATTCCTATATCTAACCGTGTCATTTGTACCATCGTGCACAATGACTTCTGGCTGCTCACCCGCCCTCTTGAGAACATTCAGCAGCCACTCAGAAACATCCTGGATCCTGAAATCTGAGAGCCAACACAACATCCTAGTTTCCCGTTTGAGGCCACAGAATCTCCGATCTGTGCCCCCTAACAATCAAATCTCCTATCTCTAAGACCCTGTTTACCTTTATCCTTTCCTGCTGCCCCCCAGATCCAGCGCATCCATCTTGGCTACTGCTGCTTTCCCCTGAACAGTCATTCCCTGACACCTATCGCCCATCTCCCAACATACACAAAATCAGTATCCAGAATGGTATACTTGGTTTCGAGAGGAATAGCCACAGGGGATTCCTGCACTTTCTAACTACTCCCTTCGCCATTCCTGGTGGTCGCCCAGATACTCTCTGCTTGGAACACGACAGGAAGCAAGGAAAGCCTGTTGGATTAAATTGCTTTAAATTAAATGGAACTGGACTGACAGGTAACGCAGATGAACTCAGGGCGTGGATCTTTACATGAGACTGGAATATTATAGTCCTTACAGAAACATGGCTAAGGGAGGGACTTGGGTGTGATCACCTCACTAAAGCTTTTATCTATGAAGTGTTCCATATCTCGGATGATCCAGAATGCTCCTGAACACGGTCTCCCAGGAGCTGCAGCAGGGTGCACTGCCCACACGTGTAGTCATCGGGGATAATGGAAATCTCCCTGAGCTCCCACAAACCGCAGGAGGAACATACAACTGCCCTAACTGCCATCTCCACTGCTGTCAGACTAGCGTTATAAAAGAGTTTATCTGAGCTTACCTTTACCTTTTGCTGAACTGCTGCTCACCGATTTCTCTGGAACCAAAGCATTACTACCTATTCTTCCACTCACAGTACGTTAATAGACCACTCCACATTTAGGTTTGGTTAGGGTAGGATGGAGACACTACAGTGATGTATTGTTTGGGCCTTAAGCACTCCTAAACACCAGGCCCATGCTTGGACATGGGGGGTGGGGGTGGGGTTGTCTTGCTGAGGTCTTCCTCCTAGTAGTGGTGACTGCGCTGATGCAAATATTCACCCTGACAGCCCATCCGCGTTGGCGCAGTCCTCTGGTTTTTTCGGTCTCCTAGTACTGCATTTATGAATTCCTTGTAACTACTGATTGTATTCGAAACTGTGTCTCACTCCGGAGTGAGAGATGTTGATATTCCAGTAAGTACAGTCTATTAAAAAAGGTTTGCCAATGGACATATGAGCGACAGTATGTCCATCCGCTCTCTAACTCTCCGTTTACTTTCAATTAGGGTACATTTATTCTGATAACATTCCATTCCATTTTCCTGCGTTTCCCCTGTAACCCTTTTTTAAAAATCTGTGGATCTCAGCCTTGAAGATATTTAGTGATCATTTCTTAACAGCCTTCACAATTTTCTGCAATTGTTTCCCTCCCACTGATGTGAGACATAGTGGTCTTTCATCCCATGGCTTTTTTTTTTCTAGCACTCTGTGTGGAAGTTGAACCTACATTAGATGTTGTTCTGTTTGATCACACCACCTCGCTGGCCAAAGGCAAAACAAAATAAAGCACAAAATGTAAGAGCCTGTAATCTCCTCCCTCATCTTCCACATCAGTCTAAGATACAGTTCATCCAGATCTAGAGATTTGCCCACTTTTTATCCTGCATCAACTTCCAGTTATTCCTCAGCTTCTGTCCAGGAACTGCTTCTCCAAAGTGAAGACCAATATGCAGTACGTGTTTGACATTCACAGGTTCTCTGCACAGTTTGCCTCCTCGGTCCCTAATACTCCCTATTCTTTCTCTTGTTACCCTCTTACCCTTAATAAACCTATAAAATGTCTGAATTCTTGATAATATTGCCCATTAATGTTTTTATCACCCCGCTTTTTGCTCTTCTATTTACTTTCTTGAATTGAGCCCAACACGTTCTCTACTCTTCTGGGACCTCCATTGACCTGCTCACTTTATGCGTGCTTTAAGCTTCTCTTTCATTTTTAATTCTGTTCTGAATATTTGTAGACATTCCATACTCTCTGGGCTTGTTTTCCTCATTTTTATCTTTATTGTAACATGTTGTGGTGACACCTTCATCAATTCCATTTTGAGCATGTGATCCCCACCACGCCCACGCTGTTCTGCTAAAGTTTCACCCAGAAGTAATTATACGGTGGCCAGATCCTGTCTTTCTTTTGATAAGATCTGCCTCTATCATCCAAATTATTTTTATTTTTCAAGCCTTTTTTTCTTTTGGTCTTTTCCTTAATAAGCTAAAAATGCTTGAGTCATGATCACTGATCCTGAAATGCTTAGCCAATCCTGCCTGCAACACCTGACTGGCTTCATTCCACAGTGAGGCTCGGCATAGCCCCACCCATTGTTGTATCTGCTACATGTTTATATGAGGAGCTCTCTGGAATAAATGTCAAGACATTTTTGCCCTCTTAAAAATAATTATCGCTGCCCTAATCAATGTTTGTAATTGAAATGCCTGAATATAATGATCCTGTTATTGCATTGACACACCTCAGTGAATTGGTTATGAACCTGCCCCTGTATTTTATTTTATCTGGGGGCCTATTATATGTGCCCAGTAGTGTGTCTGTCATTGATGTGAACCTAATTCCAACCCACAAACCGTCATTTGAATGCCCTTCCAAGATATCATCCGTCCTTACTGCAGTCTTTGACTCCATAATTAATAAGGCAACACCACCTTGTCTTTTACCCCTCTCCTCTGCTGCCCATAGTTCTTGTACCACAGAATATTGAGTTGTCAGCTCTGACCTCCCTCAAATGCATCTATGTGATGGCAAAAATATCCACTTCCCCATGTCAGCTCGTTCCCTTATCAAATCTGAAGATCTGATAATATTACCAGCATTATGGCAAAGGACATCCAGCCTGGAATATAGCACCTGGAATACTCTGTATCTCGGAGTTCTTCAGCCAATTACTTTTTGTAATCAAGCTGCCCTTCCATGAACTAAAACTGTAACTCTGGGACTGTATGAATAATCGTTGAATTGTAATTTATTTTTAATACTGAACAGTCAGCTTCAAATACAATGAATTCCTGCTGATTAATTCCCTGCTCAGTGTGCAGCGGGATCAGCCCTCAGTAATGGAGAAAGTGAGGACTGCAGATGCTGGAGATCAGAGTCGAAAAGTGTGGTGCTGGTAAAGCACAACGAGTCAAGATGTAGCCAAGGAGCAGGAGAGTGAAAGCTTTGGGCAAAAGCCCTTCATCAGGATGGCATTGGTATGTTCAATTTTTTTCCATTCCATGATTCATAGAATATTTGGAATTTAACTTGCTCAGGAGGGCAGCACTGTATATAGCCCTGAAATGGAAAGCAGTCAATCAGTTGGTTGGACAGGGAGCAGATAAAGTGAGGTGAAGTACAGAATGAGTGAAGTCCAAACAGAAGGATAGATAAGTCCCCTGGGCCATACAGGAAGCAATAGAGGTTGTCAGTGGAACTGAGGGAAGAGATTGCTGCGCCTTTGGCGATGATCTTTGTGTCCGCACTGTCCAGTGAAATACTGCCTGATGATTGGAGGGTGACAAAAGTTATTCTCTTATTCAGGAAAGGCAATAGGAATAATCCTGTGAAATACAGGCCAGACAGTCTTACTTCTGTATTGGGCAAAGTATTGGAAAGGATTCTGAGAGACAGAATTTATGATTACTTGGAAAATCATAGTTTGATTAGAGATAGTCAGCATGGCTTTTTGAGGGACAAGTCATGCCTCACACAACTTATTGAATTCTTTCAGGATGGGATCAAGCACATGGAAGGTAGAGCAGTGGATGTAATGGAAATGAATTTTAGCCATATGGTTGATAAGTTACCATAAGGTCGGCTCATTCTGAAAGTAAGGAGGCATGGGATGCAGGGAAACCAGGAAATCTGTCTGTATGGATACAAAATTGTCTGGCCTGTCGAAGACTGATGGTGGTAGAACATGGAAAGTATTCAGCCCGGAGCTTGGTGACCAGTGGCGTTCTTCAGGAATCAGTTATGGGACTGCTGTTGTTTGTGATTTTTACAAATGACTTGGATGATAAAGTGAATTGTAATTTAGTAAGTTTTATGATGTAACAAAGATGTTGGAGTTATGGATCGGGCGGAGGGCTGTTGTAGGTTGCAATTGGACATTGACAGGATGCAGAACTGGGCTGGTAAATGACAGATGGAGTTCACCCCTAATAAGTGTGAAGTGATTCATTTTGGAAGGTTGAATGTGAATGCAGAATACAGGGTTAAAGGCAGGATTATTGGCAGTGTGGAGGACCATAGGGATCGTGTGTTCCATATCATAGGACGATCAAAGGTGTGACCAAGTTGATAAGATTATTAAGATGTAATATGTTTTCATTAGTCTGGGATTACGTTTAAGAGCCACAAGGTTATGTTGCAGCGCCAAAAGGCTCTGGTGAGACTACACTTAGAATATTGTGTTCAGTTCTACTTGCCTCATTACTGGAAAGATATTGAGGCTTCGGAGAGGGTGCTGGGGAGATTTACCGGGATGCTGCCTGGACTGGAGGGCATATCTTACATAGAAAAGTTGAGGGAGCTAGAGCTTTTCACCTTGGAGCAATGAAGGATGGGAGGTGACTTGATAGAGGTGTATAAGATGATGAGAGGCATAGGTAGAATGGGTAGCCAGAGTCGTTCTCGCAGAGTGGCTATCGCGAACGGGCATAATTTTAAGGTGATTACAAGAAGATTTCAGGAGATGTCAGAGGTAGGATCTTTACACAGAGAGTGGTGGGTGCTTGGAATGCACTGCCAGCAGCGTTGGTAGAGTCAGCTGCATTAGGGATATATAAGTGACTATTGGATAGGCACATGAAGGATATGTCAGTTAGTCTGACCTTCGAGTAGGATAAAGGTTCGGCTGGACGTCAAGGGTCTAAGGGTCTATATTGTGGTGTACTGTTCTGTGTTTTATGTTTCACGCAGCCTGTCGTCTCTTATCAATTGTTGAATGTGTGCGGGAGAGATGTGTATGAAATTAGGAAGTTGGGGAGGGGCGTTAGCCCAAAACATCCAGTTATGTTGTTCATTGTTACATTCACCTGAATGCCATTAGAGTATGTTTGGTGTTCTACATCACGCACGCTCCGCCAATTTCACTTATTAACGCGATTCTTGACTTGTCATTTGCTGCTGCTTTCTTCAGATACAATCAGTTGGGTGACCCATGTATTAATCAGATGTTTGCTATGTTTCGTGAATTAGGCAAAAATAAGATGCCAACTATGATTATTCGACTGAACTATAATCTCTGAAAAGCATTATGTTGATTCTATATTTATGGAACAAAAACATAAACTCCTGTCAAGATTTTCTAACACAGAAATAAAGAATGTACATTTGATTTTCTATCGAACAAACAACATGGATGTAACTCTTTTGGCAATCAGAATTACACATACAATGTCAGGATTCAAAACAATGCATTGTCACTCCAACATTTTGAAAGTGGTTGGCTTCTGAATGATTGCATGTTCAGGGTGAGCAAACGATCGAACAATCAAATAGAATTAGCGTTCTTATATATGTATATATAAACAATCAGTTTAATTTCTCACCGACATGTACAAGCTTGTTATTTGCCAGCGAATTAGAAACAGCTATACTTCAACGTGGACTGCGAATATTCAACTAAAAAAATGATTTGTGCTCTCAAATTTTAGAATATTGCTATCAAATTTTAGTGAACAATAATTTGAAATCTTTTAATTTTTAGAAAGAATCTTGTTTAATATGAAATGTGGACAGTGAACAAAAACGATGCACATATTATGAACATATTATCGTGTGAGTGAAAAGTCAGACCTTTTCAAAGAGATTTGAGCCAAAGCAATGACAGATTTGTTTGAGTAATTGGAATACAAGCAAGTAGTTCACATATTTGTTTGTTATGCTCAAGTAAGAGTAAGCCTTGCAAGAACTGTTACAAGCACTACATCGGAAAAAGAGTCAGAAAACTAGCCACCTGGATACATGAACAACTGGCCAAAAAAAAAGACATGACCCACTATCACTAGTGTCCTTACATACAGATGAGGAAGTACACGATTTAGACTGTGTCTGAATATCCATCTCAGACAAGCCAAACAGAGACACGCACGATAATTACTGGAAAAATAGCATTCCAACCTGAACTCTATCAACAAACACATCGATTTTGATCCCATCGAACACTCTCTGACAAAAAGAACTGGACATAAAATCACGAATACTGGAAATTACATCACTGACTCAAGGAAACCTAAACACATAAATAGCAAGTGGGACATAACACCAGCACTTCACCAGACGCTCACTGATAATGTTCCCTAGTACAGTGATGAACCATCTGAAAATGAACTCTCCAGCTCAGCGAGCAAACTGACATCCAGAAGAAGCACAATTTCTCTCATCTTCCCTTTAACTAAATACTTCATTCCACTTATCATTCCGGTTATTTTAAGGTTATTTGTATTCTTCTGCAAAGTAATATAGTTTCTTTCTGCGTGTGTTTGAATGTGTGTGTGTGTATGTGTGTGAGAGAGAGAGAGAGAATAATCCTCTGTAATCTCTGGATTACTCCCCGTGCCATGTGGAAAAGAGGAAAGGATGAGGAAGACAGTAGAGCTTAACATGTTGTTAAAAATCTAGTTCAGGGATGAGAGTTCCAGATTGTTGTATCATTGGGATCTCTTCCAGGACAGGTAGGGACCTGTACAAAAAAGACAGATTGTATCTTAACTGGACGAGCACCAACATCCTTCTGGGGAGGTTTGCTAGTGCAAATCAGATGGATTTGAATAAACCAGTAGAGTGAGAACCAAAGCAGAAGATCAGGAACTGAGCAGAAGGTAGAGGTGAATAGGACATCAGGCACGGCCAGTCTAATGACTATGACGAGAGATGGAATCAAAATAGTGAGTTGGGAGTTGGTCTAAATTATAGAGATGAGGTGCAGGTTTTTCAGAGATTAACAAGTAAGGATAGAGAGTGTGGGGGATGTGAGGGAGTGAGGTGTGTGAGATCAGGGAGACAGTGCACAAGAAAATGTTAAAGGGGAAAGATTTTGGGGTGGGGAATTCCGTGATAAACAACTAGTAGAAAAACACTGGAAAACTTGCTGCTTGTCAAAGTGAATACCTGGGAAAGAATTTATTATGCTTCAGATAAATAACACCCTTATTGCTAGAGGTCTGTATTATAATGGAGGAAAAGCTGTCTTCATATTATGGCTGTAGCTTTAATAATTTTTGCAAACAACTAGAATAGTGTCAGTGTTGTTGTTGGACAATGCGTCCACTGAACATATGAATTCCACTGGATGGTCCCAGAGATGGCTGGGCTGCCTTTGATGGAGTGAGTGCTGAAGTTGCATGAGATGATGCTGGTTTGTAATATAGCCACTTACTGAGTACAGTCAAAGGAACAAAGCAGCAACTGCCATTGTTTATTGTTTCAGGATACACCAGAATATTCATGGCTGCCACTGCAAAGAATCATGCAATGAAAAACAGGCCTCTCACGTCTGTGCCAACAAGTGCATATCCAAAGACATTTTAAACGTTTGTGAGGTTACTTGCCTCAACCACTCATCGAGACAAAGCATTCCAGATTCATACCATCCTCTCAGTTCGAAACACATTCCACAAATCCTCTGTCAATCCCCTGACATTCACTTTAAAAGTGTGTCTCTTTGTTTTTGATCATTTGAAGAAGGAACACAGCTGCTGTCTGTTCATCCCCTCAATACCCCATTTGCTCTTGTAAACCTGTACCATATTCCCTCCTCAACTTTCCCTGCTGCAAAGAAAAAAGGAGCAAATTTAGTCCTCCTCTTTCATACTCACTATTGAGTACTCACTTGTCTTGTTACTTCTGACTTGCATCTTCCCAAATTATCGGTGTTAAATTTCATCAGACCATTGACTATCTGAATAATCTGTTTCTATCCTTCTGTCGCCTAACACTTTCCTCCTGACTGTGATCCACCCCGCCCATCTTTGTGTCATTCACAACATTGGTCATCATTCCACTGCGCCCCACCTTCCACATTCTCACAATCGTCATTTCTGAATATCACAAACAAACCAAGTTTTCCTTCCTGTTCTCCAGATGTTATTCAGAGGATGAGTTGACATTTACAGTCTCTTGCTTTTCCTATTTTGGTGAATTTATGAGTGATGTAGTTAACACATTTTATAAGTGAGCCACAAATAGCATTTTCGACACAGAGTTGAATTCATCTTTTACACTCTGCCCCTCTGCATGTTTTATTTATAAATATTGTAAATGATTTAGGATAAACAAGGGTTTGGAACATTAGCATTTTGTGTGGCACTGTTCTTTGTAACATTCCCTGCAATAGCCAGAGCTGAAGAAATTTTTCATCTGCAGGATGGACATGGACTCATTCAGTGTTTTTTAAAATCAGTGAGTGTGATGGGGATAAATATTCAAATAAATTCTATATTATGGGCAAACTGCAGAAGATCAAATCATATTCTCATATCCACCTTGAATTGGAAGCAAATACATACTGTAAAAAAATCAAAAATGTTGAAACACCACGTAGGGGAGAAAGAAACATGTCGTCTGCACTTTATGGCGATATAGAAATATATAGCACATGTACGACTTGAACAAGAATCAAGTGATAGAAGCGACAGTACAAGAAATCCTTTCTACATTTTTAATGGAATCCAGATCCCGATTTTCTTGTACAGTGACTTTTTTTCATCCAATTTCACTTCCTCATAAACAAGCTTTTCCCTGTCACTAAAACTTCATCTGCCATTCTTCCTGTTCCGTCCTACTCTTTTCTTACACTCTTACTCCCCTTGCACTACCCCTTGTACTGCTACATACTCTTCCACTGATGATCCATTACTCAAACCCTATTGTTAGCTCCTAACAGTCTCCATTAAGATCTATCCAGTCTCTTCTGCATATAAACCAACATTTTCCGTGTTACTATCAGTTTTGCGAAAGGGGAACTGGACCTGAAACGTTAACTCTGATTTCTTTGCACAGATGCTGCTAGACCTGCTGAGCATTTACAACAATTTCTGTTTTGTTTCCACATTTTCATCGCAAGTTCTCACAATGCAATACGTCATTGATATTTAGAGCCCTGTCAAACAGAGGAACTTTGTAATTTCTTATTTAATAACCATAACAAATTACTCGAGATTCAACTGAGGTAGCAGCTTTAACGCTACCATTCAGATCAGACACTTTGTCACAGTTCAGAAAGAAGAAAGAAATCAAAAGAGCTGGACCGAAACTCAGTAGATCTGGCAACATCTGAGCAGAGATGCAAAAACTTAACCTTTGATTCTAATAGGACTTTTCAGAACAGTGTCACATCATATGACGTATGTTAATTATGTTGCTTTCTGCAGACACTTCCTCACCTTTTTCGTTTCTCCCGCATTTTCTGTTTGTATTTCATGTTTGCATTATCACTATATTTCATATTGCTTGACAGGTCAACATGTTGACCTTGGTAATATTTGGACAATGTGGTCCTTTCTTGTTTCTGTGACACCTGAATTACAGCCGAAATCTGTTTCTTCTTTAAGATAGAAAGTTAAAAAAAATCTAGACATCTTCTAAATCTCAGGAAATCTATTTTGATTGAAAATACAATCTAGAGGCAGTTGAACTTCATGAAATAATAGGGATAGATTATTGATGATGGAACACTCTGTGTCCTTCATTGAACAAGCTTGTCTCCCCAATCTCCAAAAGCTTTCAATGCATAACATAGAATTATTACAGCAAAGATGGTGAAAACTCAACCCATTGTCTCTTCCAGTTTGGAATGAGCGATATTTCTACTATTATTTTCCTGTATTGACCCCATATCCCTGTACATTTTGTTAATAGCATCTGCTTTTATTTATAAGCATCCTGCCAGATTTGAACAATATGATCAATCTCAAACAAAAACAGACGTTGGTGGGAAAGCTCTCAGGTCTGGCTGTATCTGTGAAGAGATATCAAAGTTAATGCTTCAGGTGCGGTGACCCTATTCAATGGTGTGTATATAAAATATAGTTCACTTTATCACATTTAAAATTATCCTGTTCAGTTCACATTGTCATTCAGCATTGCATATCCCAAACGTTGGCTCGTTCCTTGTTGTGAACTATATTTAATTCTATCTGACGTAAAGAGTGATGATGACTGGGAGATATCATTGTACTCCCCATGCAGTCTCCACAGCCACTATCCCCATTCCGCCCTATCCACTAGGTAAATCAGACTCATTAATTCACAAGTCATAATGAATAAGTTCACTTTTGGTTTTGGACTGAGGGGACAAAAGTGTAAACATTACTGTTTTACAGCAAATAAAACTGCGTTAAGATGTTTGTCAATTTGCATAAATTAATTACTGATACATATTACATATGGAAGGTCCAACATTTCTTTATTAGAGCAGTGAGAGGACCATTCAGAGAAGTCCACACTTCCTGTCTATGTTCAAGGCAATTGTGCCCAGTGGCGTTTGTTCCCGTGGAGGAGAGATCAGCACAGTAACAACATCCTGATTGTGTTCCTTTTTTTGTGGAGGGGCGGAGATTCGGGATAAGATGGTGACAGCATTGCAAACGTACAACAGGGCAGAGTCATCGAGGCTGCGATAAGAAAACATCCATCATTCTCCCTCACAATTGACTTCACTAGAGCAATTAGTGATGGGAGATGTGACCAATAGCCAGCGATGTGAGCATCCAGTCCAGTCCAGATATATTGTGAACTGAATGTGCTGTATTGAAAGCTAGAGCTGTTTGCTCAGTGACTGTGATTGATGTCAGTCTCCATGCATTGTAACTGTGTCCTATTGGTGAGGGGCTTCACTCAGTGCGCTATCCCAGTGCAGGAGCAGATGCATCAGCTCCAACAGTAACAGAGATCAGCAGCTGCACAGACGTGGAAAAGACAGATATGAATCTGAGAACAATGGACTGGATAATTACTCAAATGGAGAGGTAACTTTCCTTGGGTCTTTTCAACATTTTCCTCTGTTGGAAATTTCTACCATATCGGATATTTGTGGTGCTGATTATTATTTTGGGCTGGGTGGAGGGTATGTGTTACTAACCAATGGTGGAGGTGTGACTCTCCGAAAGCGAGTGTGCTTCCAATTAAACCTGTTGGACTATAACCTGCTGCTGTGTGATTTTTAAATTTGTACACCCCGATCCAACACCGGCATCTCTAAATCATTACCTATTCTCGCTATTGTTGGTGTTCTCTACTTCTGTCCATTCATTAATCCCATAAACAATTTTGAATTCATTGCAATTTCTGTTATCTATAGTTGCCAATGAAAGAATCTTTTATCTTCAATTTCAATTGTAGTCTCCATTCATCTGAATTGCAGACCACTCCCTTACAAACATCTAAGAACAAATCTGTGCACAACGTCGATACCGCTTTTTGCCCTGAACTGATTTATATCTCTTGTTCTCTATGTCACCAACCCTGTCCACTTCCAGCTCACAATATCCCCATTCTCCATCTCTGCGTCAGTGCTGTGGCTGAACAAACCATTGTCTGCACGTTGGTAAAATTCAGACCTTATATTTCAAGCTCTCTTCTGGCCACATTTCCAGTTACATGTATTTCAATCACAAAATTGTTCATGTCTCGGACATTACTTCTTGATTAGGACAATGTATCAGAGTAGGAATGTCGCTGGATGTAATTCAGGAGCAAAGCTTATTAAACGAAAGACATGGTTTCAAGTGATTTGTTTCAAGTCCTACTACAGCTGATGGTGTAACTTAAATAAAAATGATAAGAATTGGAATAAAAGTGAATTTCACGAAAAACAACCATAAAACCCACATTTTGTCTGAAAACCTTCCTGTTTCACTGATGACCTTCGGTAAAGAAGTCCAATACTACTACCCGGTCTGGGTTATGTGTGACTTCAGACCAATATCATTGAGCTTGACTTTATATTGGCTTGTGGAATGGCGTTAGAGTCAGGGCAATTCGTGATGATTAGCAAATGCTGCCGTTGGCAGAGATGCCGACTTCCCATGGGATAACAAATTTGAAGGATAAACCAAATAAAGAAAGATGCTGGAGATCCGAAATTGCATAAAAAATGCAAAGAAAAGATCAGAAAGTGCTGGGGAGTTTTTCTGAACTGAAAGCAGCTGGAAAATAGTGTGAACAATGCTGGTGACAGGGAAGTCTGCTTTGAAGGGCAGGAGGAGTGAGTTGAATCGATAGAGAAAGAGAGAGATAGAAGACAAAGAGCAAACAAAGGGAATGGTGATCAGCAGGGATGGAAATAAAATGTGAGATCCACCTCATTTCTTTTAACTTTTCCCACCTTCCTGAATATCATGCCCATGTCGGTACATGTATACCCCGCTTTTCAAAAATTCGCTTTTTGCCACTTCCCTTTCCGAAAATCCTCCATTAGGTCCTGTTTTCACTAACCATAACAAATCCGAAGAGGATTTTCACTTTTAACAAGGAAGGTAAATTTTTCGCGCATAAATTAATGCTTCTTCGCTTTATGCTGTATCAGTTTATGAAAGGCTTTGTAGGAACGCTCTACTTTCAGATACCGAGGGAAAATCTCTATCTATCTAAGATCATGTTTAAAGCGATTTGATCCCAACTGTGTTCCCTGAGTGTCGTCGTGTTCTTATATTTATTAATGGGATATAGGAATCGCTGGCTGGGCCAGCATTAGTTCACTTTTTTGATTGCCCTTGAGAAGACCTTGAGCCTCACAGGGCACTTAGACAGAGTGAGGCACACAAGGTGGCAGCTGCACAGGAGGTGTGCAAAGCAAGATCGTCTTTCACAAGATTAATGTTCTTTGAAAAGTTAGAGACTTCAATTCGTCAGTCTAATTACAGTAGGGAAGAAGGTGTTCCTGAGCATGTAGGCCCATGTGTCCATGCCTCTGTATCTCCTCCCTTTTGGAAGAGGTTGTAGGAGATAATTACAGGTTTTGGAGAGATATTTGATGTTGCCAGCCTTTCGCTGACAACGAGAAGTATAAATGGTTGGAAGGTTGTCTTCCATGATAGTCTGGTCTGTGCACACAACCGTCTGTAATTTCTTATGGTCCTGGGAAGAGCAGTTACTGTCACACTATTATGCACATGAACAGAATGCTTTCAGTTGTCAGAATGCAGAGCACTGGGAGAAGACAGTTTCAAAATATTTAGATGCAACCAATGGTTGTTAAATGGATATCAATGTTCTGCTTGCTGTTTTGACAACAATTGAAATTTAACCAATAAATTTAAATTATGTCCAAGATACCAAAATACAATTGAGTTTATTGAATTGCAAACATCTAACCAAAGAGCCATCACATGCTTCAAAATTTTAGAGAAGCCATCACCATCACAACGAGGGAAAAAGAGACAGACACGGAAAAGGAGAGAGAGAACACAGCGAGGGAAACAGAAGGACAGAGAGTTAAACTGAGAAAGGAAACAAAACAAGAATCAAACAGTCATATGGACAGGGAGAAGGGGAGATAGTAAGTTCAGGGAAAGAAACAGAAGACAGAGAAAAAGAAAACACAGGGAAACAGACAGTGTGAGAGAAACAGTGAGAGACAAAGCACACAGGGAGCTGGGGATGGGGTCACAATGAGCTAGGGATGGGGAATGGGAGAAGCTGGGGGTGAGGACTGGAGAGACCTTGGAGCGAGCACTGGAGGGAGCTGGGGGAAGGGAGTTGAGAATTTACATTGGCATGTACCAACTTGTACAGGCAACTCATATTAAGCAAGGATGTACAGAACAATGGTTGTAAAACATGTCTGAGAGGCATGCAGGTTACGCTGCACAGGGCGTGCGCGAGGCGAGATTAACACGAACAAGATCAGCGTTATCTGAGATTAGAGAGTACATTCATCAGTCTCATAACAGCTGGGAATAAGCTGTTGCTGAACCAGCTGCTCTGTGTTTTCAAGCTTCTGTATCTGTTAGCCTGATCGAAGAGGTCAGGCTAACAGATACAGGTATCTGTTAGGAATAACATATCTATAGGTATGTTAGGAATAAAAGAATGACTAGGGTAGGAATAGGTCCAATCAAGGATAGTAATGGGAAGTTGCGTGTGGAGGCTGAAGAGATTGGGGAGGCACTGAATGAATACTTTTCGTCAGTATTCACTCAGGAACAGGACATTGTTGTCGATATGAATACTGAGGCACGAATAAGTAGAATGGATGGCTTTGAGATATGTAGAGAAGAGGTGTTGGAAATTCTGGCAAGGGTGAAAATAGATATGTCCCCTGGGCCTGATGGCATTTATCCTAGGATTCTCTGGGAAGCAAGGGAGGAGATTGCAGAGCCATTGGCCTTGATTTTTGTGTCCTCTTTGTCGACAGGAGTAGTGCCAGAGGACTGGAGGCTAGCAAACGTGGTTCCCTTGTTCAAGAAGGGGAGTAGGGATAATCCTAGTAACTATAGGCCAGTGAGTCTCACTTCTGTTGTGGGCAAAGTCTTAGAGAGAATTGTAAGGGATAGGATTTATGCACATCTGGATAAGAATGATGTGATCAAGGATAGTCAGCATGGTTTTGTGAAGGGCAGGTCGTGCCTCACAAACCTTATTGAATTCTTTGAGAAGGTGACTAAGGAGGTAGATGAGGGGAAAGCGGTAGATGTGGTATATATGGATTTTAGTAAGGCGTTTGATAAGGTCCCCCATGGTAGGCTACGACAGAAAATACAGAGATATGGCATTGAGGGTGAGTTGGAGGTTTGGATTAGGAATTGGCTGGCTGGAAGAAGACAGAGGGTAGTAGTTGATGGCAAAGGTTCATCTTGGAGTGTCGTCACTAGCGGTGTTCCGCAAGGATCTGTTTTGGGACCATTGCTGTTTGTCATTTTTATAAATGACCTGGAGGAAGGGTTAGAAGGTTGGGTGAGCAAGTTTGCGGATGATACGAAAGTCGGAGGAGTTGTAGACAGTGAGGAAGGATGTGACAGGTTACAGCGGGATATAGAGAAGCTGCAGAGCTGGGCAGAAAGGTGGCAAATGGAGTTCAATGTAGCTAAGTGTGAGGTGATTCACTTTGGTAAGAGTAACAAAAAGATGGGGTACTGGGCTAATGGTCGGATACTTGGTAGTGTGGAAGAGCAGAGGGATCTTGGTGTCCATGTACACAGATCTCTGAAAGTTGCCACCCAGGTAAATAGTGCAGTGAAGAAGGCATATGGCGTACTGGCTTTTATTGGTAGAGGAATTGAGTTCCGGAGTCCTGAGGTCATGCTGCAGTTGTATAAGACTCTGGTGCGGCCGCATCTGGAATATTGTGTGCAGTTTTGGTCGCCATACTATAGGAAGGATGTGGAGGCACTGGAACGGGTGCGGAGGAAGTTTACCAGGATGTTGCCTGGCATGGTAGAAAGATCCTATGAGGAAAGGCTGAGGCACTTGGGGTTGTTTTCATTGGAGAAAAGAAGGTTTAGGGGTGAATTGATAGAGGTGTACAAGATGATTAGGGGGTTAGATAGGGTTGACAGTGAGAACCTTTTTCCACGTATGGAGTCAGCTCTTACAAGGGGGCATAGCTTTAAATTAAGGGGGGGGGGTAGATATAGGACTGATGTTAGGGGTAGGTTCTTCACTCAGCGAGTCGTAAGTTCATGGAATGCCCTGCCAGTAGCAGTGGTGGACTCTCCCTCTTTATGGGTATTTAAGCGGGCATTGGATAGGTATATGGAGGATAGTGGGTTAGTGTAGGTTAGGTGGGCTTTAATCGGTGCAACATCGAGGGCCGAAGGGCCTGTACTGCGCTGTATTCTTCTATGTTCTATGTTCTATGTTCTAAGAGGTGTGCGAGACCATTACTGGGGTGTGATGGTTCTTTGATAATGTTAGAACAAAACATTCCAGCACAGAAACAGGCCATTCTGTGGTCCAAGCCTGTGCCGATCTCCAGCCCTCTGGGACCTCAGCCGTGTTCAAGGATGCTACAAAGATATCTATTAATGCCCCAGCTCTTTCCTCTCTCCCTTCCCTCAGTAATCTGGTGTAGATGTTGGCTGCCTTTCTGCGGCAACGAGCCATGTAAATGGAATCAATGGTTGGGATGTTAGAGTCCGTGTTGGTCAGAGCTGTGCACCCAACCTTCTGTAGTGTCTCACGGTCCTGAGTCGAGCAGTTGCCGTACCTGGCTGTTATGCACCTGGACAGTACGCCCTCACTGGTGCATCTGTAGAAGTAGCGCATGCTGAATTTCCTGAACCAACTGAGGAAGGAGAGGCATTGTTGAACCTTCCCGACTGTCGGACCTATGTGAGAAGTTCAGGACAGGTTGTCAGTTATCATCAGTCCGAGGGACTTGATGCTCTGCACTCCCTCAAACGGTTGATGTAGATGGAGTGTGTTCCCTTTCTTTCTTCCTAAAGTCAATGATCACTCCTTTACGTTTACAGGATTAGAGAGAGGTCATTATCAATATACCATGCTACCAAGCCCTATATCTCCTTTCTACATTCTGACGCGTTGTTGTTTGATATCCGTACTGCTATAGTGATGTCATCAGCGAACTTGTAGCTGGCGTTGTTTGGAATTTGGAAATTCAGCCGTGGGTGTACAGGGAGGACATTAGTGGGCTGAGGACACAACCTTGGGAGTACAGGGAAAAATGTAGGGGGCTGCAGAAACAACCGTGTGTGTGCATGGAGGACAGTGGGGGCTGAGGACACAACTGTGGGTGTTCAGGGAGTTCAGTAGTTGGCCTGGGCACAGCCTTGAGTGTATAGGGAGTACACTAAGGGGCTGAGGGCACAGCCGTGGGTGTACAGGGAGGACATTAGGGGGCTGAGGAAACAACCGTGGGTGTACAGGGAATACAGTAGGGGGCTGAGGACACAGCTGTGGGTGTACAGGGAGGGAGTACGTTAAGTGGCTGAGGGCACTGCCATGGATGTATAGGGAGTACAGTCGGGAGCTGAGGGTACTGCCGTGGGTTTACTGGGAGTATTGTCGAGTGTTGCGAACATATCCTTCAGCAGCTTTAGTGTTGAATGTTATTGTGGAGGAAGTGATTTTACCGATCTTCATGATTGTGGTCTGTGGGTCAGAAACCTGAGAATCCAGTTGCAGAGAGTCGAACCGAGACCAAAGTCGCGGAGTTTTGTGATTAGTCTGTCAGGGAAAATGATTTTGAAGGTGGAGCTTTTGTCAATGAGCAGGAGCCTGGTGTAGGTGTCCTTGATGTCCAAATATTCCAGGGATGCGTGCAGGGCTCGGGTATAGTATCCGTTGAGAACCCGTTATATCAGTCGGGCAGCAGGTCAGGCTGGGAGACTGGAGTGGGTGTAGGCAAGGACCAGCCTCTCAAAGCACTTTATGATTATTGAGGTGGGAGCCACAGGGTGGCAGTCTATAAGGGCACGGTCCATGTGTTTTCTCACTTACCAGGATAATGTTGACCTTCTTGAATCAGGTTGGGAAATCGGCTTCAGAAGGAAGAGTTTTACTAGGTTTGCAGATGATACAATGATGATTGGATGGGCAGGTGATATTGTGGAAGTGGGGAGGCTGCAGAAAGGCTTGGACAGGTTAGGACACTGGGAAAACACATGGCTGATGGAACACAACATGGGAACGTATGAGATTATGCACTTCAGTAGGCGGAATACAGGCAGACACTATGTTCTAAAAGGCTTCATGAAATCTGAAGCACAAACAAAGTTTGGAGTCCTCGTCCTCTCTTACGGTTAATGTGCAGGTTCAGTTGGCAGGTCAGAAAACAAATATAATGTTAACATTCATTTCAAGAGAGTGAGAATACCAGAGCGGAGACATTCTGCTGAGAATGCAATGGGCTATGATCAGACGGCTTTTGGATTATTATGAGCTGTTCTGGGGAAGGATCTACGGGTGTTGGACATGATCTATCCTGGGAATGATGCCTTGTTATATGAGCGGCAGTTGAGGGCTCTGTGTCTGTACTCAATGGAAATTAGAAGAATGGGGGGGGGGGGCGCATCTGATTGAAATTGATCAATTACCGCAAAAATTGATACAGTTAGAGTACAGAAGATTTTTCCACTAATCTTAGAGACTATGACAAAATGGCACAGTTTCAGAGTGAAGAGATAGGCATAATGGCCCAACAAATTGATATATCTCATGCCCTTATGGTCATACAGTATATTATTCAATGCAGAATTGTAAGTCTCTGACGTGCTCTTGTAACCCTTGTATCTGTACGTTGATTTGACTTCTGGTCAGTGGTAACCCCTGTAAAATGGACGGTGGTAGGATACAGTGTTAACCAGTAGCGCAGTAATATGTTGAATATAAGCGGCTATCTGTGAGTCTCATCTACCGGGAGTACATTGTCTCTACGATTATTGTTACTTTCAGTCTGGCACTTTTGAAGGATCGATCCTGTTACGCTAATATTGTTGCATTTAACAGAACAGGTGCAATTTATCACAGCACTCAGCAACAATATGTCATTGAAGACTGAACACCTATCTAATAACAGAAAGGTCTAAAATGTTAGTATCAGAAACACTGCTTTCCTGTTCGTGTTCAAATCAGACAACCTGTCCCATCGAGGTGCCCCACTTGGAACTTTTTAAACTTATTTTTTGGTTATGAGAATCACTGGATGGGCCCATAATTTCTTGTCCGTCCCTAGTTGCCCCCTTGAGAAGGTGGTGCTGAGTTGCCTTCTTGTACCGCTGCAGTCCATCTGCTGTGCGTTGAACCACAATGCTATAAGGTATGGAATTCCAGCGTTTTGACCCAGCAACAGTGAAAAAAATGGTGATATATTTTCAACTCAGGATGTTGACTGGTTTGGAGCGGAGCTTGAAGGTGGTGGCGTTCACAAAAGCCTGCTGCATTATCATTCTACATGGAAGTGCTCGAAGGAGTGGAAGGTGCTTTCTGAGGATCTTTGGAGAATTTGTGCAGCGCATCTTGTCGATAGTATACACTGCTCCGACTGACCGTTGCTGGTGAGTGGAGTGAAAGCTTGTGGAAGTGGTGCCAAGCAATTGGACTGATTTGTCCTTGATGATGTCAAGCTTCTTCAGTGTCGTTGTGGCTTCACTCATTCAGGCAATTGGGGAGTATTCCATCTCACTCCTGACTTGTGCCTTGCAAATGGTGAACATGCTTTGGGAAGACAGGAGGTGAGTTACTTGCGCAGTATTCCTAGCCTCTGATATGCTCTTATGTTTACGTGGCGATTCCAGCTAAGTTTCTGGTCAATGGTAACCCCAAGTGTATTGATGGGGGGGGGGGGGGCGGGAGTTAATGACAAATATGCTGCTGAATACCAAGTGGTTATATTGCTTCTTACCGGTGATGGTAATTGTCAGGCATCTGTGTGGTGCGAGTGTTGCTTGTCACTTGTCAGCCCAAGCCTGGATATTGTCCAAATCTTGTTGCATTTTGGCAAGGACTGCTTCCATACCTGAGCATTTGCGAATGGTGATGAACATTGTGCAGTCATTGTCGGATATTCCCACTTCTGAACTTATGATGGAGAGATGGCCATTCATGAAGAAGCAGAATATGTTTGGACCATCCGGAGGGCCACTGAAGATTTTAAATAATATGGTGAGGAAACGTCTGAAAATAAACAATCCAGTTCATGGAGCAAACCTATATTCGCATTATCCTGAGGGACTACTGCAGAGATATTCTGAAACTGAGATGACTGACCTCCAACAACAATGACCTTTTTCCGATGTGTCAGGTATGACTCCAATAATGAAGTACTTGCTCGCAATATCCTTTTTGCTTGGTTTCCTTGATGCGAAATTTAAAAGTATGCAGCCTTGATTTCAAGTGCTGGAATTCAGTTCATTTTTCTATGTTTGAACAAAAGCTGTGCTGAGGTCAGGAGCTGAGTGGCCCCGGTGGAACCCAAAATGGGCGTCACTGAGCAGGTTATTGCTGAGCAGGTGCTGCTAGATAGCACTGTTGATGAGTCCTTCCATCACTTTATTGATGATGGAGATTAGAATGATGAGGCGGTATTTCTGGGTTGAATTTGCCCTGTGTTTTATGTACAGAACATATTTGAGCAGTTTTTTTCCCATTGTTGCACTCTCTTTTGCACTAGGGTTAATCCTCTGGCTTGATGGGATTTTTGAGTGGTTTATATGCTGGGCCATGACAATACAGATTTTGCTGGGGTATAGTTCTTCTGCTATTGATGATCACAGCATCTTATGGATGCTCAGTCTTGAGTTGCTAGATCTGTTGGAAGTCTGTGCCATTTAGCATGGGAATAGTGCCACACAACACAATAGAGTTTATTCTCAATGTGACCGTGAGACTTTGCCTGCTCAATAACAGTGCGGTGGTCAGTTTTACCAATGTTGTCATGGACAGATGCACCTGCAGTTGGTAGGTCAGGTATGTTTTTTCCCTCTCGTTCATTCCCTCACGAACTTCTGCAGGCCCAATCTAGTAGGACCCGACCAGCGTGATCAGTAGTACTGCTGCCAAACCATTCTTGGTGGTTGACTTTGAAATTCCTCAGCCAGAATACACTTTGTGCCCGTTTTCACAGTGAGTGCTTTCTCCAAGTTTTGTTCAACGTGGAAGAGTACTGATTCAACTGAGGAATGACGTTACATGATAATCAGTAAGGCTGCTTTGCCCACGTTTAATTTAAAGTCATGGGGCTTCATTGGGTCCGGAGTTAATTTTGGGGACTCGCAGAGCAACTACCTCCAGAATGTATCGCACTGAGCTGCTCTTTCTGATGGATCGGTCTTGACCTTGGGCCAGAACATATCCAGTGATGGTGATGGTGGTGTCTGGGGTATTTCTGAAAGGTATAATTTCGTGAGCATGACTATGTCAGGCTGTTGCTTGACTAATCTGTAAGCCGGTTATCGCAATATTGGCACTAAGCCCTCAGATGTAAGGACATAGAACATAGAACTGTACAACACAGAACTGGCCCTTCAGCCCACGATGTTGTGCCGACCATTGATCCTCATGTGAGGTAAACCTAATGTACGAACCCTCAAATGTCTGTGACCATATGCATGTCCAGCAGTCTCTTAAATATCCCCAATGACCTCGCTTCCACAACTGCTGCTGGCAATGCATTCCATGCTCTCCAAACTCTCTGCGTAAAGAACCCGCCTCTGACATCCACTCTATAATTTCCGCCAAGCGGCTTTAAACTGTGACCCCTTGTCTTAGCCATTTCTGCCCTGGGAAAAAAGTCTCTGGCTATTGACTCTATCTATGCCTCTCATTATCTTGTTCACATCAATTAGGCCCCCTCTCTTCCTTCTTTTTTTCCAAAGAAAAATGTCCGAGCTCAGTCGACATCTCTTCATTAGATAAGCCATCCATTCCAGGCAGCATCCTAGTAAACCTCCACTGAACCCTCTCCAAAGCATCCACATTTTCCTATAATAGGGCGACCGGAACTGGATGCAGTATTCAATGTGTGGTCTAACCAAAGTTTTATAGAGCTGCAACAAGCTCTCACGGCTTTTAAATTCAACCTCCCTGTTAATGAAAGCCAAAACACCATATGCTTTCTTAACAACTCTGTCCACTTAGGCGGCAATTTTAAGGTATCTATGTACCTGCACACCAAGATCTCGCTGTTCATCCACACTACCAAGAATCCTGTCTTTAATCCTGTACTCAACTTTCATGTCCGACCTTCCAAAATGCATCACTTCGCATTCATCCAGGTTGAACTCCATCTGCCACCTCTCAGCCCATCTCTGCATCCTGTCAATGTCATGCTGCAGCCTACAACAGCCCTCTATACTGTCAACGACACCTCCAACCTTTGTGTCGTCTGCAAACTTGCTAAGCCATCCTTCAAGCCCCTCATACAAGTTATTATTAAAAATTACAAATGGTAGAGTCCCAAGAACAGAGCCCTGTGGAACACCACTCAACACTGACTTTCAGGAAGAATACTTTCTTTCCGCTACCATTCGCTGTCTTCTGTCGACCAGCTAATTCTGTATCCAGACAGCTAAATTCCCCTTTATCCCATTCCTCCTGACTTTCTGAACGAGCCTACCATGTGGAATCTTATCAAATGCCTTGCTGAAGTCCATATACACCAAATCCACCGCTCGAACCTCATCAACTTGTCTAGTAACATCCTCAAAGAACTCAAAAAGAATTGTGAGGCATGACCTGACCCTCACAAAGCCGTGCTGACTGCATTTAATCAAGCCATGCTCTTCCAGATGGTCATAAATCCTATCCCTCAGAATCCTTTCTAACACCTTGCAGACGACAGATGTGAGACTTACTGGACTGTAATTGCCGGGGATTTCCCTATTTCCTTTCTTGAAGAGAGGAATTACATTTGCCTCCCTCCAGTCCTCAGGTATGGATCCAGTGGAGAGCGAGGATGCAAAGATCTTTGCAAGCGGCGAAGCAATCACATTTCTCACTTCCCAAAGCAGCCGGGGCCAAATCTTGTCTGGCCTTGGCGAATTGTCAATCTTAATGGTTGTCAAACTTTTCAGCACATCAGCTTCCTCAATCTCTATCCGTTCCAGCATGTTTACCTGCTCCTCAATGGTTTCATTCACTACAAGGTCCTTTTCTTTAGTTAAACAGAAGCAAACAACTCATTTATGGCTTCCCCTACCTCCTTAGACTCTATACACAAGTTCCCTATGATATCCCTGATCGGCCCTACTGTTTGTTTGATTATTCTCTAATTCCTCACATACGTGTAAAACGCTTTTAGATTCTCCCTAATCCTTCCTGCCTAGCCTTTTTCCTTCTCCCTCCTGGGTCTCCTCAGGCCATTTTTGAGCTCCTTCCTCGCCTGCCTGTAATCCCGTCGAGCTGAACAAGACCCTTGCTTCCTCCACTTTACGTGTTGAAGATGCACTGATGGTTATTCAAGCTGGTTACTATCCTATCCTTGCTATAGTTGGTGTTCCTCGTATGTCACTCAATCTGTCTAGTGAAACGGTCTGAACTGAATTGATGGTTATGATATGGAAATTTTGGAAAGATGCAAGTCAATGTTTTCAGTTCCAATCAAAGAGTCCATTCTTTACAAATTATAACTAGCAAATGGTTTTTTAAATATTATGCACCAATATGCGGGGATGAAACAGACTGTTCTCCATGATTCATTTTCTCCTGCACAAGTTTACATTTCCATATCCACCCACTCACCAATCCAGTTCAGTACCGCCACCATGACATCCCAGTCTCCTCCTCAGCCGGAGTACAACTCCTGAATAAACCATTGTTTGTGCCTTTGTTAATCTCCGTATGTAGCTCTTTCAAGTCCCTTCTTACCACGTGTCCATTGCAAAATAATTGCACTTGAGATGTTTACATTGTTCCCTGCACAGAATTAGAAAGATGGAAAGACAGTGTATGGTGGTTACGTCACTGGCTCATAATCTAGAGCCACAAAATTATAATCTGTTGATATCGGTTTGCCTCATGCCCATTACAGAAGGCAATGGGTCATTCTTCTCTGGTCAGGTCTCTGTGTGACTGCAAACCCACAGCACTGTGTTTTACTTTTTACTGTCCTGTGGAACAGCTGAACCAGCCACTCAGTTCAAGGCTGGCATAACATGCTGGCCTGACCAGGGCTGCACACATCCCGTGAGGGAAGACCAAAATGAAAGATAACTCCCTTCCTCTGCCTGTATCCCACATTCCTGCAGGTGAATTCCATTCAGGTAGGTGGCCATTCACTATTTTATATGTATTCTTTGTGATTGGGTCTCTCCCCAAGAGTGATGTCCATCTCTATAGACATCTCTGGTGCTGGCTTTATTGATGTTGACCTACAGATGTAAGGATGTTTTAAATTCCAACTCAGTGACAGTGCATCTTAAATGAATGGCTTCCTGTGTCACATGAAGGAAATGGAGCCAGCTAAGTGAGGGACAGGAATTATTGTGTTCAACTCTGAGAGCGTTGTTGAGGCAGTGTTTGGGGTATTGTGGACAGATTTAATCTTCTTTATAAGGAGTGATCTCCTTATCACAGAAAGAATAAACAGGAGTTCCACCGGATTAATCCCTGGGATGATGGCACCATGAGGAGTGAGTGAAGGTTGATCTGTCACGCTGTGAGATAATAAGAGGTGTTTGCAGTGAACCTTGAGCGGGATGGACAATCACTCCTTCTATTCTAAACAGACAATGGGAAGGTGATAAATTCCATCACTTTTGTTTCACTCAGGATGCATAAATCTGGATAGTTTAAGTGCCTCTGAGGACGTTACGCCTACCCAACCTAACCCCCAATCCCCACGGTGATTGAGAGATACAGAGAGGTCCATGTTTTGAATAAACTCTCCCCACATTAATACAGTACTGGTGGTGTGTGATCCTGCACTGAATGTCATATTATCCACCACCCCGACAGCAGCCACAATACTGTCATTCTAAAACAGTTCACTCTTCCCACCAGCTACTGACATTCATGAAGGACATGAATCCATATTCTCAGAGATGCAAGGTGCCTCCTTAACGTTTAGACCATAAGACTATAAGATATAGGAGCAGAAATTAGGCCAGTTTGCTAATCAAGTCTACGCCACCATTCAATCATCACTGCTACGTTTCTCAAGCCCATTCTCCGACGTTCTCCCCATAATCCTTGATGCCCTGGATAATGAAAAATCTATCACCATCTCAAATATACTCAATGACATGGCCCCACAGCCTTCTCTGGCAATAAATTGCAAAGAATCACCATTCCCTGGTTAAAGAAGTCTCCTTATCAACGTTCTAGAAGGTATTCGTTTTAAACTAAGGCTGTGTCCTTGGTTCCTAGTCTCTCCTACCAATGGAAACATCGTATGAACATCCACACTGTTCAGGTCATTCAGTATTCTTTATGTTTCAATTACATTTCCCCTCTTCCTTCTAAACTATATCAAGTATAGACTCAAACATTCCTCACACAATAAACTTTTCACTCCTACGACTGTTCCCCTGAAAATCTTCTGAACACTCTCCAGGGACAATACATCCTTCCTGAGATATGGGGCTCAACAGTGCGCGCAACACTCCAAATGTAGTCTGACCAAAGATGTATACTGCCTGTTCTTATATTCAATTTCTCTCGTAATAAATGCCATCAATAATAACTGAAACTGCCCCCCTAACTACTACCTCAACCTACAAGCTTACCTTAAGAGAACCCTGCACTAGAACTCCCAAGTCCCTTTGCACTTCAGATTTCTGAATCTTCTCCCCATTGAGGAAATAGACCATTTCCAACGTCACACTTTCCGACATTGGAATGCATCTGCCAACCCCTTTACCTGGCCAACTCCTTCTTCAGCCCCTCCGCCTCCACTCTCCGACCTGACTCTCGACTTATCTTTGTTTCGTCTGCAAACTTAGCCAGAGTGCCCTCAGTCCATCATCGAGACTGTTAATGAATAAGGTAAAACGTTATGGTCCCAACACTGTGCCTGGCAGACCACCACTTGTCACCTGCTGCCACTCTGAGAAGGATCATTTTATCCCCACTCTCTGCTTTCTGACGGACAGACAAGCTTCTGTTCATGCCTCTACCTTGCCTCTAACACCACGGACCCTTATCATATTCAATCATCTCCTGTGTGACACCTTGTCAAAGGCCTTCTTGACGTCCAGGTGGATAACATCCATTGGCTGTACTTGATCGAGCCTGTTCATTTCTTCTTCAACGATTTCCAACAAATTTGATGGAAATCATGCTGACTTTCCCTTGATGGAATCATGCTGACTTTGCCCTATTTTACCAAACTCTTCCATGTATTCAGAAATCTCATTCTTCACAATGGATTCCAGGATCTTACCCATGACAAAAGTTAAGCGTTTTATTTTCTCTTTTCTTCCTTACTCCCTGGGTAAAAACAGATGTCACGTTAGTGGGTTTCCAATGCTCTGGGATCGTTCCTTTCTCGAGTGATTCCTGAAAAATCACCATCATCACGTCAACTAACTCTTTTGCTATCTCCCTTATAACACAGGGATTTAATCCCTCTGGTTCAGGTTATTTCACCAACTTTAGCCATTCAGCTTTTTTCTAGCATGTTCTCCATGGTGGTGGCCACCATACTAAGCTCTAGCCCCTCACTCTCCTGAATGTTTGAGACATTATTCGTGTCTTCCACCATGAAACTGATGCAAAGTAATTATTTAATTCCTCGGCCATTTTCTTGGCCCCCACTACTATCTCTCAAGTGTCATTTTCCATCAATCCAATGCCCTCTTTTGCCTTTCTTTTATATTTTATATATCGAAAGAAACTCTTACAGACTTCTTTTATCTTACTGACTAGCTTACCCCCATATTTAATAATCTCCCTCCATATTTTATTTTGTTTGCCCTCTGTTTTGGCTTTGTAAGTTTCCCAACTTTCTGGTTTCCCACTGCACTTTGCCACATTATATCCTTTCTCTTTTGCTTTTATGCTATACATGACTTCCTTCGTCAGACATACTTACCTCATTCTCCATGTACCATGCCACTTTTTACTCGGGGTAAATCTCTGCTGCATCCTGAATAACACCAAAAATCTCCTGCCATTGCTGCTTCACTGTCTTTCCTGCTGGGCCCTTCTATCAGTCAATTCTACCCAGCTCCTCGTTCATGCCTCTATCATTGCCTTTATTCAGCTTTAATACCGTTACCTCTGATTCTAAATTCTCCATCTGAAACTGCAGAGTAAATTCAATCATATTATGATCACTGCCTCCTATGATTTCCTTCACCTTAAGCTCCCTCATCTAGTCTGCCTGCACAAGCTGCTCCAAAAAGCCATCTCATAGACATTCTACAAATTCCTTTTCTTCCAAACCACCATCAAGCTGAATTCCCAGCCCACCTCCGTAATGAAAACCCACATGATCACTGTAACTTTGTATTTCCTACATATCTTTCTAGCTCCTGTGTATCTTGCACCCCAGCTCCTGACTACTGTTTGGAGGCCTGAACAGAAATCTAACTACTTTTTTTTTAACCATTGTGATTTCTCAATTCTACCGACACAAACTCTATACCATTTGACCTTACTTCATTTCTTATTATTGATTTAATTTCATTTCTTAATAATAAGACAAACCCATCCCCTCTGTCCAATTTCCATCTTTTTGATAGGATGCATATCCTTGAATATTCAGCTCCCAATCCTGATCCTCTTGCAGCGACGTCTCCGTAATGGCGACCTGCCAATTTGTGTATGAGTCACAAGTTTATTTACCTTATTCGTTATACTGCATGCTTTCTGATATAACAGTTCAACCCTGTATTAGCCTTTCCTCTTCTCATTGTTATTTGTTTTTCCTGTGTGTTTGAAGTTTGATTACTAACACTTTTCATGCTCTCTGCGTCTCTGTCGGAGATTTGAATAACTTAGAGTCATACAGTAATAGAGATTTACAGCATGGAAACAGACTCTTCGGTCCAACCCGTCCACGCCGACCATATATCTCAACTCAATCTATCCCACCTGCCAGCACCCGGCCCATATCCCTCCAAACCCTTCCTATTCATATACCCATCCTTATGTCTCTGAACTGTTGCAATTGTACCAGCCTCCACCGCTTCTTCTGGCAGCTCATTCCATACCCGTACCACCCCCTGTGTGAAAATGTTGCCCCTTAGGTCTCTTTTATTTCTTTCCCCTCTCACCCTAAAACTATGCCTTCTAGTTCTGGACTCCCCGACCCCAGGGAAAAGACTTTGTCTATTTCTCCTATCCATGCCCTCATAATTTTGTAAACCTCTATATGGTCACGCCTCAGCCTCTGATGCTCCAGGGAAAGCAGCCCCAGCCTGTTCAGCCTCTCCCTGTAGCTTAAATCCTCCAACCCTGGCAACATCCTTGTAAATCTTTTCTGAACCCTTTCATGTTTCACAACATCTTTCCGATAGGAAGTAGATCAGAATTGCATGCAATATTCCAACAGTGGTCTAACCAATGTCCTGTACAGCCGCAACATGACCTCCCAACTCCTGTACTCAATGCTCTGACCAATAAAGGAAAACATAAAAAACGCCTTCTTTTTGAGTTCTGCAGTCTTACCCCTCCTTTAATTCGGGTTTTCTAATTTTCCCTAAACTGACACCACCCCACCCCCATTTAGCTTCAAGTCCAGGCTGCAGCCCTAGTTATGCGATTTGCTAGGACTCTGGTCACAACACGGTTCAGATGAAGACCGTCGGATCGGAACAGTTTCCTCCTTCCCCAGTACCGGTGTCAATGTCCCATGATACAAATTCATTTCTCTCACATCAAACTTTGAGCCACGCAATTTCCTGCTGACCCTGTGCTAATTCACTGATGGCTCAGGCCGTAATCCAGAGATTATTTCCTTTGTGATTCAGTTTTCTAATTTAGCTCTGAACTCTTGTATTCCTTAGCAGAACGTCTGCCCTAGTTTTATCTCTTTCGTTGGTACCTACACAGACCACGACCAATGGATCTTTACCCTCCCACACCAAGTTCCTCTGCAGCCCAGATGAGGTATCCCTTACCCAAACACCAGTAAGTAATGCAACTTTCAGGACTCTCAATCCCGACCACAGAGAACAGTCACTATGCCGCTAACTATACTATCCCCAATTACAATTACATTTCTCTTCGCTTGCCCCACTTGAAAGCTTCCCTCAACTCGGTGTGTGGCCAATATGCTCATCCTCCCTGGAGTCCCCATTTCCATCCACACAGGGAAGAAAACTCTTGATCCTATTAGACACGGACAGGGGCTGAGGTTTCCTGCAACTCTACCTCCTGGATCCCTCTAACTGCCTCACTCACAGCCAAACCCTCCGTTTTCTAACCACTGGTTGAATTTGAGTCAGTTGATCTAAGGAGTGTAACTCTCCTGATTCACAGCATCCCGGGAACTCTTCCCTTCCCTGATGCCTCACATTGTTTGAAGCTCAAACTCCAGCTCATCGACACAGAGCCAGAGTTCTTCTAGCTTGCAACGTTTACTCCAGACATGGTCACTGGGATCCACAGTGGGGTCCACCACTCCGACATCATAGAGAAACAACACATCACCCGACCCTGCATACTTATTTTAATTAACTATTATTGAATTGTTCCTTTACAATTTTTAATTGTTTTTGTACAGCTGCTTATGCAAGTTGTAACCAATAAATTAACATGATTCAATTTAACACAGATTCAAATTTAACCCACTCCCTATTAGCAAATCGGATCACATTCTCCCTTTGTCAAACCTGCTCATTATCTTCTGAAAGATATCTGACAAACTTGTCAGCGGGAGCAATCCTTAATGAAGCCATGCAGACTCAGTCCTATTTTACCATGCACCTCCAGGTACTCTGCAATCTCATTACTAGCAATGCACTCTAAATCCGATTAACGACCGATGCCAGGCTAAACTGCCCTATGAATTCCTGTATTTTGCCTTTCTTCCTTCTTACACAGAGATTTTACATTATCCATTTTCCAGTTCTCTGGGACTCTGTCTGATGATAGTTATTCCTGAACAGTCACGACCAATGGTTTCACAATCTCCTCCGCTAATTCCTTCAGAACTTTGGTTGTTATCTGTCCAGTCTGTGTGATTTATCCATTTTCAAACATTGCAGCTTCCCAGTACCTTCTACTCAGCGCCGATCATTACATCCATCTCTCACCCTTGACTCGCTTGAAGTTCTGGAATGTTCCTAGTGTCTACCATTGTGATGATTGATGGAAAGTACCTTTTCAGTTCATTCTCCAATTCTTTGTTCTCCATTTCTCTGCAGTCAGCCTCAATTTCTGGTTGTCCAATGTTCACTCTCCCCTTTCATACATCTTAACAAAACTCATGCAATCTCCTTTTCTAAAGCGAACTAGTTTACATGTTTCATGTTCACCGCTTTCTTGCTTCTTAAACTGTACTCTGCTGCTGTATAAAGGCTTCCCAATCTTAGACAGGCTGAGTGAGAGCATTCCTGTTAACTGACTGTTGAAAATAAATTAATGTAACTATACAAATCCTTTTGCCCATCATTGTGTAGCGTGGTGGCACAACACTGCTGCCTCACAGGGTCAGGGACTCGGGTTCAATTCCAATCTCTGGACCCTTTCTTTGTGGAGCTTTTTACAATCTCCCCGTGTCTGCATTGGGAGGATTAACTACTTTCTCTCTTCACAATATGTTTCCGTGTTTGTTTCAGATTTCTGCTATCTACAGTATATTTGTTTGTGTTTGATGGAGAATTGCTGCAAGTATGACGGCTTTATTGTAAAAGTGGCATTGGTGCTCGGGCTCCCCGTGTGCTTGGGATTCTTGCCCAGCTACTTATGTGAGTGCATGTCCCTGATTACCTACTCTGTCTCTCTCAATCCCTGAGTCCATCTGTCACTGCATGCAGCCTTTCATCGAGCCACCCCTGGATTCCCACACCCCATCGCCTGGCACTGGATGCTCCATATGAAGGGAGCGCACAAAGACACTGGGCACGTTCTGAACTGCTTGGGATGCGGGGTAAAGACTAATGTGCATTTAAAAGAACAGAATAGCTGAAATCCAATTGAACAGCAAAGTAGAGTAAACAGGCTGAATGGCAGCCATCTGTTCTGACATTTTCTGGTCTTTTGGACTAAGTTCTGTTTATCCTCGTCCATCTATAAATTGATGCTCCATATGTATACCTTGTCACACAGGTTTGGTGAAGGTGATAGATATCAGATCCTATGGTCATTGCGACTGATTCGTTGGGCTCCACTTTCCTGGTTAATGAGATCACACTAAGTCTTTATTGTCAAGTCTATCCATTTTAAAGTAAAGGCCTTGCCAGAGTTGTGCTTTAAGGATATCTGAATGTTGGGGAAACTAGATTATGCGACGTACCAATGAGGTTAGGAATAGGAAGGTAGTACAGTTAAAAACACGGCCAAAGAGTAGGGATGCAGCACTTGCAATATGTGGATCATTGGGATTCCTGGGTCGACAGAATATACACAAGAAGGACGGGATGCATCTAAACTGGCAACAATCTCCGATATGTGGGTCATTGGGATTCCTGGGTCAGTATGAAATACACAAGAAGGACGGGATGGACGTGAATCAGCAGCAATTTCCTGGCAGGCAGGTTTGTTATTGTCACTCAGGAGGGTTTAAACTAGTGTGGTGGTGGTGGTGGGGGAGGGAGGGTGGAGCCAGAGCAGTACATCCACAAGCACAGTGACTGAAGAGTAGTTGGAGACTAATCCCAGTACAGCTAAGAACAACAACAAACTGGCAGTGGGGAGTGAACACAATGGGACTGGCAGTCTGAAGTGTGCTGATTTTAATGTGAGCAGTATGACAGGTAAGACAGATGAGCTTGGAGCTTGGAGTTTGAATGAGTATATATAACAATTTTATAAATATTACAGAGATTTGGTTGAGAGAGAAATCAGAAAACTGCCAATTAAATGGATCCAGAGAGAGTTGAATAATGTGCAGTGAGAGGCTGGAGGCTGTTGTTTGAAGCATAATAATCATCCAGCAGTTTGTTAGAATTGGACAGAATGTGATGCAATGTACAGATTGAAGGGACAAGGGAGGAAGCATAAATTGTCTGTTTTACTGTTTTACTGCTTTACTGACAGTCTTTCTGCTTTATTGACAGTCTTTTGTAATAACCTGTTACCAGAGAATTGTCGAGGAGAATTTACATCAGAGAAACTCAGGTCAGGATCTGATGGAGTTGGGCTGAATTGTATTTATTTCAATGCAAGAATAATTATGGGTAAGTCCGATGAACTGACAGCCTGAAACCGAACTTGGGACTATAATGTTGCGGGTTTACAGAGACTTGGTTGAGAGAGGGAAAGGGCTGGCCATTCAACATTCCAGGGTTTCATTGTTTTATGCGAAATGGAGAGGAAGGTAAAAGAGGTGGACGAGGTGTTTTACACGTGCACTTGAATAGGACATACAGGAGGGACCATCCACTGCAGCAATATGGGTAAAGCTCAAAAATTAGATGGCTGCAAGCATTGCGTTATTATAATCCCTCCAACAGCCACGGAGGGATGGAGATTCGAATATGTAAGTCGATTAAGGAAAGGTGTATTAGAAACAGAGTGGTCATAGTGAGTGACTTTAGCATCCCCAATAATGACCGGGAGTCCCTTGGAGCAAGAGGCTTAGACGGAGCAGAATTTGTTAACTGCAACAGTATGTGGATAGTCCATCGAGAGGAAGTGCCATACTGGAACTCGTATTGGCTAATGAGCCTGGCCAGGTAACTGACCTTTCAGTGGGACATAATTTTAGAAAGAGTGATCACAGCTCCTTCAGAGTTAAGATAGCTAAGAACACGGATAAGTCAGGACCTTGTGTGAAGCTATTGAATTGGCGGAAGGCAAATTATCTCAGAATCAGGCAGAGCGAGGACGTGTCAATTGGGAGGAACTGCTATCAGGCAAATCCACATTGTGTATGTAAGAACTGCTTGTTAAATCCTGACAGTATAATCATCTGGTGAACGTCCTCCCGACAGCACGAATTTCACTCTATTTTGTTTGAACACATATTTCAAGGCCGCTGCATATCAGACAACAGGAAGAGATAAAGGATGATTCTGCTCTGTGTCCTTCGTAGGGCCAGCTTGTCTCCCAAGGCACCTGATGTCTTTATTGTGGCTTAGAGAGCTTCAGAATTAATAAGAGCACTGAAGGAGGCCATTTAACACATTGTACAATGACGAGCTCTCCAACATCACAATTTGAAAACAGAAAGAACAGTGTGTGTGTGTGAGAGAGAAAAATTAACAGAGAAAAAGGAAGTCAAGAGAGATAAAAGGAATGGATAGAAAACGGAGCGACAGAGTAAGTGAGATCAAGGGGTGTCAGATGAGTGTGAAGTTAGATCAGAAAACAGCATGAGGACAAATACACAGAAATTTTATGTAGAACTACCACAGATTGCAAGCCCTTTGTCTGGTGCTGTACCCTGTGAGCACTATGCTGTCATCCCAAATCATTAATCGCCAATAATGTCACAGAGCTGGGTCGCTGACGGCTGAACAAGGTCCAAAATAGCATTAGATTGGTTCCAGGGAGAAGGTGAATTAATTTAAATATTCTGGGCTAACAGGAACTGTAATCCCTCTAGACAATGTGTGAGAGACAGGGCGAGAGAATCTCAGTGAGGGGATCACTGACTGGGGGGAAATCAGCATCTCAGCTGTGGGTCAAATAATGACTGATAAAGGTTGAACACCTCGTCCGTGGTTTTGTAATTCACCTTTCAATTCATATAGCTCCACATTTTAAGTGTATTTTAACAGACTTGTCTCTTTGTAGTTTTCATGTTTTGGTATGTGCAGAAATGCTTTATTCTTGTCCCTGTATTTTGTGGTAAATAAACACATTTTGTTACTGAGGAAGAAAGAACCTGTTCTGATAGGACAGTCTTTGTCTGAACTGTGCTGGGACCATAGTCCGAGTGAATCCTAACTAAGGCTGTAGACAGAGCTCAAAACTGATTAGGAGTGTGTGTGCGTTGGCAGGGTTGGGGGTTCCGTTATAGGGTTTAATTAGAAAAGAGGAGGTAAGAGTACAGAGCTCAGGAGAGGTTATTAAAATCTCCAGCACAGATGAAAATAGGACACAGTGTATGAAAAGTGTAAGCAATCAAACTTCAATCACACTGGACAAACAAATGACAATGAGAGGAGAGACCGTTAATACAAGATTGAAGGGGTTAGACCTGAATGCATGCAGTATAAGGAATAGGATAAATGAGCTTAAGGCACAGATTGAAATTGGTAGGTATGACGTGATGGACATCACAGAGAGGTGGCTGCAAGGGGATCAGGATATTCAAGGACATATATCCTATCGAAAAGATAGGTGGCAGAGGGAGTGGGTATACATTATTATTAAGAAATTAAATTAAATCAATAGTAAGAAAGAAAGTAAAGTCAGATGGTGTAGAATCTGCGTGGGTAGAATTGAGGAACCACAAAGGTAAGACAACCACAGTTGGAGACTTGCTCAGGCCTCCAAAGAGTCGTCAGAAGCTGGGGCACAAGATACACCAGGATATAGAAAAGATCTGTAGAAAAGGCAAAGTTACAGTGATCATGGGGTATTTCGATATACAAGTGGAATGGGAAACCAAGTTGGTCGTGGATCGCAAGGAAAGGAATTTGAGGAATGTATACAGGCTGGCTTTTTGGAACATCATGTGGTGGAGCCCACTCGGGAACAGATGACACTGGATTTAATGATGCAGGCTAGATAAGGCAGCACAAGGTGAAGGAAAACTTCAGAAGCAGTGATCAGAACATTGTTGAATTTATTTTGCAATTTGAGAGAGAATTTAGAATCAGAGTTAACAATAATTCAGCTGAATAAAGGCAACTGGAGAGGCATAAGGGAGAAGCTGGGTAGAGTTGACCGGGACAGGGGTCTAGCAGGAAAGACAGGGGAGTGGCAATGGCAGGTGATTCCGAGATTGATGCAGGAGAAACTGCAGAGATTCATGCTGAGTAATAGAGGCATGGTACATGGAAGATGAGGCAACCAGGGCTGACAAGGGAAGTTAGAGATCGCATATAAGCAAAACAGCAAGCATATAATGCTGTGAATGGCAGAGGGAAACTGGAGAATTGGGGCCAACAGAAAGCAAGAAAAAATAAATAAAGAGGGAGAAGATTAAATGTGGGGGTAAGCTAACCAGAAATATAAAGGAAACTATAAGAGATTCTTTAGATATATAAAGTGCAAAAGAGAGGCAAAAGTGAATATGGACCACTGGGAAATGATGCTGGAGAGATGGTAGTGGGAAACAAAGAAATGGCTGAGGAACTTTGCATCAGCCTTCACGGTTGAAGACACGAGTTATTTTCCAAGAATTCAAGATAGTGAGAGGGTAGTCCTGAATACGGTGGCCATCACCAAGAAAAACTTGCTAGAAAACGGAATGGCCTGAATGTGGATAACTCACCTGGACCAGATGGACTACACCCCAGCCTTGAATGGGAGATAGCTGAAGAGTTAGTGCAAGCGTCAGTGGTAATCTTTCAGGAATGACTAAAATCAGGAAAGGGCCAAATGGCTGTATTATTGCGAGCATGACACCCCGTTTATTAAGGGAGTTAAGCACAAGATGGAAAAATGCAGACTGATTAGCTTGGTTGTGGGTAAAATCATGGATTCCATCGTGAAGGATGGGATTTCTGGATATTTGGTAAAATAGAACAGAGTCAGCGTGGTTTCATCAAAGGGAGGACATGCCAGACAAACCGTCTAGAATACCTAGAGGGAGTAATGAGCAGATTAGATCAAGGAGAACCAATAGATGTTATCCATCTGCATCTCAAGAATTCTTTGACAAGGTGCTATGCATGAGGCTATTGAGAAAGGTATGGGCCCATGGTATTAGAGGCAAGGAGCTAGCATGGATAGAAGTTTGGCATGTCTGACAGAAAGAAGGGAATGTGGATTAAAGTGTCCTTCTCAGGATGGCAGCCAGTGACAAGTGGTGTTCCACAAGACTCAGTGTTGGGACCACAACTTTTCACTTTGTGCATTCATTATCAATATGAAGGAACTGAGGGCATTCTGGCTAAGCTTTAAAACAGTGCAAGGATAGATAGAGGGACAGGTAGCATTGAAGAGGTGGTTCGGCTGCAGGAGGGTGCTCGAGCGCATCTCCTTAACTTCCCACAGCTCCCCCCTTGAACTCCACCCTTCCAACTGCAACAAGTTAGAACCTTGTTGATGCTTGCCTTCCATCCCACCAACTTCAGGCTACAACGTATTTCAGGCTCCACCTTTTCTGCCACCAACAGTCAGACCTCACCAACAGAGATCTACTTCCCTCCCTACCCCTATCATCATACTGCTGAGACCATTCCCTCACAAACTCCCTCGTTAGGTCCACGCAACCCCACCAAGCCACCTTCCACTCCCGACACCTTCCCTTGCCACTACAACAGGTATGAAACCTGTGCCAAAACCTCCCTTCTCACCTCCACCCAAGGCCCCAAAGCATCCTTCCACATCAGGCAGAGAACATCCTGTGCATCCAAATATCTCATCTCGTTTGTCCATTGCTCCTGGTCTCCTCTACATTTGCGAGATATGACGTCAATTTGCAGAACGGTTCAGGGAACACTCTCGGACACACACACCCAACAACCCCACTGCCCTATGGCTGAATACTTCAACTCCCCCTCCCACTCCGCCAAGGTCTTGCAAGTTTTTGGCCTCCTCCACTGCCAAATTCTAGCCACCTGATGTCTGAAGGGAGAACGCATCATCTTCTGCCTTGGGACCCTCACAACACACGATATCATGGACAATTTCACCAGTTTCCTCATCTCCACTCCCTCCACCTTATCCCAGATCAAGCCCTCCAACTCAGCACCGCCCTCTTGAACTGTCTTAGCTGTCCATCTTCCTTCCCATCTATCCACTCCACCTTCCACTCTGACCGATCACTATCACCACCCACCTTCTTCTAGCAATCACCTTCCTCCCAGCCCCAGACCCTCCCATTTATCTCTCTGCCCCTCCCTGCCCACCCCACATTCCTGATGAAGACTTTATGCCTGAAACGTCGAATCTCCTGCTCCTCGGATGCTGCCTGACAGGCTGTGCTTTTCTATGCCCACACTTTTTGACTCTGATCTCCGGCTTCTGCGGTCCTCACTTTCACCTGCTGAAGGATTTTCACAGGTTTGGAGAGTGAGCAAAGAAGTGGCAGATGGAGTACAATGTGGAAAGGTGTGGGAATGCATTTTGCCAGAATGAATAGAGGCATGGACTTTTTTTTAAAAGCGAGCAAATTCAGAAGTCTGAAGTGCAAAAAGACTGAAGAGTTCTAGTCCAGGACTCCTGAAAGGTAAACTTGCAGGTTGTCAGTAGTTGGGAAGGGAAAGACAATGATGGCATTTATTTCAAAAGGGCTTAAATATAAAAGCAGGGATGTACTTCTAAGGCTCTACAAGGCTTTAGTCACGTCACATTTGGATTATTGTGCGCAGTTTTGGGTCCCATATTTCAGGAAGGATGTACTGGTCCTGGAGTGTTTTCAGACGAGATCCACGAGAATGGTGCCAAAAATGCAAAACTGGCATGGATATGAAGAATATTTGAGGGCTCTGGATCTGTATTTGACAGAGTTCAGAAGAATGTTAGGAGGCCTAATTGAAACTTAGAGAATACTAAATGACCTGGGACAGATGGATGTTGGGAAGATATATGCAATGGTAGGAGAGACTAGTACCCCAGGGGACAGAGTAAAGTGAAGACCTTTTCGAACAGAGATAAGGAGAAACCTCTTCAGCCAGAGAGTGGTGAATCCATGGAATTCACTGCCACAGAAGTCTGTCGAGTCCAGATCATTGAGTATATGTAAGAGTGAGACAGTTAGGTTGTTGACTGTAAAGGGGATCAAGGGTTACAGATAGAAAGCGGGAGAATGGGGTTGAGAAGCTTAACAGCCATCATTGAATGGCGGAGCAGGCTCAATGGGCCTTATAACCAAATTTCTGCTTCAATATCTTCTGGTTATATGGTTAATATTGGCTCTCCTCATTCCTCATTGGAGTTGTATTCTTTAATTTGATCTTCAAATGATTTATAAAAAGTAACATTTCAGTACTGATGATTGGGAATTATCATGTTCCCTCCCTCCAGTCTCAGCAGCCATGCCCCCAATATCATAATCACACTGCAACTGGAATCCAGTGAATGGTACGTAATCACAGTTGATTGACATCGATAACATTAACAGCATGACCCTCACCTGCCCTCATATTTTCTGTTAACACATCCATGCCATGTGTGTTATCACTCATGCTGTCGTAGGTACATTTTCCTGTCAGATTGCGTACAAGAAAAGTTCTCTCCATATTTTACTGACATTATAATTACTGATCAGTAGTTACAGACTGTATGTTTCCATTTATAAACGGAGAAACTTGTTTATGTTCTGACAAACCTTTGACATTACTCATATATCTAATGCAGATTGAATGATTACACTCATTCAATCTGCCATCTCCAATATTCCTTCCCTCAGTCATCCCCACATATTCCATGCCAAATATGTAAATTTTAAACGTTCTTTTTAATTTTAATAAAACCAATATTGAATTGAAAGGGGTTAACTGGAGATATTTGTTCAGTGACTGTAATTAATGTCAATCTCCGTGGATCCTAATTATCCCAGTGTAGAGTTTCTATCGTTGAATGATAAATGGGCTCTGTCGATGTGTTATCCCATAGTATGAGTAGGAGCATCGCTGACAGCACTAACAGGGATCAACTGCTCGAGAGAGAGAGAGGGGGGAAGTGATCAGAATCTGAGAACATTAGACTGGAACGTTACAATAATGGTTCAGAATGTGAGGACCTTGGATTGGAATGTTCCAACAATGGATCAGAATCTAAGGTCAGTAAACTGGAATGGTACAACAGTGTATCAGAATCTGAGAACTTTAGACTGGAATGTTCCAAGAATGTATCAGAATCTGAGATCATTAGGCTGGAATGGTTCAACAATGTATCAGAATCTGAGATCATTAGGCTGGAATGTTTCAACAATGTATCAGAATCTGAGATCATTAGACTGGAACATTGCAATAACAGACAGGAGTTTATCCTCGGGTCTTTACTATCTTTCGCTGCCTTGGATATCATTAGCATCACGGATCCAGGATATCCTTTGGATTATTCAAGGTGGTTACTATCCCATCCTCGCTATAGTTGGTGTTCCTGGTAAGTCATTATATTTGTCTACTAAACCGGGTTGGATGAATTTCTGCTCATGATATATACATTTTGGAAAGTACAAGACAATGTCTTCAGTTCCAAACAAAAAATCCTTTCCTTCTAAATTATAAGTATCAAACTACTATTCATAAATTACTCACTGATATGTGACAAGGATCCAGAATGTTCTCAAACTCCATAATCCATTTTGTCCTTCACAGATTTACATCTCCAGCTCCTCCCCACTCACCAACCCTATCCAATTCCACCGTAATGATATCCCAGTCTTGTTCTCAGTTTCAGTGCAACTTCTGAATAAACCATGATTTGTGCCTTTTTAAAATTCTGATGCAACAGTTTCAAGTTCATTCTACACACATATCGGTCACTAAATAATTGTTGTTGAGGATGTTTAACTTGTTCTCTGCACAAACGGGACAACAGTTTATGGTGTTCAAGCCATTGACTCATACTCTAGAGCCACAGAATAATACTCTGTTGATATCCCATGAGGGAAATTGGTGGAATTTAAAAGTAACTATTTTCATTTGCTCTAAAAGCCCTTCTGTTTGCCCCAAGTCCTTAAGGGCAGTCAATGTGCCATTCTTCCCTAGTCAGATTTCAGTGTGACTTCTGTGATGAAAAGCCAGCAATAACTACCTGACAGCACCAACTCTTCCGAAAAATAGATTTAGTGTAACATTTGGTTGAACAACTCGATTAGCTCATTGTCTCAAGGCAAAATTAAATTCAGCCAAACAGTTTGATTTACACCGCAAAATACCCACCTCCAATCAAGTTTGAATTTAGTATATTGAGAATCTTAAAAGCCAATGACACGATCCAATGGTTTGGGGGAGGTACAAGACCGTGGGAAATTGAGCAGTTGAGAGGAGAACTGCTAAGTTACCAGCATGCAAAGATTGCCTGAAACATAGCTCTCCTCTCGGTACCTGTATTGATTAGTAACTGGTAAAGCTGGATCCCAAAGAAGAAATCAAGACAGGAATATAGAGAAGAACCGAAAGCTTCTTGGTTTTGAGATTAGAAGTTTTGTTTTGTAGGTCTTAATTATGAGTATAACCGGACGAGTATCGTGGGGGTGGGGGAGGTAAAAGATAGATTAGAGGAAGAAGTTGTAAATAGACGTTCGTCTGTTATTCCCTGTTTTCCTTAAGAAATAAAGTTGTTAATTTTTACTTTAATTGGTTTTGGACTCTAGAATTGTCACAGAATATGCAGAGGATAAAACTTTTCCCTGTTGCTGGTTTTAAATTAAGCAGGAGAATTTATCCTATGTTGTAACACTACAACCCCACAGGAATGTGTTTTACTCTTTGCTGTCCAGTGGAACAGCTGAACCAAACATTCAATTCAAGGTCGGCATAACATGCTGCCCTGACTAGGGCTGCATACATCCTGTGAGAGAAGAACAGAAGTAAAGATAGCTCCCTTCCTATGTCTGTTTCCCGTATTCCTACAGCTCAGTTCTATTCAGGTCGGTGATCATTCCCTATTTTCGGTGAATTCAATCTCATTGAAATTCTCCCCGAGAGTGATGCACGTCTCCATACGCAAATCTGGTGTTGGATTTATTGATGCTAACGTACAGTTGTAAGGGAGTTATAAATTCCATGTCAGTCGTAGTGCAAAGAGAAGGAATGGCTTTTTTGTGGCACAGGGAAGAAACTGCGATGTCTAAGTGAGAGAACATGTTTATTGCGATCATCCCTGAGAGTGTTGTTGAGGCAGTATTTGGGGTACAGTGGATAGACTTCCTCTCAAGTTTCAACAGGCTAATCCCTGGGATAATGGCACCACGAGCAGTGAGTGAAGCTCAGTGAGAGAATAAGAGGTGGTTGCATTGAACCTGAAGGGGGATGGACAGTCACTCATGATGTTCTAACCCGGCACTGATACGGTGATAACTTCCATGGCTTTGTTTTTTTAACTCGTTTTCATGGTTCTCAATTGGTAAAGAGTCTCTGAGGACGTCCCCCTCATCCCACCCCCACTCCACATGTTGATTGAGAGCGACAGAGGGTCAGTCATTAATAAACTCTCCCCATATTAATATAGTGTTTTTAGTGTGTGATCCTGCACTGAACGTCATGTTATCCACAATCCAGACAATATCCACAATACCTTCATTCTAAAACAGATAACTATTCCCACCAGCTTCTGACGACTTGGAGAACATGGGCCTGCCTTCTCAGAGATGGAAGATGCCTCTCTGAGACTTGACACAAAACATCTGGCTTTCTTCCTCACTGCCAGCGTTAAACCACGTTAAAGTGTCATGTGTCCCACATGTAATGGAGCCACGAGGAACATCATGGAGCCGTGTCTGAATGCATTCTCTGCTTCATTGATTTCTCAGTTTGGAGCATCAATGACACCCTCCTGTGTCTCGAGGTGCTGAATGGCCTCCTCCAGGTCCCACGGAACAGGTTCATGGGTCTGACTTGACCCTGCCTGTTCCTGTTTAACAGATCGATGTGGTAACCAGACTCCTCTTCTTCCTGTGGAACAGGCAGGAGGATTGAATGGGCTATCCCTCTCTTTGTTCAGTAGTTTCTATGGGCTGAATGGCTTCCACATATCCGTTTCTAACGCGCTTGAGATGCTGAATGAGCTTTTCATTTAACTGTGGAAATGTAAATTGTCTGGCCTTGCTGTTACATGAATGTTACCGACACTTTAACGGCACAAGCCTGAATGTTGTCCGGGTCTTACTGCACATAGACTGGTTCAGGAGCTGAGGTGTGACACATTGTTCTGAACATTGGGTGATCTTCAGTGACCATCACCATTTCAGATCTTATGATGAGGAAAGACAGTGAAAAAGCAGCTGAAGATGTTTGTTTTGAGGCAGCTACCCCGAGGATCTCCCGCTGAGATGTCCCCGGACTGAGAGGATTGTCAGTCACCGACCACAAACATCTTCCTTTGTGCTCTGAAAGAGCCCAAAACAGTGGGGAGGGTACACCTGATTCCCATTAAGCTCAAATAAGTAGGTGGTCCTGATGCTATCCTCATTCAAATACTGCCTTGTTTTTGAATTCATTCTTTCCTGAGCCCCTGTGTTCACCTCTTGTTCATATCAATGGATGATAGTGTATGTGTAGGGAATATTTTCCTCTCATAGAGGGTAATCAATGCCAGGAATTATTTGGGCTAGAGATTGAGGTGAGTTACATCACGGATATTATCGAAAGAGGTGGTACATGAATTTTTGACCTGTCAGAGAGCTAAGGGGTGTGAAGAATTGGATATTAAAGACGAGTTAATGCCAACAGTAGATCAGCCATGATGGTATACAATGGCTTGATCGCCCGAGTTACCTAATCTTGCGCCTTATGTTCTCATGTTCTGTAATTACAAAGTTAATGATTGTAATTTTCCTGAACATTCTTTTTTTGAATGTTGCAGTAAGAGAGAGTAAAGTATTTTGTGAGTCATTTCTGGGTGAAGTATGGGGACTGTATTCACAGTGAATCTGGGTTTCCAACATGACCAACAAATGAAGCACAAGTTGCAGAGAGGAGACACTCTGTAAAGAGACCAGAGGTGTCTTTCAAAACCAACATGGTTTTCCAAATATCGTTTTCCAAACCACGACAAACCGTGTGTGACAGTCTTGAGTGATTGAATGATATCCTGTGTTTCTGTGGAAACGGCATTTGGAGCAGGTGGCCTCCATCTGGTACTTTAAGGAGCTGTGAGGAGCTGAATGGAACATAGGAATGAGCAGCAGGAGTGGGATATTAGACAATTTGTCACTGCTCCACCACTCAATAAGTGATGTCAGTGTGGTCTCAGCACCACTTTTCTCCCTGTACACCATTTTCCTACATTCACGTGTTTGTCAAATGTTTGAATGCAACACAACTTTGAATAACTGTAATCATCCAGGCACCACAAACTTCTGGGGAAGGGAATTTCCACTCGAACAATCCTTTGAGAATTTCTCATTTGTGCTCCAACCACTGTTGGAGGATCATTGTTTCCTTTTCCAGTCCCAATCCTCCACTGGTTACAACAAATTTTAAATGCAACCAGTTTAGTTAGGTGGCCAATGACATAGACATCAGAGCTCATTTTCTAGAAAATATGTGAGACACAGAAATTTGAACTCATAGCAAATGGTAAATTGACAGACTGTCCAAACATTATTCTGCCTTTGAAGTCTATTTTGCTCACACAAGATGCTGGTAATGGGATTTCTTTCTGCAACAGTTGGATTTGGCTGAATTCCGTTTGTTTCAGGCAGTGGGGAGATTCCCATGAATCCTCACCAGGAATCCTTCACGAATGGTAAAGATAACTCAGGGATTTTATGGTCTCACGCTTTGCTATTGGGCGGAACAAAGCAAGGGAGAGAGGGATCAATCGGCTGCTGTTTCTCAGGCAGGGAGCATTTTTCTCCATCTCTGTGTTGGAACATACAATAACATCAACGGAACACCAAACTGGACCATGTGCGATCTCCTGGAACATTCTCTTGAAAACCTGATTATGGACTTTCCGCAGGTGCATCATTGCTTTTGTTGTACACAGCGCCTTCCGATCGCAAACAAATGTTCCCACTTTATGAATTATTGACATGCTTTCATGTATCTGTGTAATTTGTAAATATTTGTAGGTGTCTTCATAGTACATATGTTCATATCAATACACCTTTTTCATAAAATGTATTCCCTAGCTTTAGTCTCCCTATCAAGAGAAAATATGCGTCAAGCTGATGCACTTTTCAGAAAGTCATGGATGGTTCAATAATATTTCCCAGGTAATTTCGAAACTGATAACTCCCCCATAATAACAGGCCCTCATTCCAGGACTGAGTAAAGGGAAACCTCTTTGAAAATCTTCGAAAAGAATTATATCCTGTTTTTAGTTTCTGGGATCAAAAACGCACGCAGTGTATCAGATATGGTTTCAGCAATGCCCTGTACAGATGCAGTAAAGCATTCCTGATATTAAACCTGATACCCTTTGTTAATAACTGTATCATTGCACTTACACCCAAATCACTTGCAACATCTGCAGATTGACTTCATGTGATTCATGTTCCAGGAACATAGACACCGCCTGAATCACAGAATTCTGCAATTTCTCTCCATTTAAATTGTTTCCCATTGTTTTATTCTTCATGCCAAAATAGACAACTCACCTAATGTTCTTGGCGCTGCAGGTTTGCTCACTAACCAGTTACAGCTTTGTAACCTGAAAATGAACACTTATTTCTATTCTCTATTTCCTGTTAACAACAGCTTCCCTGTTCCTGTGTAGCAGTTCAGGCAGGTTGAATGGCCTCCTCCTGGGCTGTGTAATGTACTCAACGAGCTGAATTACTTCATTCCATATTCCTGTGTGGATCCTTAGAGGGGCAGAATGGTCTCCTTCTGTTTCACTGTAACGATTCTGTTTGACAGAATGTGGTGATCCCCTACCCTGTAACAGCATTGAGGATTGGATTGAGAGAACAGCACATGGAGCAGGGGCAGAAGTATATCACTGTAACAACCTCAAGGGGTGGATTGAGAAAGCAAAACATGGGGTGGGGAGTAGTATATCTCTGTATCAGCCTCGAGAGGTGGATTGAGGGAGCAACACATGGACTGGGGCAGCAGTATATCACTGCAATAGCTATTCTGTCCTATTCCAGGCTGCTTCTCCTGCATTGGGAGAAAGGGAGGGGGGGGGGAAGGGAGAGTGGCAATGGGTGACCCTGCTCTTCGTGCCCGTGTCCATGGGGGGAATTGTGAGGTGTCTGGAAGGAGTCAGTCGACAGTTTGAACCAATATAGTATTATTAGTGTGGGGCTACTGAGTAGGCGACAGAGAAAGAGAGGAAGAAAGTTGCTGAATTCAGTAGTGAGAGTGGTCGTGCCAGAGCCTTATTTGGAGATAGGGTGTGAACCTTGTTCGGGGGTAGGTTCTATAACAGACATGCAGTGAGTGTGATGGAGCAAATAGAATGCAGTTACATTTATCCAGACAGAGCGGGGAGCATATTGTTGCTTGTCCTGAATTGATGGACGTTTCTTCAGATCATCTCAGAGTCGATGTGAGCCTCCCCGAATGTCTTGTTCAAGTCTATCACTAATAACGCCACAGACCCTGTTCCTCAGATTCCACAGAATCAGTTCAAGTGGAGCTTACAAATAGCAAGGAGAAGCAAATATTGGTGTGTTATATATCTAAACCAAAACAGTTGTGAAAAATCTGATTATCATATGCTCTGGAAATTAGATATGCAAGTATTGTGTATACTGCAGTCTTATTGGATGGGCTCAAGTTGCATCGAAACTGCATTAACTAAGTGACTGCTCATGTTGTGAAAAATAAGTGTATATGAGGTGGGTTGAAGAGTATGTTGTGAAGCAAACTAGAGAGCAGGTTATTTTGGATTTGGTGTCATGTGGTGAGGCGGGCTAATTTATAACCTTGCTCTGAAGCAGCTTTTAAGGAATAGTGGCATTAATAAGGTGCACTTTACACGGTGCCTGGATACAACATACATTCTGGTTAAACATCATGGAAGACTGGAGGTTAGAGGGTCAAGTTAGCTTCAGTGAATTGGGAAAATACAACATAACATTCAGTGGGAGACAAGCAATGATTGTTACAGTCATAGAGTCCTACAGCACGGAGACAGGCTCTTCGGCTCAAACTAGTCTATTCTGACCAAAATGTCCATCCACGCTAACCCCATTTCCCTGTCATTGCTCCATATCCTTCTAATCCTTCCCTATCCGTGTTTTGTCCAAATGCCTTTTAAATGTTGTTAATGTTCACGCCTCTACCACTTCCGCTGGCAGCTCATTCCATATGTGTCCCAGCCTGTGTGTAAAACAGTTGTTCCTCAGGCTCTCTTATAGTCTTTCCCCTCTTTCCCCTCTGTCCTTAAACTGATGCCCTCTAGTCTGTGATTGCCAAACCCTGAGAAAAAAGACTGAGTACATTCATTCGGTCCATGCCTGTCATAATCTCATACACTTCTGTCAGATCCCCTCAACGTCATTCAGGCACAAGTAAAATATCCCAGCTTGTCCAAACTCTCCCTATAACTCAGACCATTGAGACGGTAACATCCTTGTAAATTTCTTCAGCAGTCTTTCCAATTTAATAACACACTTACTATAGCAAATTGAAAAAGAAAACTGAACATTGCGCTACCAGTATAGCCTCACCGGCATCCTATTAACTGCAACGTAATTCCCTGATTTCGATACTCAGTGATATACACTCATGAAGACCAGTGTGTCAAAAGCTTTCGTCATTATCCTGTCTACCTCTGAATCAACTTTCAGAGAACCATGTACCTGAATTCCATGATTCCTCTGTTCGACGACACTCCTTAGGACCCAACCATTCACCATGAAACTCCAACCGTGATTTGACTTTCTAAAATGGAAGAACTTACACTGATCTATATTAAAATCCATTTGCCATTTCTCAGCCACTTCTCCAGATGATCAAGTACTGCTGTAATTTCTGAAATTTCTGATAACCTCCCTCACTCTCCATGATGCCGCCTTTTTTTAGTGCCGTCTTCAAACTTACAAATCATGCCTGTACATTCTCATGTAAATCATAGATATATGCAATATGTAGTGGTCCCAGCACCAACCTCTGAGGCATTCCACTAGTCACAGACCTCCAGTCTGACCAGCATTTTTCCAGTATTACCCTCTGCTTCCTACCATCAAGGCAATTTTGTACCTAATTTGCCAGGTCCACTTCAATTCCATTCGATCTAACCTTCCAGAGCAGGGTACCATGTGGAACCTTATTGAAGGCCTTACTGGAATCCATCTAGACTACGTATACCAGGAGAACCTCCTCAACGTTGCTGGTCACTTCATCAAAGAACTCCAACAAAATTGTGAACCATGATCTCCCTTGCACAATCTCCTGTACTGAATTTGATGAAGGGCTTTTGCCTGTAACATCAATTTTCCTGCTCCTTGGATGCTGCCTGACCTGCTCTGCTTTTCCAGCACCATTCTAATCTTACTCCGAACAACACCCTGTCTTTCCAAATGCATATATATCCAATCTATCTGAATCTTCTCAAGTAACCTACCCACTAGATTTTTGGTTCACTGGTCTTTAGTTCCCAGGTTTATCTTTGTAGCCTTTCTTGAATACGGCTCAGCATTCGCTCCCCTCCAGTCGTCCAGGCCCTTACTCTTTCGTCAGCGATGATAGAAAAGAGCCAAGCAGTGCTCCCGCAATTTCCTCTCTATCCTCCTATCCTCCTGTGGTGTTCCTGAATATATCTGCTCAGGACCGGGACTTTTTAGAAATACTGCAAATTCTGAAAAATACGTCTATTTATTTCAGGTACAAACACCAAAGAGTGAGAAAGTGACTCAATGAAGGTTAACATAAAAAATTAGAAAATACGTTAATCATAGGAAGTGACTTCAGAAGAATTCCAGATATTGTGGAAACCTGAGAATTCTCAGAAATTAACGATCCAAAAAAGGAAGGCCATAAAACTGATAAGGAAATCAAAAAGCGAACATACATGCTAGCAAACAGGTCCACAAAGTCTGCATCAATCTGCGATTTATATTTTTAAGGAAACAAAATAAAAACAAGGTCAAATGTGGAAATTTGTAATCAGGAGATGAGAGGTCATTGTGGAGAACAGGGAAATGGCCAAGAAATAACCAGTTACATTGCATCTGTCTTCATGGAGGAATATCCAGAAAATCCCCCAGTAATACCAAGTGATCATATCGGACTCATGGAGCTAAAGACATAAAGTCAATTCAAATCAGTAACAAGGTAATGCAGCTGGAGGAGCATTGCTAAGTCAGATGTACTTCCTATCAAAATGTCAGAAATAAATCACCAATAGAAGTATTAATTGCACTGTCGATGACTGTGTTTTGTTTTCCTGTACATTCTGCAGAGGGCAGAAACTATTGTAGATAAATGAAAGTTAGTAAACGTGATCCAAGCACTATAGATGAATAGAAGGGATCCAAACAGCTACAATGGGAAACAGACATAGTGTGGAGAACTGCAGACCAATTAATTTGACAGCTGTAGGGAAATTTTTGAAATCTATTACACAGGATGAGATTTTTGAGATTTAGAAATTAACAGCAACAAAGGAGAGAATCAGGATGCATTTCTGATAGAGATATCATACTTGATAAACTTCGGAATTGTATGAAATTGTTTCTTACAGCATAGATAATGGGGAACCACGAGAAGAGGCATATGTTGGATTTTCGGAAGGATTTCTATAAGAACTCAAATAATGAGTTCTTAAATGCAATGAATGTGAAGGGGATTTGGAGGAATATATGAAAGTGGAAAGTTAAAGTTTGGTTCGCCTTCATTTAAGAGAGTCAGAAGATTGATGTAAAGACACGTTGAAGCAGTTTCACAGCGTGTTGATGGGACTGTACCTGAAGTATAGTTCACAGTTTTGGTGACCGAATCTCAGAAAGAATATACTGACAACAGAGGATGTGCAATGGGCATTTTCCAGATTAATCGCTCAGATAGCGAGATCGCCTGATGAGGAATCTCGGCCTTTTTTCTCCAGCGCTTCAAAGAATGAGAGCTGGGTCACCGTGAAATTTAGAACATTCACAAAACATATGACAAGTTGGAAATTAACAGAATACTTCCCTGGCTCTCTAATCCACATTCAAGGCAAATAATGTAATGATCTGGGACAGACCAGTTAAGCCTGCAATAAGGAGGAAATTCTTCACTTGGAGGGGACTAACAAACACAGGGGCATGGAAACCTGCTGCTGGCAGGGCAAGATTAGGGAGTATCCCCAGATAATCCGCAAGTGTGTCAAACGGAACAGAATATCCAGGGAACAGTTAGGTACTCATTCGTGACTTGCCAAGTTGCATCCAAATCAACTTCAGTGGGAGTAGACAGGAGTTAGAGGTAGAAGGCTGTTTGTGTGACTGACGGCCAGTGTCCAATGGTGTACCCTGGGGATCAGTGTTGTGTCCCTTATTATTGGTGATTCGGATGTGTTGGTGTTGGATTGGAGTGGACAATGCTAAACATCTCATAACACCATCTTCCAGTCTAACAGGTTTATTCAGATGCACGAGCATTCGAGGCGCTGCTTCTTCATCAAAATGCACAAACATCTGATGAAGAAACAACGCTTTGAATGCTCGATCCTCTGAATAAACATGTTAGACTATAAGCCAATGTTGTGTGATTTTTAACTGTATTACTTGTGATAATCATAAATGATACAGCTGTGAATATTGACGAGGAGTGGGGCGGGGTGATAAGTAAGTTTGTGTTTGATACAATGATTGTCCGGGTGGTTGGCAGTGTGGAGGCAAGTCTTATGTTTCAGGAAGATACAGATGGAATGGTCATATGGGTGGATCAATGGCAGATGGAATGTAATCCTGATAAATATGAGGTGATGCACTTTGGAAGAAGGAACCAGACCGGGGAGGACTCAATGAATGGCAGCACACTAGGGAGCTCAGAGTGTGCTTCTCCACACATCGCTGAATGTGACCGGACAAGTTAATACACAATTTGAGAAAGCATAGTGGACCGTTAACACAGCCTTTATTCATCGAAGCATAGATTATCAGAGCTATGCGGAAATTTGGTTTGGCCAAGATGGAATACTGTGCGTAGTTCTGGTAACCACATTACAGGAAGGATGTGATTGCACTCGAGGGGGTGCAGAGGGGATTCAACAGGATGTTCCCTGGAATAGACCGTATCAGCCATGGAGAGAGGCTGGATAAGCTCGGGTTGTTTAGTTTGGAGGAAAGAAGGCTGAGGGGGCCGTGTTTCAGAAGGATAAGATTACGAGGGACATGGACAGGGTGGATAGACAGCAGCTGTTCCTTTTAGTCAAAGGCCCACAATTTTAAAGTGAAGTGTTTGAGGTTTCGTGCGGATTTGAGGACTGTTCTTCACCCAGAGTTGTTGGGGTCTGGAATGCGCTTCTTGAGATGGGAGTTGTTATGATAACCTCACAACCCATTGGAAAATACACGGTTGTGCACTTGAAATGCCATAAGATTCACGGCTACACGCCTTGAGTCGGAAAGTAGGGCTAATGTAGACCGTGCTGTATTTCTGATGGTACAGAGTCTGTGCTTCTGTGATTGTATGGTTGTGGAAGGTCAATCATTGAGTAGTTTAAGATAGGAATTGATGGGTTTTTGAAGAATATCTTACCAAACTTATATGAGTGAACTTCTAATATCTTCTGAAAATATATCATTGGCAAAATTAAAAGAAAAAGGTGCAGCTTTCTTACAGTCTGTTACCGGATAATTGAGGACAGGGAAATAGCAGAACAATGGAACAAATACTTCAGTTAAGGCTTCACAGAAGAAAGCAAAACAAAAAAAAACTTCCAAGCAATACTATGGAACTTTAGTCTGATGAGAAAAAGGGAATACAATGAAATTAGCAACTAACAGTTTTAGAGAAAGTATTGGATTGAAAGTAATGGACATAGACAAAGTGAACAGACATTTATGAAATGGGAATCATATTTGAGATAGTGGCTTTTAGCAAAATTATGGAGAAGGTATCAATGCAATACGACTGAAATCTCTGAAAGGTTTTTGATAAAGCCCCAAGCCTTTCGTGCAAATTCGAATCCAGTGGGACTGGGGCTAATATGTGGTCATGGTTTTAGAATGGGAGAGCTGGCAGGAAACACTGATAAGGAATAAAACCATGATTTTTGAATGGAATGCTTGGATGATATAACAAGGATCGGGATTTGGAATCCAGCTATTTCCAGTACACATTTGGTTGAGGGGCTCAAATGCAATATTCCCAAGTTCACTGACAGCACTAAACGATGTCAGCTTGTGAGTGGGTGAGCAGGATGTAAAAAAGCTCCAAGGTGATTGAGACAAGTGGAGTGACTGGCAAATACCTGGCAGATGGAGATCATTGGGAGAGATATGATGTTGTGTACATTGATGGGAACAATAGAATGGCAGCCTATCATTTGAAAAGAGATTGGTTGAACAAATGTTGCTCTATAAAGGAAGTTAAGCTGCATTGTTATTGATTTCTGTGCAGTATTCTGAGACCATGTAGGGCAGTGAGTTCTGAACACGGAAGTCAATACTGGGAATGGCTTTGGCACGGTGACCAGTGTATATAGACCCAGCAAGTGGGGAGCTGTAACATTGAAAATAATCTTGATCTCCCTGTAGACCAGTCAATGAAAGCAATGTTGCAGGAGCAGTAAGCAGTTAGGAAAATAAATAGTGTATTGACATTCATTTCATGGAGATTTGGATGCAGGAGTAAGGGTCATTTACTGCAGCTGTACAGGGCTTTGGTGAGACCTCACCTCGAAAATTGTGCAGTATTGTGTGCAGTTTTGGTCTTCGTACCTCATAAAGGACAAACCTGACATTGAGCAAGAGCAGTGAAGGATGACAGACTGTTCTCTAGGATGACAGGCTTGTTGTGGGAGCAGAGTTTGGGGTGACTGGGCCTGTATTCCATGGGCTTTAGGAAAATGAGTGGAGATCTCATTGAGATATATAAAACTCTGACAGGGCGAGACAGATTGGAAGCAGGGATGATAGTTCCCCGGGCTGGCATGCCTAAAGCAAGGGGCCACAGCCATATTGTATTTAATAAATGTGTGTTATCGGAGAACTGCCTGTATATTGAATGGTGCTACAAAATTGATGGAGCGAAGGGTTTACAGCTGTTCTTATTTTATATTTCACAATGTTTAAACATATTCAGTGAAATGAACACTGTTTGGGGAAAACTCCATTGAGGAGACTTTTGGCCATGAATGAGCATGGGGAAAGCTCAATATGTTGAATGACCTCCTCCTTTCCCAATGTTTCTGTGCAGACTGTGGGAAAGCTCTGTAAATGTTGTCACAGGCTCTCAGATGTTAGGAAGGGGGTCTCTGCAGGGTTAACAGGACTGTGTTTCCCATTCCCTTTTCCGATACTGAGGCTGGGGCCGGGTGTTCTGTCCGGTTATATCCTTTACGATCTAGGAGCAGTTTGATACAATAGTGTGTCTTGCTTGGCCGATTTAGAGACTATTGAAAAAGTGATCACATGTCTGTGTGGCTGGAGTCATTTTTAGGCCAGACCAAGAAAGCACGGAAGATTCACTTCCTGAAAGCATATTGGTAATACGATCAATGTTTACAATCAACATTGGACACAAGATCACTATTACTGACACCAAATGTTAGGTCTCGATATTTTATTAATTTCTTTTAACTTCCACCAGCTGCCAGACCGTTAGCCTGGTCTGGATTAGTAATCTATTGACATTTCCACAACACACCATCTGCACATGGGGACCTATCGGAAACCACACTGGCCTGGTTAGTTTTGTGCTGCTTGAAAGCTCTGTCAAAAATAATTCCAACTAATTTGACTGTCGTGATGGGACTGAAGGGGTGGTAAATGGTCAGATTGTAGTTATTCCCCTCTTAGGGGATTGGACATAGTTGAGTAATTTTCCACATTACCAGGGAGATGTCAGAGTTGGAGCTGGAATGATACAGCTTCCCCAGGGACACGGCTTGTTGTGCAGCACAGGTCTTCAGTCCTATTACAGGAATGGGGTCAGGGACCATTGCCTTTGTCATATCTACTGTGTTCAGCTGTTGCTTCATGTCACGTGCTGCGAATCGAATTGATTGAAAACTGGCATCTGTGATTCTGTGGGCATCATGAGGAGGGTGAGGTGTTTCATCCACTCAACAACGTTTCATCTGCAATGCCATCTTCTGCGTTCGAAGTGAATATGATTCCCTGTTTTTCTCCCTAACCATGATTAAGATGTCCGTAGTGTCAATGATGTCAGTCTTATGCAGTTTCAGAATCAAGGAACTTGTCACCATGCATTATCGTTCAGTCCCCAGTGTACAGCGCTCCAGGTTGGATGGGATGTTTGAGCATCTTTGACATACTTCTTTGGAAATTGTTCAAAAACAGAAATTGCTGAAAAAACTGCAGACGATGTTGCAGCATCTTCTAAAGTGAATGCAGAGTGAAACTTTCAGGTCCAGTGACCCTCTACAAAGCTCTCAGTTTCTCCAGCATTTTTTGTACTTTTATTTGCAGTATCCATAGTTATTTGTTTAATTGAAAATTTGTTCTGTAACTATTCATTTCTGGAGAAACTCAGCATGTCTGTCTGCATCTGCAGAGACAGAAACAGAGTTAGCGTTTCAAGCCCAGTGTGACACTTCTTCAGAACTGAAAAGGATTGGAAACTGGAATTTTTAATCTCTTGCCAGAGGTGGGGGTTGGGTGACAGGGAAAAGAGGGTGTGGCAAAGATAAGCAGGCTTTTAACAATGGTGAACAAGAAGATGATAACGAACGGGTTTAAATTAAGACGTGGCTGGGGAAAGGGATTCTCTCTACTGAGTGCAAGATAAATAAGACACAATCACACAGGGAGGCCAGGAGGGAGAATGTTGACTATGTGACATTATATAGATCTGGCCATAATTACATTTTCACTGTCGAGATCATCACCCCTTTTAATTTGACACGATATTAAACGTGGCAGTAAAACAATACTCAGCCCAAACTTCATATTGTTATTTGTTTTTCTCCTTATTTCAAAATTCTAAGACAGCAAGAAACGTTTACTAGTATCAATAAGAAGGCAAACACATGAAAACTCCAGTGATTACCTTTAAATGTTTGTTCTTGAAGTTAGTACTGTAGTGTAGAAGGTTGAGGGGTGACATTGTAGAAGTTTATAAAATCATGAGAGGCATGGAGAGGGTGAATAGCCACGGTCTTTTCGATGGAATGGGGGAGTTCAAACATACAAGGCATAGTTTTAAGGTGAAAGACGGAAGATTTAAAAGGAACTAAGGAGCAACAGTTTTACACAGTGGGTGGTGTGTGTATGGAATGAGCTGCCAGAGGAAGTGTGGTAGATGCATGTACAGCGGCAACATTTAAAAGTCATTTGGACAAACATATGAATGGGAAACAGTTAGAGGCATATGGGCCAAATGAAAGCAGATGTGATGAGCTTAAAATGGCCAGCATGGACATTTAGAAAAGCTTCACACAGGGTCAGTGTAGTTTTGTGAAAGGGAAATTATACTTTGCCCTTTAAAATCATGCAAAGAACTTCTGGAGATGCCAGAGAATGTAACAAGCGGACTTGATTAAGTGGATCTGGTAGAAACCATGCTTTCCAGAGCTTTTCCACAAAGTAGTACAGAATAAAAGTTCTTAAACAAGACTGAAGTTCGTAGGATGACGGCTAATGTTATAACATGGGATAACACATACAAATCGGAGAGTCAGGATTAATGGATCTTCATGATCAAGGTCTATCTGCTGGAATACCACAAATATCAGTCAAATGGCATCAGTTATTTACAATGTAAAAACATTGACGACAGATGCTGGAAACCAGATTCTGGATTAGTGGTGCTGGAAGAGCACAGCAGTTGAGGCAGCATCCAAGGATCAGCAGCTGTTTCTCTTCCTCTATGGGTCAAAAACAAAGGCTCACACTTTTTTTTAGGTTTGACAAAGGGTCAGTTAGACTCGAAACGTCAGCTCTTTTCTCTCCTTTCAGATGCTTCCAGACCTGCTCAGATTTTCCAGCATTTTCCCTTTTGGTTTCAGATTCCAGAATCCACAGTAATTTGCTTTTTTTCCACCACTAAATAAAGTCATGGCTCATCTCATTGTGGTCCCAGCTACACTTTTATCTCCATGTACTATTATCCCTGATCCACCGTCTATGGACAACCAGACGAAACCAGCCTCAATATAAAAAAAAGTTTCATGTATCACAAAGAGAATTCCTACTTGAATGAATTTTCCTAATTTTTATTCTGACTGAGTTTGGATGGTGTTTCTGTTTCCTTTTCTAGTCCATCTCCTCCACTGCTCACAACAAATTTTAAATGTAACCAGGTTCGTGATATGGCCAATGATAAAGGTCTCAGACTGGATCAGGTTCAGTGATAGGAACAAGGCAGGCAGATTTCTTTAGTCAGCCACAAGTAACTAATAGGATTAACGGATGTGCATGGTGGATCTGTGGTTAGCACTGCTGCCTCCCGTCACCAAGAAGCTGGGTTAACTACCAACCTTGGGCTATGCTCTGCGTGGAGCTTGAGTATTGTCTATGCAGGAATCTGTGTGGGTTTCCTCACGATACTCCAATTTCAACCCACAGTCCAAAGATATGCAGCTTAGAGTGGATTGGTCAAGCTAAATTGCCTATAGTGCCCAGGGATGTGTAGGTTAGATAGGTTAGTGATGGAAAATGCAAGGTTACATGGACAGGGAAGGGGGTGGGGGGGAAGCTCCGGGGGATTGCTGTTCAGAGGGTCAGTGTGGACTTGATGGATGGGATATCCTGCTTCCACGCTGTAGAGATTCTACAAAAATGACAAGAAATTTGGGCAATACCCAGTGGGTATCTATCTGATCCACTCTCCTCTAGGTCTTGTATGTTTCAATAAGATCACCTCTCATTCCACGTGTAACCTGTTAAAGCCTTCATAATAAAGCCCTCATCCCTGGAATCCATGAAGTGAAACATCTCCGAACTGCTTCCAATGTAATTATATCCTTTCTCAGATAAGGAGACAAAGAAAAACTAATCTCAAACTCAGGTCTTGAGGTTTATGTTTTGTTCTTTCAGCATTGTAGGTCTTTCGAACTCTCTTCCCCGCAGACCAATGGAGGCAGAGATATTGAATGTTTTTGAGGCACAGACAGAAGTTTCATAAATAACAACGGAGTCGAGGATTATCGGGGATTGGCAGGAAAGTGCAGTGTGGGGGGAAATGTAGACAAATGACACGGCTCCAGAAAATTCATTAATAAAATGCAAAACGAAATTAAAATGTTGATGAAATTTTAAGGGGGAATCCAAGATGGCCACGATCTGGAAGGTCTGCTTTGCTGGGCTTTGCATCACAGAACAGGCAAAGTGGTACTCTAACCCACTCCATCCAGCCATTTTCTTAAAATTCAACACTAAAAGAACTATAGAATCTTTATTAATCCCGGTTTATCAAGTGGAAATGACAAAACACGGGAAAGGATCGAGTAAGTCCCAACACACGGTGCACCCGTCAGAAGCATCGAGTATGCCTGAGGCTGTAGCTGTAACCCACTCTGCTCGTTCCATAGACCCAGTTACTCACCAGACCTTGGTCACTGAGTTCACCAAGTTTTGTGAAATGATTGAAGACATGATTAACGAGAAGTTCAGCAGTATGCTAGAGCCATTCTCAGCCGTGCTCCAAAAACATGACTTGAAAGCCTTGGAAACAGAATGGATGGGTTTGAGCACGGAACTGCAGTGGCAGAGACTACAACTGATTTCTCCAAGGAGCGGATGCTCGCTCTTGAAAAACAGGTCTGCACCTGAACGAAACAAGATCACGACCTTGTGAACAGGGGCAGGATGAAAAATGTTCACATCGTCGGTCTGCTGGACCAGACGGCAGGTGGTCAGCCAGTGAGGATTTTCGAGAACTGCCTGCAGTGATTCCTTCACTTTGAAGCTGAAGAGGGACGGGTGAAGAGTGAGACAGTTCATCGGGTTATGACGCGGAGGTCAGCCTCAGACCAGCACCCTCGCCCTGTCCTTGAGTGATTACATAGTTATGGGGACAAACAAAGACTGATGGAAACTTCCAGAACACAGGGGAATGATCCAATGGCTTTAATTTACGAGAGCTCTAGGATTATGATCTTTCAGGACGTTTCAGCAGCGTTGATTCAAGAAAGAAAATCTTTTGATGATATCAAGAGAAGAGTAAGGGAACTCGGGATTCAGTATTCCTTATGGTTCCCAGCGGTGCTCCGTATTGCTTTGAATGGATCCGTGAACCTGTCTGACTCTCCAGAGTAAGCGAAAACTTTGTGGATATTTTAAAGTAAGCTGGATGTTTAGACAATCATGTTTCTCTCTTAAAGAAATTTTCTTGTATTTTTCTGGTAGTAACCAGTGTTTAATTATAGTCGGGGATGGGTAGAGTAGTCACTTTAAACTTCTTCATGAGTATTACTACTCACTTTCTCTTTATTTGCTCAGTGCCCACCGGCAGTTCAAGCTGGAGTTTTGTTGTTAATTGCCCTGGATGCCATATTGGTAATGGGCAGAAGATAAAGTTTTGTGATATGTCAACGTCCCCGGTGGGCAGGGGTGGTGTGGCAGTAAATTACCCTATCAAGTGTCATTGGCACTTTGGTCTTTGTTTCGTTCTTTGGTTTGTTAATGTATTTAGCTTTGGAAAGTTTTGAGAGCTGGTTATGTGTAGTAGTTTTAGTTTGTACAGTTTTTAGGCTCTATGAGTCTTTTTTCATTAATGATCAGTGATGTGTAATTCGATGTGAAACTCGAGAGTTGAAATGTTGCTACAGTGTGTTATAGATAATGCTGTGCTTAAATGGCATACCTGGAACATTAAGGGGAGCCATCTGCCAGTCAAGAGGAAAAATATACTTTCTAGTCTTAAAAAGGAGAGGCTGAATGTTGTCCTATTGCATGAGATGCATCTTGATGACAAGGAACATTTGACGTTACAGCAGGGCGGGTTTGATCGGGTTTATTTCTCATCTTTTAATACTAGGAGCAGGGGAGAAGCCATACTGGACAGGAAGAATCTTCCATTTAAATTATTAGATTGTTTTGGACACTCACGGGAGGATCATAATCCCTAAAGCCTTGAACTATGGGAAATAATACAGCATTTTGAAAGTTTATTGCCCCCCCCCCCCAGCGCACCCTCTTAAAATCCTGGTAATTGCATTTGCCAAATTAAGTTATCTTGCAACGTGGCACATTATTGTCGAAGGAGATTTCAACTGTGTTATGGACCTCATTATGGGCAGAATGTTCAAACGGCCCCCAAAATCCCCGTTATAATGTAAGCAATTAGTGGATGTGTGTGCAGAACGAGATGTCTGGAGGCAGATCTACCTCACAAGTAGGGATTTTATTTTCTTCTTTAACCCGCAGAAATACTGAACGAGGGTTGATCTCTTCCCCATCACTGCAACAATCTTAAATTCGGTGGCATCCTGCACAATTGGGAATGTTACCCCAACATACCTGGTCCAGAAGTGAGATAGATGCCACATAATATTATGTTGGATACAGGTGAGGGTCTTATATTTTTGTCAAATCCCACAAGTTCAGCAGCTCACGAGATGTAATGCATTAATTCGCTTGTCGCCTTTTCGGGCTATAAGATTAATTTTACAACGTTGGAGGCCATGCCTATGGGAGGCCTTAGGGAAATACCTGATGAAGGCAAATCCTGGTTTCCTTTTAAATGATCATGATGGGGGGGGGGGGGGGGGGGGGGTTCTCTATTTCGGTATATTCATTACATCTGTCTTTGATAATGCATTTTACGTGAACTATGCCCATGTGTTTAACAAAATTAAACAAGACCTTCAAAGATGGGAGGCACTTCCAATATCCTGGCTTGGTCGAATAGCTCTTATTAAAATGAATGTCCTTCCTCATTTACTATACCCCATGTGAATGCTTCCTTTGGTGTTTCCCAGACAGATATTTAGGAGACATAATGGCTGGTTTAGCTCTTTTATTTGGCACCATAAGCAACTCTTTATCAACCGAAGCAAATTGTAACTACCCCCAGATTGTGGGGATTAGATCTCCCAGATTAAAAGCTATCAATTAAGCTCTTTTTATCAGACATTAGTGCACAGCGTCAATACGGTTAGATATTGAACCCTCTCAGACAAAGTGTACTCTTATTGCTAGATTATTACAGTGTGGAAACAGGCCCTTCAGCCCAACAAGCCCACACCAACCCGCCACCCACCCAGGCCCTTTCCTCTACATTCACCCCTTCACCTAACACTACGGGCAATTTAGCATGGCCAATTCACCTGACCTGCATATTTTTTGGACTGTGGGAGGAAACCGGAGCACCCGGAGAAAACCCATGCAGACACGGGGAGAATGTGCAAACTCCACACAGTCAATCGACTGAGGCGGGAATTGAACTCGGGTCTGGTGCTGTGAGGCAGCAGTGCTAAGCACTGTGCCACTGTGCGGCCCATGGTTGTTCTTAGGAAAAATGATAACATTTATGGAGTATTGTCATAACCCAATGATTATCAATACTGTTAAAGCATGAGTGACAATGCGTCAGATTGAGGGCAATACAACCAAAATCATGTTTCTTACCCCTGTAATTGGTACACTGGGCTGTCATCCGGGGATAATGGATTGCAGGTTTAAACTGTGGCAGCAAGGGGTGTACCTTGCTTGAGTGATTTAGAATTAGTAGAATCCCTACAGTGTGGATTCAAGCCCTTGGGCCCAGCAAGACCACTTCGACCTTTTAAAGAGAAATACACCCAGACCCAATCCCCTACCATCTTATATTTACCCTGACTAATGCCCAAACCTACACATCCCTAAACACTATGGGTGATTTATCAATGACTAATTCATCTAACATGTGCATTTTTGTACTGTGGAAGGAAAAACACACAGACACGGCGAGAATATGTTAACTCCACACAGCCTGTCATCCAAGGCCGGAACCAAAGCCAAGACCCTCGTGCTGTGAGGCAGCAATGCTCACCACTGAGCCACCACGTGTTATTTGATGGAGAAACAATGATATCATTTGATCAAATAACTCGTACGTATGGACTACCTAGTAGAGACCTCTTCTGTATTTTTTCCAGATCAGAGATTCGATTGAAAAAAAAACACACTTTTACCACACTCATACAGATCCGATAAAGGGAAGTGGGCGCTTATTGCTTCGAATACACTCTCTGTCAGTACCCTTTATCATTAGTTGGAGAGTGTCCCCTCAGACGAGACTGTGCAGCTTTGTATTGTCTGCTAGAGAGTTGGGGGTTCAGAACACTTCGGAGACATGGGAGGATATTTGTGAAAATGCTCGAAGGATTTTGCTCTGTGATCGGACCCATTCCATGCAGTTGAAAATTCTTCGGAGGGTCTATCTGACCCCAAATTGTCTCTCAAAATTCAAAGTGGGATTATCTTCAGCATGTCCTAAATGCAGAATGACTACAGGCACTCTTACTCATTGTTTGTGGTTCTGCTGCAGACTTCATCTATATTGGAGCACTGTGTCAGATGTGATAGAGTGGGGACTGAATTGGAGATGGACTTGGTTTCTGTTTTCCTGGGCCTGCCCAAGGTACTTTCCACAGATGAATATGGGAAAAAAATATATATCCTTACATTCCGTACTTTCTGTGCTAGGAAAAATATTCTGTTGTGTTGGATGTCTGAACTCCCCCACCCCCAGAGAGGAAGAACTATGAACATAAAAATGTGTATCAGTTAATGCTCTTGATGAACGAGAGCTGTCCTTTTGTTATGCTGAGCTGTATTATTTATTCATTATTTATTGTTTAGTTTTTTTTCTTCTGTCTGTGTAGTGTTTTAACTTGTTTTGTATGTACATGCAATTGGATGCAATTTTTTTTCCGATATTTCAGTTTTGTTGTTATTGGTTTATTATAATATTAAAAATCTCTTTTTAAATTAAAATGCTAACATTGATAGAATACAGTCTAAAAGAACACTCTAATTATAGAGAACACTCATGGTGGTTTATCCTGAGGATCACCACATCTCGGGTGATGGGGTGAGGCTGAGAGAGTGTCCCCTTCATGGTAATCTCTGTCAGTGTGAGGAACTGAACCTGCGTTGTTGCCCTGCCTCTACATCACAAACCGGCCGTCCAGCCAACTGAGTTGGAGACTGTGTAACTGCTACAGACAGCAACAGTCACAGACAAAGGGTAAGAGAAACAGTCATAATAAGGAAAGTGGTACAGTTCAGATAATGGTCAAGATAACGCCTGAGAGTTAAAATGTTCTCTTCCCGAATTTGTATTTGTAACAAGACGTGTTTAGAAGTTGTTTTTGGTTTAATATCATTAAGGTGAGTCAAGTGACTCTTAATTGTTGCACACTGGGACACTAACATTTTCCTGAAATTGGGAAATATTTGCAACATTATCTGGAACATTCTGGAGCATTCACCAGAATATTCTATGACTGTGTGGGAGGTATTGCAAAGGAGAGAGAGAGAGAGAGAAGGTGTTGCATGCAGTAGTGAGAGTGGGGGACTATGAGCCTTGTTCGGGAGTAGTTGCAATCACAGATATGCAGTGAGTGTGAGGGAGTAGACAGAATACGGTGACCCTTATCCTGACAGAGCGGAGAAGGTTTTTGATGCTTGTCCTGTATTGCTGGGCATTTCTTCAGACCTCAAATACTGCACTGAATTTGGTAGTGAGCACAGACCATGCTTGGTGGGTCTGTTGGTGTGGCACCCTCTGGGATGGAAACCCCCTCTGTACTCACCCATACAATACGCCCACCGTACTCCGTCAACAAACCATGGTGAAATTGCCCCTTATCTACCAATCTGCCATTTCTCTGCCTTTGCTCTGTAACCATCTAATCCTTTCCCCTCTGTGTATTTGTCCAAATGCCTTTTCAATGTTGTTAGTGTGCCCACTTCAACCACTTCCACTGGCAGCTCAGTCTAATTTGTCAGTTCACCTTGGATTCCATGCGATCTAACGTTCTAGAGTGGCCTACTATGTGGAAAATTATCAAAGGCCTTGCTGAAATCCATATGGAATATGCATTCATCCCTGCCCTCATCGGCCTTTCTGGTCACTTCCTAAAAAAATCTCTAACAAAATTAGTAAGGCATGATCCGCCAGGCACAAAGCCATGCTGACTGCTCCAAGTCAAACTCTGTCTTTCCACATCCATGCACATCTTCTCTCTCAGAACCTTCTCAAGTGGTTTACCGAAAACAGGTGTGAAGCTTACTGGTGTATATTTCCTTGGCTTTTTTTTGCAGCCCTTCTTGAACAAGGGCACAACATTTGCTACCGCCCAGTCTTCAGGGATCTTGGACCCTAAGCTTTTTCTTTCGCCTCTTACAGTGCTCTCAGATGTATGTGGTCAGGACCAAGAGATGTGTCTGACTTTGTGTGTTCTAATATGTCCAACAGCAACTCTACTGTGATATGGACAGTACCAAGATATGACAACTAACGTCCCAAAGGTCACAGGTCTTCATGTCTTTCTTCATGATAAACACAGAGGAGAAATTGAGGACATCACCCATCTCTTGAGGTTTTACACATGCATGCCGGTTTTGATTTTTAAAGCATCCTATTCTCTCTCTAGTTGCTCTTTATCTTTACTATACTGAATTTGGACTCACTCTCATCTTCTCAGCCAAGACTACCTCATACCCCCTTATAGCCTTGCTGATATCCTTCTTTAGTAAACTCCTCTATCCCCTGTGTACCTCCTGGGATTCCCTTGATATGAGCTGCCTGAACATGAGCCACGCCTCCTTTTTTCTGGTCAAAGCCTCAATATCTCTTGACATCCAGAGTTCTCTCTTCCAGTCTGACATAACCTTCACCCTCATAGGAAAATGGAAACCTTGAACTGGAGCTATCTCACTTTTAAAGACCTCCCACTTGCCCGGGATCCTTTTACCTGGAATCAAACAACTCCAATCATCCCCTGCAATCCCCTGTCTAACTCTAACAACATATGCCTTGCCCCAATTTAGAACTTGAATCTGTGGAGCAATTTTGGTCCTACCATAACTATTTTAAAATTAATATAACTCTAAACACTCATGCCAAAATGCTCCCCCACTTTATCTCCTTCACCTATCCTACCCTATTTCCCAACAGGAGGTCGTGTTTGTCCCTTCCCGAGTACGATACTCTATATATTGATTGTGGAAATTTCGCTGAACACACTTAACAAATTATGTTCCATCGAAGTTCTTACCATCTGGAAACTCCAGTCTATGTTAGGAAAATTGAAATCAGCTATTATAACAACCCTACTGTTCCTGCAAGTCTCCTCAGTCCCCCTGCATATTTGTTCCTCTAATTCACATTGTTGATTATAATGCAACCACTATAACATTACCATCCCCCTCTAAGTACTTTGCACCATTCACGAAACCTCTTTGGATATTATTGCAGATATTTCACCTTTAAATACTGGTGTGATACTCGCCTTAATCAGAACTATTGCTATTTAAACTGTTTCCATTTACATCTCTATATCGCAGTGATTTTCACATCCATGGCACGCCTTGTCAAGGTACAGTGGAGTTATGGAGCTGTAAATGGATGGGAGCTGCATATCCTGTCACTTCCAACATTGGCTGCAAGTTTCCCCACACTGGGCAGTGATCTAACACAGTGTTACCGAACAATGCAACAGCCTTGGTTTATATATGAATGAACCAGTGCTGTCTGCATAGCTCCCCACGCTGGACATTTAGCCCAGGATTATAGATCAAGCATTGGTGAGGGCTGCACAGAGTTCCATTCTGGACATTGCTGGGTTGTATTCTGCAGTACGCTCGCCATATCAACACAGTGCTCCATCCTGAAAGTATAATGGACGGGCTGGTTATGTGAGTCGGATTGTGAATGTGAGAGAACTAAACATCTGGCTATACCTTTATTTTGTGTTTTCATTCTTGTTATTGGACCCTTCAAATCCTGACTCATCCTTAGACCCGACCCTCTGGATGAGTCATGGTGACGGTTGTTGCAGCATCTGTGTCGGCAACATGACCAACAAATGGAGCAGAGGCTGCAGAGAGTGGAGTCTCCGTGAAATGGAATGAGGGAATCACCATCAGATCAGCCGTGGTCTTTTTGAATGTTGGGGCAGGATTGTGTGGACCACGAATGCAACTTATTCATATATTTGCGATTGTTCCAAGCAAACTCCCCTTCTTTCCCAGTGTCCCATACTGGTGGGGACTTAGTCCCCTCCTCCTGTTCCTGCGTAACAGGATCTTCGGGCCTCACTAGCCTCCAGATTTCCTTGTGTCCTAATTTCGAGCAGTTGAATGACCGCCTCCTGTTCCTCTGTCCCAGTCTCGAGCAGTTGAGTGACTGCCTCCTGTTCCTGTTCCCAGTCTCAAGCAGTTGAATGACTCCCTCCTGATCTTGTGTCCCAGTATCGAGCAGTTGAGTAACTCCCTCCTCATCTTGTGTTTGTGTCCCAGTCTCGAGCAGTTGAGTGACTGTCTCCTGATCTTGTGTCCCAGTCTCGAGCAGTTGAGTGACTCCCTCTTGTTCCTATGTCCCAGTCACGAGCAGTTGAGTGACTCCCTCCTGTTCCTGTGTCCCAGTCTCGAGCAGTTGAGTGACTCCCTCCTGATCTTGTGTCCCAGTCTCGAGCAGTTGAGTGACTCCCTCCTGATCTTGTGTCCCAGTCTCGAGCAGTTGAGTGACTCCCTCCTGTTCCTGTGTCCCAGTCACGAGTAGTTGAGTGACTGCCTCCTAATCGAAGTTTTGTGTATATTGATGTCCTCCTCCTGCTACAGAGTAACAGGCTCCAATAGCTCTGTGCTCACCCGCTGCTCCCGTGGAATGGAGGTGAAGGACTGAATGGCCTCTTCACATTCATTACAGCTTTTCTTGACTAAAAGCCTTTCTCCTGTTTCTGTAAAACACCATCAAAATCTGAATGATTTATTTTTGTATTTTACTGTCAGTAATTGAGCAAACCAGCTGACTGACAGAATTCAGTAGCTGAATAGCCTCCTCCTGTTCCCGTGTTAAACTCTCAAGAGTCAATAGACTCTCAGAGATGTAAATCATGGAAAATGATCCTTCAGTCTGGTAATCTATACCAACCAAATATCCTAAATTAATCTCGTCTCCCTTACCAGCACTTGGCCCATCTCCCTCTAAACACTTCCCATGCATGTATCCATCCAAATGCCTTTTATAAGTTGGAACTGTACCTGCCTCCACCACCTCTTTTTGCTGTTCAATCCATATACGCAGCAGACTCTGTGTGAAAATGTTGTCCCTCACGTCCCTTTTTAAATCTTTCTCCTCTCACCTTAAGCCATTATATTCTATATTTGGAACTGTCTATCCTGGGAACATACATTGACTGTTTACTTTTTCTATGCCCCTCCTGATCTTATAAACTTCTTTAAGGTCCACCCTCAGCCTCAACACTTGAACATACTCCCAGCCTATTCAAACTCTCCCTGTAACTCCAACCCTCCAACACCTGCAACATTCTTTTAAATCTCTTCTGCAACCTTTCAAGTTTGACAACATCTTTCTGACAGCAGGTTGACCAGAATTAAAGGCAATATTACAAAAGTGGCCAAACCAATGTCCTGTACAGATGCAACATGTCATGCAAACGCATAGACTCAAAGCACGCATCAATAAAGGGAATATCACCGAGTGCCTTCTTCACTGCGCTGTTTACCTGTGACGGCACTTTCAAGGAACGGAGAACCTGCTCCACAAGGTGCCTCACAGGGCAGCGATCGGGGTTTAATTCCATCCTTGAATGACTGGCTGTGTGGAGTTTGCACATTCTCCCCGTGTCTGTGTGAGTTTCCTCCAGATGCTATGTTTCCCTCCGACAGTATAACGATATACAGAATTGTGCATATTACCCTTGGATGTGAGGGCAAGGTACATTAGCCATGGGAAATGCAGGCTGAGAGGGATAGGGTAGGGGTTTGTCCAGTGGGATACTGTTTAGAGGGACGATGTGGCCTTGATGGGCCGAAGGTCCTGTTTCCGAACTGTAGGGATTCTATAATTTCTATGGAGTTCTCCTTGATTGGCAACTTTCGACAGGATCATACCTAAATGTCTGGCCCTGATTTTTCTTGCCAAAATGCAACACCTCGCATTTATCTAAAATAAACTCCATCTGACACTCCTCAGCTCACCTAATTAAGTTCCCATTATATTCTGAGAGATCATTCTTCACTGTCGACGACACCACCAAATTTGGTATTATCTACAAACTTACTAACCATACTTCATATACTCAAGTGCAAATGATTTGTATCAGTGACAAAAGGCAATGGACCCACTATTGATCTTTGTGACCAACGCCACTGTTCACATATCTCCAAGTTTAATGAACAAATGCCAACTGTCACACCCTATCTCTGATATTCAAGTAAAGTTTGGACCTAAATGGCGAGTTCTCCCTGGATCCTAGGCAGCCTAACCTTGCTAACCTTGTACAACATTTTGGTTTTCTTACTGAATTCCATGAAGACAACATCCACTGTCCTGCCTTCATCAATCATCATCTTCACTTCCTCAAAACATTCCACCGAGTCAATGAGACATGATCTCCAATGTACAAAGCCCTCTTCTGTCCTTGTCTTTCCAAATGCATATACATCGTTTCCCTCAAAATCCACTCCAACAATGTAGTCACCATTGACGTCAGGCTCACCGATCTATAGTTTCCTGGGCTTTTCTTAATTTCTGAAACAATGACACTATGTTAGCAACCCTCCAGTCATTTGACACATCACCTGTGGAACTCAATGTTACAGATATATCAGCAAAAGGCTGAGCAATTTCTTTCCTAGCTTCCCACAATATTCTGGGAAACAACTGATCAGGCCCCAGGGATTAGTTCACCTTTATGTGTTTTAAAGTGTCCAACATCTCCTTGTAATAGAGATACTTTTCAAGATATCACTATGTATTTCTTCATTCTCTCGCTCTTGTAAACTCTTCTACATTAAATACTAGGAAACATACTTGTTTAATATCCCTTCCACCTCCTATGGTTCCACACATACGTAGCCTTACTGATCTTTAAGGTGCCCTATTCTCTCCCTAGTTAATATTTTGCAATTAAAGGATGTGTAGAGTTGCTTCAATGCCTCGGTAACCCTATTTCTAAAGCCATCTCATGTCCACATTTTTCTGGCCCAATTTCCCCATTGACGATACACTTATTGCCCTTATACTCCTCTCGGGATTCATTTAATCTCAGCTCTGTTTACTGGACATATGCCTTCTTGCTTCCCTTGACCAGAGCATCAATATATCTAGCCATCCAGCGCTCCCTGCACCCACCAGCCTTGCCCATCTCACGAATTGGAACACTTTGTCTCTGGACTCTCTGAAACCAAGTTTTGATGGCCTTGCATTTTCCAACCATCCCTTTACCTGTGAATGGGGTATTCCAATCAGCCTTTCACAGGGCTCGCCTAACACATTCAAAATTGGCCTCATTCAAAGTTAGAACTTTAATGTTTACATCAGGTCTTTCCTATTCCGCACATAGTTTAAAACTAATATTTATGTGTAACAGACTTGAATGTTAAATAAACACTTCCTGCCTCCCTGTAACAGGCTCGAGAGACTGAATGACCTCCTCTTGTCCCTCTGAAATAGACTCAAGAGGCTTCATGGCCTCCTTCTGTACCTGTGTAACAGATCCGAGACATTAAATGAGACAACAGCCCGTGGATTAAACTGTATCTAATGAAGGTCCATCCCTTCCCAGTTACAGAAACACAAACAACACTATTTACTCCAGGTGCCCTCTCAGTAACACTTCATACAGCTGCAGCGAAACATCTCTTTGTTTTGAATGATTCTTTCGGCAAAATGTGCCAATATTCCAGCTTTCCACCTTTTTAAGTAGCAACAGGCTAATATGGACTGAATGGTCTTCTCTTCTCCCTCTGTAAGCGTCCCATAGGGACAGAATTGCTTCGGCCTGTTCCTGAGCAGGAGTCTCAATGCTCTGTCTCAAGGTTATGAAAGGATTTTACAACAGGGCATCAAAACCAGGAGTGGCCGCACACTGGTCATTAAGTACCGTAATTTGTTAACTTTCCATCCCATCCTTGGCCAATATCTGCAGCTGAGGCAGACAAGTCACAACTGTGGGAGATCCCATTGACTATGAGCTGATTCTTGACACCATGCCCTGACCATTTCTAACTTGAAATACTCAAGTATCGAGAAACTTGCCCACCCGAATTTTTTTTATGTAGCCGATCTGTTATTTTATAACTGCTTCCTTTCATAAACAGAGTGGAACATATATAGACCCCTGCAGTGTCCTGTTAATCCTCTCATATCCAATTTAATAAAAAGATTTAAAAGATTGAAAGATTTATGATCCATTCCTCAGCAACCCTCATCCATTCCATCCAAAACCAATAAATGAAAAGTGATGTATTGAACAGGTTAACTGAGCCTATTTGTTCAGTAAGTGTGATTAGAGCCAATCTCCATGGATTCGAATTATCCCAGTGGAGGGTTTCCATCTTTTAATGATAAATGGGCTCCGTTCAATGTGTTATCCCATAACATGAGTGGAGCATCACCGACAGCACTGACAGGGAACAGCGGATCCAGAGAGAAGGGGAGGAGAGATCAGAATCTGAGAACATTAGACTGGAATGTGCCAACAATGGATCAGGATCTGAGAATATTAGACAGGAATATTCCAACAATATACAGGAGCTTATCCGATTATGTTTGGTATCTTTCTTCATTTTATTGGTGGTCATTATCATCGCAGATCCATTACGCTCTTCTCATTATTCAATATTTTTATTACCCCTTCCTGGCTATCGTTGGTGTTCCTGGAAAGTGTCACTGTCCAGATTTTTTTTATAAACCAGTTATGACTGTATTACTGTTATTTCATACAGTCTACACATCTTGTCACTATTATTGTTCCTGTTGAATCTCTCAATCCAGATATTCACTCTACAGACCACTACTAACTACATTAATGAACGTGTTCAATTACTGCCTCCCTCTCTGCTCTGGCAGTGTTACTCACCGGTCTCTATGTTGATCTATTCAGTTTCAGGGGAGAACCACAATGCATTGTATCATTGCCTTTGCTGTTAAGAGCATAGAGGTCACCGTCTACTGTTCTGGTTACAAACTTCACTTCCTTCCACTGTTTCCATCCCATCCTTGGTCAGTATCTGCAGCTGAAGCAGACAAGTCACAACTGTGGGAGATCCCTTTGAATATGAGCTGATTCTTGACACCATATCCTGAACATTTCTAACTTGAAATGCTCACCACTCCAGAATATATCTCACGGGTTAATTCCATCCGTTGTTCAACCTTGAGCTATGAAGTCAATAATCTTAATGAAGCCAATAATCTGCTGCTGACGTTCCCGGCTTCAAACTTGCCGAAGCAAATCAGTTTCGATCTCACACCGAACTCCCATCCATCTGTCATTCATGTGCACCCAGAAGTGTATTGCTGTTGTGTCTGGCAATGCCTTTATTTTAACTTTCTCAAACAATTTATATCATCTGTCCATGAAACTTCCCTCGTTCTCTCTGTTGATTAATAAAAAGCCTGCCAGTTGTTCGTATTTAAAATAGTTTCCTCCATGTGTGTTCCTTCTCAAATAACGAGTTTTGCATTCAACCACACACACACACACACACACACACAAACACACACACACACACACACACACACACACACACACCAAACCTTCCCATTGCAGGCAGTAATATGATGCGAGGATAGTAAGCATATGATAGTAAAGTCTGCAATATTCTCATGCTGGGCAGATAGTGCAGTTTACTGAGCAACACACTAGCATGGTCTGCACAGCTCTTCATGCTGGACTGTCATCTTGTCCCAATTTATGTTTGTTTGTGGTGTTCGGTGAAGCAGATTCAGAATTTGATGTAACAAATCATTTCAGCTGATCTTCATTCAATGTTCTCATTCTTGTCATTTTACTCTCGAAGATCTCACTTCCTCAGTTAGTCCCACTGCCCTGCCTTTTTCCACATATTTCCACAACATATTTTCAGTTAATTAACTGTGTGTTTCTGTCTTTAATGTGAATCTCTCTGTCCCTCTGTATCTTTCCCTGGCCTTTGGTTTTGTCTCCCTAGTGTATCGAGTGCTGGCATTGTGTAGCTCAGAAATAATGAAATGGGGTGTGTCAGGCTGTTGTTCACTTCCTGGTGTGTCCCATGTGATGGTCCATGGACAGGCGTGTTTCAGAAGTTATAAGACACATCCTTGTAACTTGGTCTGTACCTGTGGCTGTCCCTCTCAGGTGACCTTGCGATAAGTAAGACCAGGAAGCCCACTGAGTGAAGGACCAGGCATCTGAATTGCCTGACAATGCTGTTACTTTTTAAATAAAACGTTTGTTTCTCTTTTTTTTAGTAAGAGGTCTTAAAGGAAAAACTGCCGACTGAAAACAGCTCAAGTAAATAACTTACTGGACTTTTAGGGTTTTTAATAAATAGTAGTAACAATGGCCAACTCGCACAGACCAGGCTTTCTAGTTTGTTTATTCTTGTAGCTGTAACAATCACCGGGTGCTTGGGGTCCCAAAGGGGTTAAAGTTTTAGTAAATTATCCCTGGCTGCTACTCTCTCTAAAGCCTCACTTGATGGTGTTTCCTCCTGCATTGGAGAACTGTATGCAAGAATGCATGTCTGAATCTTCCTTTTTGCCAAGGGGTGTGTTTAGGTGATGTTAATAGATTGAACAGTTCATTTGTAGAACGTACTGTATCCATTATTCAGTTAAGTTTTCCAATATTTAAGTTATTCTAAATTCCTCTTCATTTTGTATGGATTTTGATTAGAGGATAGTGAGGTTGAGCAACCCTATGGTAGCCAAAGGCCTGATCAGGATCTGTTTAAATACATCCAGGCATTATCTAAATTTGATGAGAAAGATGGCGGAGCCTTTTTAATTTCATTTCAGAAAGTGGCTAAACAAGTGCAGTGGCCAGAGAACATGTGGATTTAGTTTATCCAAATAAAGCTGATAGGTATTTGCATCCCTATCGGAGGAGGTGAAGAAAACCATCTGAAGTGCATATGAGCTTGTGCCCGAAGCCGACAATGTTTCAGGAATCTAAAATAGCATCCCTGGTTCAACGCACGTTGTGTTTGAAAGAATCAAACAAAGTAATTTTGTAAGGTGGGGAAGGGTATTAAAAACAGAGCAAACCTATGGCACTCTTAGAGAGATTCTGATTTTGGAGAATTTCCACAATTCACTTCCTGCAGTTGTGAGAACTCGTGTGGAAGGGCAGAGAGTAACAATGGCAAGGTTAGAAACTGAAATGGCTGATGATGATTGAGTTCAGAAATCAAAGTTTGGTTTCTGTGAGGGATTGAGAAGAATGTGCGAGATCTTCATAAAACATATCCCTGTGAGAGTAAGGTTTATTGGCATAGGCCAGGAGTAGCAGGCGAAGCGGTTACAGCATTAAGTGGAACCGAGGGATGTAATATTTTTATGCTGAGACATGAGGAGCTATGTTATTCAGAGGGACTATTGGAGAGATGAGAAGTGCTCCATTATGTAACGTGTGGTTGGAGTGTCCAGTGGAAACATCAACAGATTTATTCCACAATGGGGAATGAGGCCTTGAGCTTGGTGTTGGTGTTACAACATTTCAGCATTTACATTGCGAATAACATACATGAGAAAAATCTTTATCACTGATCGTGACCCCTTAAAGTTTGTGGAGAAGTTTAGGGAGAAAAATACCAGTCTGTTTTTATTGACCTTATTCTTGCTGCCATTCAATTTGAAATTATAAAGTTGACAGGGCGAGAAAAAGTAAGTTTTGACACGTTGTGGAGACTTGGATGAAGGAAGACAAAAGGCATTCTGTGGCAGGAGTAAAATGACTGAAATCGAATCGAGTTGTGAACATTTGTATGCTCAGAGTCAATGTAATATATATGCATTTCAGTCTGCTAATAGAGGAAGATTAGGAGGTCTAAAATGAATCCATTTTTGTATATTAATGGATCATGTTATTAAAGGTGGAGTTGTGAGAATGCTATCACTGTAAAAAGGTTATTTTCTCTTGGGTTTTTTTAAGAGAAGTTTTAAAGGCAGAGGTGCAGAACTGTGTCTGAAAACAGTTTAAATAAATAGCTGAGAAAGCATTTCGGTTTTATTAAAACTGTGGTAACAATGGAAGGGCAGTGGCCAGCTCTCCCAGACCAGGTTTCCTCGTTTTGTTTTTAGCTGCAGCATTCAGAAGATGTTCGGGTCCCAGAAGGGTTGGAATTTTCAATACATGATCCCCAGCTGCTTTTCTCTCTGAGATCTCTGTTGATGTTGATTTCTCCTGGATCAGAAAACTGCATGTAAGGATCTGTACTTGAATATATCTTTGTGTCAAGCAGTGTATACCAAGAAGGTACGGTAGCTATTGTTTGTGTAAGTGTTCCAACATATAAGCCATCCTGAAATGTTCTTTTCTTTGATTGTATTTTAACTAAATCATTTAAATAGATTATACCTTGCTTAATGTCGAGTGGTTTGACCAGTCACAACATATCTGGAAAGCACACTTCACATCAATATTCAAAATAAGGAAAGGTTTGGGTCTAAACGGCCTTCTTAAAATATTTTCAGGAATCTGGTCTGGTCCTCAACGCTTATAGACGAGGGGTTTCTAACTGACTCCTGTTATTGAAAAGTTAGTGCAGCAGCTGGGGATGGTTTGCTGGAGGTTGTGCTGTGAGCTGCCTCAGACATTCAGGGAGACCTGAGGATTTGGTGACCCAACTTTGGATGGAGCCTGGGGACTGTAGTTACAGCATCTGGGTCTGTAAAATGAACAACAAATGGAGCAGAGGCTGCAGAGAGGGGGAGATCTGAAACCACGCAGTGAGTGTGAGTGGGGAAAGGGATCTGCTGTGTTCACCCCGGATTTTCCAGGAACAGCTTCCCAAGCTCCACTTGACCCAAGAGCAGAGTGTGAGGGGCCCTGACTGAACAAGGAGCTGGTCACAGAGCGGTGTCACCTTCTTTAACACGTCCTCCAGCTTCACACCAGGGGGAGGATGGTGCTGTCAGTGGCTGTTCGGGTCACAGTTTCATTCAGCTTCTATGTTCTGGAACTTTTCAAACAGGACTGGGGTGACCTATCCATCATCTCCCATTATGTTGCCATCAATGTAACTGTTCAATAACAGAGGATATATATGGTGGATGAGGTAAATACATTGTTTCTCACTCAGCAGAGAGCTGCCGGGTGTATCCAGTATAGTGGGATTCCCGATGGCGTACATGGCATCTGCAGAGTAGCCATGTCAATGGGGAAAGAGGTAGAGGAACTGAAGGAGCAATCTCTGTATTAATCTTGCAGCGTGTCCATCACAGTACATCATGTTGGTGAATATCCCTGTCCTCACTGCAGCCACAGCCTCTTCATTCACAAGCAGGCAGCCCTTCCCATCGTCTTCAGATCTCCATGTAGAAAGGAATGAATGTATCTTGGATAAAGGCCATCCCCTTGATACACGTTTGAAAATAGCATCCCTCATTACCAACCAAACACTTCAAAACATTCCATGTGTACGGAGAGCAATGGAGGTCACTTGGAGCATCAAGGAGCAGACGATCAAGGATGGAGCAAAACCTCCCATGTCTGAACGGGTCTGAGTGAACCCCCCAGTACACAGTATCATTAATCCCTGTAATCCCTCTCCATTTCAGTAACATACTGCCTTCCATTATTCCTGTAAATGAAATGACAGGTTATATCATGTTATATTGCTGCTGCCAAATTATTCTCCATTGCCTTTACCTCTTTGTATCGATCTGTAGACCCTCCACCCTCTCTTGATAAATTAATCTCTTGCTTATCACAGCAACATGACCAAACTTAGTATCTGTATATCTGTTCCATCCTCCTGATCATTGATATAGATTGTAAATAGTTGAGGACCCAGCACTGGTCACTGTGTGACTCCACTGGTGACGTTCTGTCAAACTGATTTAGACTGATTTATCCGGAGTGCCTGCTTCCTGGTTGATACATAATCCTCCCCCATTAATGGGTAACACAGTCGTAAAGCTGAATATGAACAAGGAGCATCAATCAGGAATCCAACCCTTCGAACCTGCTCCGCCATGGATAAACAATCATGGCTGATGTCATCGCGGCCTCTGTTCGACATCCCTGCTATCTCTCGATCCTCAAACTGTATTCACTTATTGTAGATTGCGCCACATGAAAATATATCCACTCCACAGCTACACTTTCAATTACGTTTAGCATTTCACAGACCTCAATGAGCTCTCCTTTCATTCTTATAAACTTGAGAGTATTGGCCTAAACTGCTCAATTTCTCTTCATAAGACAAACACTTCAAAATATGGAATCATTCTAATGAAGCTCTTCTGAATTGCCTCCAATGGAAATACCTCATTCTGCAGGACACCCAAACTGTACTCCAGTTGCAGCCTCACTAACGCCTTGCATAGCTACAGCAACCTTTCTACTCTATCCTTTTACAAATAAACGATGAAGTTATGCTTGCATTTCTCAGTATTTGAAGTACTCGCAAGTAAGTTTTCTGTGATATGCAAGCAGGCACCCAGATCCCTCTGCTCTTAAGCACTTTGAAGTTTCTCTCCATTTAGATAATAATTTGCCTTTTTATTGGGCTGGCCAACTTGAATAACCTCATATTTATCCACTTTAATTTTCATTGCCAAATGTTTGCCCATTCACCCAATCTATATACATTGTTTTTAAATCTCTTGCATCATCATTCCGAATTAATTTCCCACCAGTGTTAGTGTCATCTGAAAATGTAGCTATAGTATTTTCTATCCCGTCAACCGAGTAATAATGTCGATCACAAATGGTTGAAGCATGAGAACTGAAATGTATGGCACCCAACAAATTGCATTTTCCAATAGAAATTGACACAGTTTATTCATCTGCCTGCATTTTGTTGGTTAACCAATCCTCTAACCAAGCCAATAAATTATCATGACAAGCAACATGAATTCGACTGGGACAAAACTACCATTATAGGGCAAGCCAAACAGAGAACAGCCAGGGAATTCCTTGAGGCATGGCACTCATCCACAGACTCTATCAACAAACACATCGACCTGGACACAATATACCGGCCACTACAGCAGACAGCTGGAACTGACAACCGGAAGCGGCAGAGACAGGCCACTATAAATGCCGGAGGAAACATCACAGAAGCGCTTCACAGGAGGCTCCCAAGCACTGAGGATGTCACCTCGACAGGGGAGGAAACGTTTGCAAGGCAAATTCCCAGCTCAGCGAACAGAACCACAACAACCCAAATGAATGTTAATGCTGGGAAAAATGGATTTCATGAGCACGTGTTGGATAGCTGGCATGAACATTTTGTCGAGCACGGAGCGAGAGATCAGGTTATTTAGGAATTGATGTTGGATGATCAGAAAAGCTAATTGAAAACTGTGCTGTAAAGGACCTTTTGGGAATAGTGACCACAATGCATTGTTTTTCTTTTATGCTGTTTGAGTACACGGTAGTTTTTGTTGTATTGAAGTAACTGTTATAAATCTGAATCATGCAAGCCCTGATGGTGTGAGGAGAAAGTGGGCGCTGCAGCTGCTGGAGATCAGTGGCGCTGGAAAAGCACAGTCAGGCATCATACTAGGAGCAGGAGCATTGACGTTTCGGGCACAACCCTTTATCAGGAATGAGGCTTCTGGGTCAAGGCAGCTGAGGGATAAATGAGAAGGGGATGTGGCAGGAGGCAGGTAGCTAGGAATGCGAAAGGTAGATGAAGGTGGTGTTGAAAGTGATAGGTGATGAAGGGAGACAGAACGCCTCATCTACTGCATCCTTTAAACTCAGTGTGGTCTTCTCCACATTGGCAAGACATACGTGGATCATTTCAGAGAACATCGCTGGAACAGCCACATTGACCAACTCCACCACCTTGTGGTTGAACACTTGAACTCTCCTTTCCACTCTGGCAAGGACGTGAGAGTCCTGGCCCTCCTCCATCACCAAACCCTAACCACCCGAAGCATGGATGAAGAAAGGTTCCTCTTCTACCTTGGGATTCTCCAACCACAGGGGATTAATGTAGATTTCACCAGATTCCCCATTTCCCCTAACTCCACCTTATCCCAGTCCAATATTCCAACTCAGCACACCCCCCCCCCCCCCCCCCCCCTTTTGAACGTTCCTATGTGTTCATCTTCCTTCCCATCAATCTGGTCCACCTTCTTCTCCGACCTAATCCTTTCAGCCTCACCTTTAACTACCTATTAGGTCAAAGGAAGCAGCTTAGAAAAATGCCAAGTGTTGTAGTAAGCCAGTGGATTCGGAGAAATGTAGGACTCAGCAAAGAATGACCAAGAAACTGAGAAGTAAATCAAAAAGAGAAACAGAATGCAAGCAAACGAAAACCATAAAGACTGCTAAAGAAAAACATAAAGACTGCTAAAAAAACATAAAGACTGCTAAAAAAAAGTGCATCAGTGTATGAAACAAAAGTATAAACAAGGTCAAATGTGGAACAGTAAGTGTGCAGACAGATAAATTTATTGAAGAGAACAGAGAAATCACAGTGGAAAGAAACATTTTCTTTGGGTTTATCTTCAAGGCAGAATATCCAGAAATTCTCCCAGAAATACCAAGTGACCATGGGACTTGTGTAAGTAAAGTCGAAGATCATTCTTATCAGTGTTGAGGTCATCTTTGAAAAGAAAGCTGGATTGAGTATCTATAGATCTGACAGATCAGATGTACTTCATACAAGAATTTCAGAGGAAGCAGCAATAGACGTATTGATTACATCTCAGATTTTCATGTTATTTTCCAATACATTCCGGAAAGCTATTTAGCCAATCTGGATATGGCAAAAGTTATAAATATTATCCAACTGTTTAAGAAAGGATGAAGATGGAGAGTGGTGAACTACAGATCAGTGAACTTGTAATCCGCGGTCGGGTGTCTCTTGGGCTGAATTACAAAGAACGTGTTACTGGATATATAGAAGGTAATGAGAAATCTGGGGAGGATGATAATGCATCGATGAAACAAAAACCATACGTGGCAAACATTTTTTTGTAATGGTTTGATGATGATTCTTGTGGACGTAGGCAACAACGAGCTAATGGATAACATATCGTTGGATATTCAGGAGGATTTTTTTTTGAGAACTCTCCCACTATCATCATAAGAAAAGTTAAAGTGAAAGGAATTGGGAAGAACGCATGCAAATAGGAAACGAAAAATTAGGTTTACATTCATATGTATGTGATTGCAATATAGAAGATGTCGTGCACCAGCTGCATACAGTGTTGCTGAGACTAAACTTAGAGTATTGTGTACTGCTTGGAGTCCCAACCTAAGATAGAATATACTGACTACAGAGGAACTGCAAAAGGTATTCTCCAGATTAATCCATAAAATGGCAATATTGTCTGATGGGGGACATTCAGCCTGTGATCTCGAATTTCAAAAGATGAGAGGTGATTGTAATGAAACTTAGAAACTTAGGAATATAGAGGGGACTGAATAACAGAGAGACATGGAGAAGTGCAAGCAGGCGAGATTAGGGAGAATCCCACGGTATTCTACATGTACAAGTAGAACAGAATAATAAGCAAACAGTTAGTGTCCATTAGAAACCAAAGGGGGGCAATCAGTGCGTCAACCCGGAGAACATTGATCGATTGTTACATGTAAACATCACAGCAGTTTTACTTGGGAGAAGGTGGATGCAGGCACGGAATTTGAGAAGATGGACTGGAAAGCTCTTGAAGCGATTGACGTAAAATACGAGCGGCGGTTTGAGGCTTTGTCTGGTATAAAATTGGACCAATCCGCAAATCTGGATGCTGTTGGAATCAACGGAGGAAATTTTAATTGGAATCTGACCATAGTGCAGGTACCAGAGGACTTGAGAACAGCTAATATGATTCCATTTCACAGTAATGGTGGTAGAGATTTGCCAAGGTAACTATGGACGAGCGAGTATTATATCACTGTTCGGGAAAATAGAGAAGGAGAAAATCGGACTCCAATCAGAGTCGCAAGGTTTGATCAGGGATAATCATCGTGACTTTATCAGAGTGAAGTCACACCTAATGAATTTGATTGAATTAGTTTGAGGAGGTCGCTTATTTAGTTTTGCAGCAAGGCCTTTGACAAAGTTCCAAAGGTGAAACTGAAAAAATAAAGTAAAATCTCACAGTATTGAGGATAACTTGAAAAGTTAGAACGAAAATTTTCTTAGTGTCAGGAGTTAGAGGATGGTGGGAGAAGGCTGTTTGTGTGACTGGAGACCAGTGTCCCCTGGTGTACCACAGAGATCAGTGCTGTGTCCCTTATTGTTTGTAGCATTCATAAATGGTATAGATGTGAATCTGTGTGTGTGTGTGTGTGGGGGGGGGGTTTGGTGGTTTGGTGGAGGGGTTCGAGTTGTGATAAGTAAGTTTGTGTTTGACACAAAGATTAGCCGGGTGGTTGGCAGTGAGGAGAAAGTTCTGGTTTTACACGAAAATACTAGTGGAATGATCAGATGGGCAGATCAATGGCAGATGGAATGTGATCCTGATAAATATGAGATGATGTACTTTGGAAGGAGGCACGAGACATGGGGTGTACACAATGATTGGCAGCACACTAGGGAGCTCACATCCCTGAATGTGACTGAACAGGGTAATGGACTGGTTAAGAATTGAACCTTGGGTGGATCGTTTATTAATCAGGGAGTAGATTATAAGTGCTTTACAGGGCTTGGTTTAGTCCATAATGGAGTACTGTATGTCGTTCTGGGAGCCTCATTACAGGAAGGATGTGATTGTTCTGGAGGGGGTTGCAGAGGAGATTCACCAGGATGTTCCCTGGGTTGGAGCATATCAGCTATGGAGAAAGGCTGGATAAGCTCGGGTTGTTGACTTTGGAGCAGGCGAGGTTGAGGGAGATGTGATTCAGAAGGATATGTTAACAAGGGGCATGGACAGGGTGGATAGACAGTAGCTGTTCCTTTTAGACAGAGGGTTAAGAACAAGGGGGCACACCTTAAAGTGAAGGGTTTGACGTTCAGAGAGGATTTAAAGATTACTTGTTATTCACCCAGAGGGTTTTGAGGTCTGGAATGAACTTCCTGAGAGGGGAGTTATCATGGCTAACCTCTAAATCGTTAAGTGTACTTGGACGAGCACTTGGAAGTGTCATAACATTCCAGGCTATGTGCCTGGTGTTGGAAAGTGGGACTAATATAGATCGTGCTGTATTTCTGTTGGTACAGAGACTATGCTCCTGTGCGTGTATATTCTGGAGCTGAGCAGCTTAAGAAACGAATTGATAGGTTTCTGAAGATAATGTTCACAAAGGTTATAACAGTGAACTGTTACAGTTTGTCAAATTATGTCAATGTGAGAAGTATGACAAAACAGTGTGGGTTCCTTCTAGTTTGAAACCAGAGAATGGAGAATGGGAAACAGGGAAATGGCAAAACTATGAATCCACGACTTCAGTTCTGTCTTCACAGAACTTTCTGACAATATCAGGGAAACCAATTCAGATATGGAAAACGAAATAGTACATGGAACATCGAACATAGTAATTAAATGGTTTAGGAGCAATTATTGAGGCTGAAAATAATGGTCACAGACAACACTAACATAGATTTATGAAATGGGAATCATGTTTGAGAAACAGAATGGGAGACAAATGAAAGAGAAGCAATGGATGTACAACATGTGGAATTTCGGAAAAAGTTTGGTATAGCTCCAAGCCGTTTGCAAAATCAAATCTTAGTGGAATGGGGCGAATATATGGCCATGTTTCTAGAATGGGACAGCTGGCAGGAAACAGTGAATAGAAATAAACAGACTTGTGAAGCAACAGCCTGACATTGTATTTAAGGTAAGATTCTGTGAGTATGACTATGTCCCAGACTCCCCATCACCTTCCCCGGATATCTCCTGTTTCACCAGCAGGATAGACAAAGCAGAAGTGGTGGCACAGTGGGATACAGTTAGAAGGGAATTGCTCTGGGAGTCCTCAACAGTGAATCTGTATCCCATGAAGTCTCATGGCGTTAGTTTACACATGGGAAAGGAAGCCTCCTGCTGATTACCATGTACCAGCCTCTCCCAACTGATGAGTCAGTACTCCTCCATGCTGACCAACATTTGGAGGAAGCACTGAGGGTGGCAAAGGCACAAAATGTACTCTGGGTGGAGGTTTCAATGTCCACCACCAAGAGTAGCTCAGCTGCAGCATTACTGATTGAGCTGGTTGGGTCCGAAAGGATATAACTTCTCAACTAGGTCTGCAGCAGGTGGTGAAGGAACCAACAAGAGGTAAAAGCCTTATTTGATCACAGCCTTCCTAATGTTCCAGTTACAGAAGTATCTGTCCATGACAGTATCGGTAAGAGTGACCACTGCATAGTCATTGTGGAGACAAAGTCACACCTGCACGTTGAGAATAACGTCCAAAATTTTGGGTGGTACTATCACCGTGCTAAATAGGACAGACTTTGAACAGATCTAGCAGCTCAAGTCTGGGTTTCAATAACGTGTTGTGGGTCATCAATAGCAGCAGAATTTTACTCCCACACAACCTCATGGTCTGGCATATCCCCCTCACAACAATTGCCATCAAGCCAGAGGATCAACCTTGATTCAATGGAGTGTGCAGAAGGGGAGGAGCAGCACTGGGCATACCTGAAAATGAGGTGTCAGCCTGATGAATTCACCAAACAGGACTACCTGTGCACCAAACAGCATTATCAGTAAGTGATAGACAGAGCTACGTGATCCCACAAGCAACGATCAGATCTAAGCTCTGCAATCCTTCCACATCGAGTTGAGAATAGTTATGGACAATTAAACAAGTCTTCGGAGGAGGAGATTCCACAAGTATCTCCATCCTTAATGATGGACGAGCCCAGAACTTCAGTGCAAAAGATAACGTTCATGCATTCGCAATAATCTTCTGTCAAAAGTGCTGAGTGGATAATCCATCTCAGCCTCCTCCATTGGTCCTCAGCAATTCAGTTACCAATCATCAACCAATTCGATTCATTCCACGCAATATCTAGGTTCAGTTGGAGACACTGGATACCCCAGAGGGTGCATACCCTGACAACATTCTGGCAATAGTCCTGAAAAGTTGTTCTCTAGACCTTGTCACTGCCCTAGCTAAGCTGTTCCAATCCCGTTACAACAACATTTCCCCAATTACGTCGAAAATTACCCCAAGTATCTCCTATGCATAAAAAGCAGAACAAATCCAATCCGGCCAATACCACTCCATCAGTCTACTCTCAATCATCAGTAAAGTGGTGGAAGGTGTCAGTGCTTTTAAGTAGCACTTGCTCAGCAATAACGTGGTCAATGACGTCCAGTTTGGCTCCACCAGGGTCACTCAGCTCCTGACCTCATTACCTTGGTCCAAATATGGACAAAAGAGCTGAATTTCAGAGGTGGGGTGAGAGTGACAGTCCTTTAATACAGGGCTGTCTTCGCCCAAGTGTGGTATCAAGGGGCGTAAACAAAACTGGAATCAATGGGCATCAGGAGCAAACTCCCCGCTGGTTAGAATCATACCTGACACGTAGGAAGATGGTCATTGTTGATAAAGGCCAGTCAACTCAGCTCCAGGACAAGTCTGGAGGAGTCCCTCGGGCAGTGACCTCGGCCCAAACATCTTCAGGGCTGCTTGATCAATGACCTTGCCTTTATTCTAAGGTCATAAGTGGAGATGTTTGCCAATGATTGCACAATGTTCAGCAACATTTGTGGCTCCTCAGATACTGAAGCAGTCTATGTCCAAATGCAACAAGATCTGGACAGTATCCAGGCTGACAAGTGGCAAGTAATATTCACGTCACACAAATGCCAGACCGTGACGATCACCACGAAAATACAATCTAACCTGCCCCTTGGCATTCAATGGTGTTACTGTCACTGAATGCACAGTGGACTGCAGCGGTTCAACAAAGCAGCTCACCACCACCTTCTCAAGGGCAACTAGGGACAGGCAATAAATGCTGGCCCAGCCAGACACACCCAGATTCACGAAATAAATATTATTTTTAAAAAATAACATGGGAAGGTTTCTGAGATATCACAGAGATCGGTGCTCAGGTCCCAGCTGTTCACAATACCCATTAAACATTTGGTTGCAGGAATCAAATACAATATATCCCAACCTGCTGACAGAACTAAAAGATGTTGGATTGCGAGTGGGTGAGGAGGTTGTAAAAAAGCTTCAAGGTGACTAAGACAAGTGGAGTGAATGGGCAAATACGTGGCAGATGGAGAGCAAGGTGGGTTGAGGTGACGGTGTGCCCTTTGGTGGGAACAAGAGATTGGCAGCTTTTCGTTTGAAAAAGGATTGTTTGAAACATGTTGATCTGAAAAGCGACGTATGCGCCTTTTTGTTGTTTCCTTCTGCGCGGCCCTCCGAGGTCCCTGCAGCACAGTGAGGTCTGAAACTACAAGGCAATACTGGGAATGGCATTCACACGCTGCCCAGTGTACATAGACCTACCAAGTGGGGAGCTGTAACATTGCAACGGATCTGGATCTCCCTGTAAACCAGTCACTGAAAGCAATATTGCAGGAGCAGAAAGCAGTTAGGAAGATCAATGATGTGCTGACCTTCATTTCAGGGGGATTTGAATCCAGGAGTAAGGGTGTCTTACTGCAGCAGTAGCGGGCTTTGGTGAGACCCTATCTCAAACACTGTGCAGTATTCTGTGCAGATTTGGTCTCAGTACATAATAAAGGACAAACCTGACATTGAGGGGGAGCAGTGAAGGATGACCAGACCGATCTTTGTGATGACAGGCTTGTTGTGGGAGCAGAGTTTGGGGCGACTGGGCCTGTATTCCATGGGGATTAGGAAAATGGGTGGAGATCTCAGTGAGATATATAAAGCTCTGACAGGGTGAGATGGATTGGAAGCAGGGATAATAATTCCCCTGGCTGTGGTGTCTAAAACGAGGGTCCACAGTATTAGGTACAGACAGACCATTCTGCAATGAGATGACAATAGATGTCTGCACTCAGCGACTGGTGAACCTGAGGAATGCACTCGAACCTGGAAGCCAAGACACTGAATATAAATAAGGATTTAGAGACAATAAAGGAATGGTGGGAGAGAAGGAGAACGATATGGAAATAAAGGGCCAGGTGTCATTATATTGAATTGGGTAGCAAAATCGACAGACCAAATGGACTACTGCACATCCTATTTTATAGCTTCCCAAGGTTAATCACAAGCTCTCAGATGTTAGGAAGCAGGTCTCTGCAGGGTCAACAGGACTGTGTTTCTCATTCCCTTTTTCCGATACTGAGGCTGGGGCCGGGTGTCCTGTCTGGTTTTATCCTTTAGACCTCGGAACAGTTTGGTACAATAGAATGTCTTGTTTGGCGGATTCAGAGATCATTGCAAAGTTGATCACATGTCTGTGTGTCTGCAGTCAAGTTTAGGTCAGACAGGAAAGCACGGGAGATTCACTTCCTGAAAGGACATTTGTGAAGCAGATTGGTGTGTACAATCGACATTGGTTTCAAGGTCACTATTTACGGACACCAGATTTTGCATCTTAATATTTTGTCAATTGTGTTTAACTTACACCAGCTGCCAGAGCATTAGCCTGGTCTGGATTAGTAATCCAGTGACATTTCAACAGCAGCACCATATCTACATGGGGACCTATCTGAAATCATGCTGAGCAGGTTATTTCTGTGCTGCTTGATAACTCTGTCAAAAAGAACTCCCACCAATTTGACTGTCGAGGTGGGACTGAGGGGGAGGTAACTGGCCTGATTGTAATTATAATCCTTTTAGGAACTGGACATAGTTGAGTAATTTTCCACATTACCAGGGAGATGTCAGAGTTGGCGCTGGAATGAAAGCGCTTCCCCAGGGACACGGCTTGTTGTGCAGCACAAGTCTTCAGTCCTATTACAGGAATGGGGTCAGGGACCATTGCCTTTTTCGTACGTACTGTGTTCAGCTGTTTCTTCATGTCACGAACAGCAAATTGAATTGGTTGAAGATGGGCATCTGTGATTCTGTGGGTATCATGGCGAGGGAGAGGTGGATCATCAACTCCACACTTCTGGCTGAGGGTGGTGCAGATACCACATCCTGGTCTTTTACACTGATGTACAGGACTGTTCAATTATTTAGGATGGGGATATTTGTGGAGTCCTTTCCTCCGTCATTTGTTTAATTATCCATCACCATTTATGACAGAATGTGACAGGATTGCGGAGCTTCGATCAGATCTGTTGGTCAAATGTGGTAGCTTTAATGGGTTCACGTCAGGTTTAGGTTCACGTGGTTCTGACACAGTCATGTTCACCCACAGTCATTACTGAAATATAGATCATATTGATGGTAATGGCAGACTGAGGAAATTATCCAAGGCTAAAAGTTACAGGTTGTGGTTGAATGCTGTTTAGCTTCTGCTGCTGTAGTCTACAGCACTACATAAATATGCAGTTTTGAGCTGCAATATCTGCAATGCAATTCTGCTGTCTGCCCCTTAGTTCGCATCGAGACCCATTCACCCATCAGTCATGTACTCAGTGACCTACTCTGGTTTCTGATGTGGTAACACTTCCATTTTCATACTTTCATTCTGCTGAGGGTCTCTCCCCGGATAATGCTTTCAATCTGACACATTCTGCAAAACCAATTAACTGTTTTTAATTCAATTGTTTAATTCACCTGAATCTTTTTCCTTGAGTAATACCATCTTGTGTGTTTAAAGTGAATGTTTTTCCTCTGTTTCTCTCCCTGACCATGATTAAGAGCTCTGTAGTGTCAGTGATGCCAGCCTTATGGAGTTTCAGAGCCAATGAATTCTCTGGATTCCCAATAATCTTCACCACATTGTATGTTTGCTCTTTTGGTTTGATGCCTTATCACTCATGGCTGCCTTGTCCTCCCATGAGTATGTTTCATCTCCTTTGGGAGAATTTCTGATATCCTCCGAAATATCCCCAGAAATTCCTGCTTTTGCTGCTCCATAGTCTGCCCTGCTCAGCTCCCCTTCCAATTAACTCTGGCCAGCTCCTCCTGAATGTCTTTGCAGTTACATTGCTCAATTATAATCACATTACATCTAGAAGAGAGCAATTGATATAAACCGAAAGAAGGAGCTTTGAGAGAAGGGACGCAAAGAATAATTGGTAATTTTCTTAACTAGATACAAAGAGAGAAAGGGCGAGACAACATAGATGAGGAAATGTGAAAAATGAGAAAACTAGAGCATTGAAAAAATTAGATGTACATCTCTCAATGTTTTGGCAATTCCTGTGTGCTGTGGTCCTTTGTATAGTGCATGGACAACAGGGTAATGTGTTCAAATGCTGGCTCTGATGTCAGAATTTTTATTTCCAATAATATGACAGACACTAGCTTTGAAAAGAACCCAACAGGCCAATATATTGAATTCTGGTAGAAAGGGGATTAACTGAAATAAGTTGGGACACCAGAAGCAAGAATTTATAACACACATCCTGATAAGAAGGAGAGTTTGGAGAAGAGAATTCTAGAAAAGGGGGGAACGTTGAGAGAAGGGGAAACATATCACTTTAGATGAGGATCAGATGATGTTTTAATGTTTTATAAATTTTATACATCATATGCATCACTTTTTGTTAACTGTGTCTCCATTGTTCATTTAGAATGTGTTGTGTACATGTGAAAAATGTTACATATCTGCGCACACACATTATTTAAACAGTGTATATAAAATAATTTTTCCGGCATTGAAACTGTCCTGTTGTCATGTTACCAGGATACACGAACACCAGCTGGCCACCAAAAGACATGACCCATTATCACTATGTTCCATACATACAGACAAAGAAGGGCACCACTTTGATTGGAACAATGCACACACATACTAAGACACGCAAGGATGTTCTTAGAGGAATGGCAGTCTGAACAGAAGTCCATCAATAAACGCATAAATTTAGATCCTGTCTACCTTCTCTTGTAAAACAAAAGAACTGGAAATGACATCACCCATCTTAAGAGCCCAAGACCTATAAATAGAGTGGCGCGACATACCACCAGCACTTCAGCAGAGACTCAGAGACTCTCTCTGATGGTGTTACCTAGTCATAGTATCGATTCGTAAGAAAACACACCTTCAAGCACAGCGAGCTAACTTGCATATACACAAACTGTTATTTTTCTTTTATTAGTGGAATTTGGGAGTTCTTTGTAACTCATGTATTAACAGATTACGAGGTAAGGTGAGCTTTTTTGGGTCTGTGGTTTTAATTAACAGAAGGGTTCGAAATTGATGTCTTTACAGTTTGGGGCCCTGCTGTAAGGGACTTGGACATATTTGAACAGATTTAGGGTACAAAATGTCCCAGCAAATTCCAACACGTTGCAATTAGTGACCTAGATCTTCAAATAAAACCAGTCGGAAAATCTGTTCAATTTTGTTTACTGGTGCTTGTTTCAATTAAAAGTGAGGGAAATGGCTTTTAACATTACTAAAGAGGTTCCCAAATTTGCCAAGAAAGTTTAGAAAGAAAGAAGCATGACATTTTTTCGAATTAGCAAATAGGTTGGAATTGGGTTGAACCAGGGACAAAAGGAAAGCTGAAATTATAATGGAGTTGGTCAAGCACTTTGATGTATCAAAGAAACAGACAACTGCAGTCGAGTTAGAAAAAAACTTAAATTGCAGATATGGCAACTGAAGTTAAAAGATAAAGAAAGAGACGGAAACAGAGAGAGAAAAAAGAGGACAGGAAAAAGAAAGAGAGGGGATTTGAGATTCAGAAGTTGGGAATTAGACAAGAAAGTTAAATTAACAGGATGGAGATGAAGGGAGAACGTCGGGATGTATACAACTATGTTAGTTCCTTGCCATATTTCGGTTAGAAAAATGTCAAAACGTTTTTTATTTCATTTGAAAAAAATGACTCGGCAGATTACGTGTCCAGTGAACTTGTGGGTAATGCTAGTTCAGACTAAGCTTGTGGGCACAGCTGGTGAGGCATGTGCAGCGCTGTCAGATGTGGGGTCAAGAGATTATGCAGATGTCAAATTGGCTATTTGACTGGTTATGAATTGGTACCAGAAGCATATAGACAGAGGTTCATAAAAATAGAGACGGAACCAGGTCAGACTTATTATAAGTTTGAAAGAATTAACTACAATCATTTTGATACTTGTGTGCTGGACTTAAAAATAGATAAGACCTGTGAAGCTCGAAGGGAGATTATTATGCTGGAGAAGTTTAAAGACTTCCTTCCAGAGATGGTAAGAATTCATGTGCACGAACAGAAAGTTCAAGAAGCGAGAAGCGCGACAGAAATGGCAGGTAAATATGCATTGGTCCATGACATGAAATGTAGCTTCCAGAAGAATTTTCATGCTATAAGGGACAGAAATTGGGAGAAGGGAAGTTCACACATTAAAAAGCAAACAGTAGCGCACAATAGTTTACCACAAGTGAAAAAAAGTAGCCCAAAGGGGTTGAAAGGAGGTGAAAGGCCTCAGGTGTTCTCAGTATAAGGGAGTGGAAAACATAAAATGACAGTGCTGATGGTTTAAGAAGGGCACTGGGAAATGGTGCTTTCACTGCAGTAAGCTGGGACACACTGTGATGGTCGTTGAAGGAAGGCACTTTGGGGAAAGATGTGGCAGAAGAGGCTAAGCCCAGTGGCATTAGTGAAACTGGTAAAGGAGGCCCCAAGTAGAGCTGAGGAGCTGCAGGAGAGTGCTCAGCCGAGGCAGGGTCTGGGTATGGAGTCGGTACCTGATCTCTGAAAGAATTCGCCTCTGTAGATAAAGTTTACTCAGAAAGATCGGGGGAGAAGGACAAGAAGATATAATTTTGTGAGATATGGGATCTGCTCAGTCTCTAATACTTGAGAAGTGAGACGCCAGAAAAGCACAAGAGATCTGGTAGCATCTGAAAAGCAGAACAATTGAATATCAGGCAGAAACCGATTGTCAGGAATGTGGTGGGGGGACAATGGGGCTGAAAGATAAATACGAGGGTAGAAGCTGAGCTGGTGGGAGGGTCACTGGGAAGGCAATAAGAAGATGTCGGTGGGAGTAATAGTGATATGTCAGAGGGGAGGGTCGAGTCGATAGGTGGGAAGGAAGATGGCCAGTTAGGGCGGTTCAAGAGGGCAGTGCTCGGTTGAACGGTTGGATCTGGGAGAGGTTGGTGGAGAGGAGATTTGGAATTTGGTGAAGTCAACGTTGATGATGGTTCTAGTTTGAGGGTTCCAGCTGTCCTACCACCTATCCACAACACCCTCCTCTCCGACCTATCACCATCACACCCCACCTGCGCCTACCTATCGCCTTCCCAACAATCTTCCACCCAGCTCCACCCCCACCCTCTTATTTATTTCTCGGCCCCATTTCTCCTCCCTTACCCCACCCCCCACTTTCCTGATGAAGGATTTATGCCTGAAACGTCAACTCTTCTGCCCCTCGACTGCTGCCTGGTTGGCTATGCTTTTCCAGCCCCACACTTTTCAACTCTCATCTCCTGCATCTGCAGCCCTCTCTTTCTCTCGGCCTCTAATAGTGAGAGATGAAAGTATTTTCACTCTTTCTGACATATTAATCAAGTTCGTGACAATTTGTGGAATGGGGTTAGAAATTAAGTATTCCCTTGCGTAACATCAGGATGGAATGCCAAATCAAGTTTGGGCAAGTAACAGTGACAGTGAGTAACAGAGTGTCATTTCCAGGAATACAGTTTGTTCTTGTGAACGATTTAACCGGATCCAAGGTGGGAGTGGCACCCCATGTGTTGGAGAAGGCAAAAGGAAAACTAAGGAACTGGGGAGTTAAAAGAAAAATACCCAGGAATTTTCCAGACTGTATAGTAACAAGATTCCACTGTCATAAGTTAGAGCTGGAAGGAAAACAGAAAGAAAAAGCCAAAGGAGTTAATGCTCGATGAACTGACACCCTGTTTGATGTAACGGTGCAGGAAAAACCTGAACAGGCAGAGGATCAGGCAGAGGGGTTTAGTCCAGAAAGGCTAATGGACTTACAACAGATATATACACACACATTCACACACATATACACATGCACACACACAGAAAAGAAATCAAAATATATTGTCGAACATTATTAACTTAAAGATAGAATGCTAAAATTAAAATGGAGACCCCGATAGGTAAGTGCAGAAGGGAAATGGGCCGATTTATTTAGAGGTAGCGTACAGTGTTACGGGTAGCACATAAACTAACTGCAGGGGATCACCTAGGTGTACTGAAGAATCAGGTTAAGGTACAGAGGCATTTCTAGTGGCCTGGAATGCACACGAACGTGGTTATTATTTGTTGCAAATGTCAAATATTCTAAATGGTAGGTAAGTCACAGGCAGTACTAAAACCAGCACCTTTGTTACCAATTCCTGCATTCGAAGAACATTTCACGTAGGTTATGATGAGTTGTGTAGCTCCCCTACCTAAAATAAAAGTGGAAGCCAATATTTGCTAGCCATAATGGATGTGTCTACCAGATTTCCAGAGGCAATTCTATTATGGAGTGTAAAGGTAAAAAGGGAGGTGGAGGAGTTGATAGCTTTCTTTACTCACTGTGGGCTCCGCAGAGAGATTCAGTCAGACCAAGGTCTCATTTTACCGCTCAGCTATTTAAGGAAGTCATGGATAGCTTCGGCATACAGCAGTTTAAATCAAGGGCGTCTCATCCTGAATCCCAGGGAGCCTTGGAAAGTTAGCATCAGACGCTGAAGACCATATTAACAGTGTATTGTCAGGATTACCGGAATGATTGGAGTGAAGGTGTCTCATTAAATTGTTTGCCATTGGATAAAAATTATTTGCCCCAAATAAATCTACTCAGTTTATTTCCTTTGAGTTAATATTTGAAGTGAGAGGTCCTTTGGAATTAATTGAATATAAATTGACAGGACCGAAGTCAGAGATCTCACACTCGGATTATGTATTTGAGGTGAGGGAGAGATTAGATGGAGTAGGTGAGTTAGCAAAACAGCACCTGAAGGGCACAGCATAGAATGAAGCACGTGGCAGATAAAACCTCTGAAATTTTGACGATTTCCTGTGGGGATGACATATTAGTATTGCCACCAGTGATAGGTTTTCCCGTCAAAGCCAGGTTTAGTGACTCAAGAACAGAGTTATGGTCAGATGAACAAATTGTGCAGCTTACCTGTATGATGTAGTGATCTTTAGCAAGTGATTGAAAGCTCACATGTTACAGTTGCCAGAGCATGTTGAACGATTACACGAAGCAAACTTGGTAATAAACTTAAAGAAAACAGAATTCGCGAAGGCAGAGGTGATGTTCTTGGGACATTACAATGGACATGGAAGGTTGACTCCATGGAACACAAAGACAAAGGGCTTTGAGGAATTTCCACAACCATCCTCGAAGAAAGAGGTGTTTCAATTTTTGGAACTGATTGGATTCTATCGGAAGTTTGTCCCAAACTTCAACAGCGTATTGGCACCACTGATGGACTTAGTAAAGAAGGAAACAGAATTGTGGTGGACAGAACAATGCAAGGAGGCATTTGAGAATTTTAAAGCAGGATTAATCACTGCACCAGTTTTAGCTATACCAAATATTTTGAAACCCTTTGAAAATTCTATTTGCTTCTAGGGATATAGGGGTTGGAGATGTATTGATACAGAAAGGTTATGATGGATTTGAATGGCTAATTAGGTACTTGTCGAAAAAACGCAATATGCACCAGAAAGAAAAATACAACATTCTCCATTATTGAAAAAGAATGATTAAGTTTTGCACTAACCTGACAATATTTTAATGTTTATGTGACAAATAAATTGTTGGAGATGGTTGTGGACAACGACTAACCTCTCACGTTTTTTGGAATATTTAAAGACCAGAATATGAGAGTATTTCATTGGAGTCATATCACACTGACTTTAAACTTACAAAATGTACATGCTGTGGGTCCTAAAATGTGATAGCAGATGTGTTTTCGCGGATTTAAAGGAAAAATTTTAGATAAGATTTGACTAATTCCAGTTTAAATAGGTGTACAAAATTAATATGAATGACATAACTGAGATTAATACTTTTGGACTTCATAATAATGGGATTAAGAATTAGAGGAAAAGAAACGAAACCATCTTTTCATTCTGATGGTTCTTTTTTTTTCTGAAGGAGGGAGGTCTTATGAAGCCTAAAGTATGTCAGGTCACTTTAAGACATAACGGGTTTTGTTGAATAGAAAGTACAGCACAGATGCCAGCTAAATGTCAGGCTGTTCCATATGTCACAATTAGCTGGGAAATGGATACCTGAGTTTTGGTTGCTGTTTTGACAACAATTCAAATACAACCAAAGAGTTTAAGTAATGGTCAGGATACCAGAAGCCAACGGAACTTGAATATTATTGTTTGGACACCTGGAAAACAATCAAATTATGAGAATTGTTGTATCATGGTGAGTAGATAAACCCAGCATTTGAACACTAGAGGGAGAGCCGCTGCCATCCAACAGCAGAGTAACTGCTGTAGAGCAGCAGTGCTAACTGACCATTTCTAACACTCTCTATCAAAGATACATGTTCATGTCAAACCTACTTGCAATAAAAACATGACCCAGGGAGATCAGCAGCTGGAAGAGTGAACACAGCGGGGAAGATGGAGACTGTGTGGTCTTGAGATTGTAATGTTTAATATGTGGGCTGTTGGAACAGAATATTTTTACAGAGTTGGAGTCAGATAGTATGTAGCTAAGAAAAGAGGGGCTTGTATTTGTGAATAGTTGTTATTTAGTGTTCATTATTAAAGTTAAGAAACTAACTTGTTAATTTTTGGTTAAATAGTTGAATGTCGCAGATCTGTGTCGCTCATATTTTAACAGATTACAAGGTGAGGCGAGCTTTTCTGGGTGTTTGGTTTAAATTAACAGAGGGGTTTCGACTCTACCTTGTAAATGTCCATCCATGCTAACCACAATTCCCTGCAGTTGGCCCATATGCTTCCAGTCCTTTCCTATCAATATATTTATCCAAATGCTTTTGAAATGTTGTTAATGTATCTCCTTCAATCACACCTGCGGACAGCTCATCCACAAACCAGCCCTCTGTGTAAAGAACTGGCCCCTCAGGTTCCCTGTTATTCCTTCCCCTTTAACCTTAAACTGATCCTCTCTCGTCCTCGAATCTCTTAACCTTGGAAAAAGACTGAGAGCATTAACCCCACCATCATGATCTTGTTCAGCTCCATAAGGACTCCCTCAGACTCCTACATGCTAAAGAAAAGGTCCTAGCTTGTCCAACCTCTCCCTATAACTCAGACCATTGGGTCCTGGCAATGTCTTTGTAAATTTCGTCTGCATTCTTTGTAATTTAATACCATCCTCCCTTTAACAACGTGTCAAAACTGAACACAATACTCCAAGTGCGTACTTACCAAAGTCCTGTGTAACTGTAACATAAATTCCCAACTTCTATACTCAATATCCTACCTGATGAAGGCCAATGTGCCAAAAGCCTTCTTCACTGCCCCGTCTACCTGTGACTCCACTCTCAGAGTACCGTGCACCTGAACTCCAAGGTCTCTCTGCCCACTACACCCTTGAAGATCCTCCCATTCACCATGAGACTCCTACCTTGATTTGAGTTCCCAAAATGTAAGACATTACGCATCGATATTAAATTCCATTTGCCATTTCTCGGCCCACTTCCCCACCTGATTAAGGTCCTGCTGCAATTTCTGATAAACTTCCTCACTGACCATGCTCCCCATTACTTTAGTGTCATCTGCAAACTTACTAATCATACCTTGCACATTCTCAACCAATTCATAGATAACAAACAGCAATGGACCCATCCTCCAGTCTGACAATCATCCTTCCACTAAACCCTCTGCTTCCTCCCATCAAACCAACTGTGTATCCAATTTGCCAGTTCCCCAGCATTCCACGTGATGTCCCCTTCCCGAGCAACCTGCCGTGTGGGACCTTATCAAAGGCCTTACTGAAATCCATAGAGACTATATCTACCACTCTGTCCTCATCAACCTTCCTGGTCACTTCATCAAAGAACTCTAACAAATTTGAGAAGCATGATCTTCCACTCATAAGTCTATGCTGACTGCTTCGGATCAAACCCTGTGTAAGTAATGGATGCAGTTAATGGTATGCTGTCCTTCATTGTAAGATGATTCGAGTACATAAGTAAAGCCATCCTCCTGCTGTTGTAGAGCCTTGCTGAGAGAGCATTAGGGGCACTCTCTACAGATTTGATCTCCTTTGTAAGGAATAATCTCCTTACCACAGACACAGGTGATGGTAACATGAGGATAGAGTAAAGAAGCTGAGTGTTTAATCTGTAGAGCTGTGAGAGACGAAGAAATGGTGATGCTGAAACACGAAGAGTGGCAGCGATCACTTATTTCCAAAAGAGACATTGATAGGGTGAGAAATTCCATACTTTACCCAGGATTGATTGCTGTGATTTATTGTCACGTGTATCTCAGTACAGGGAAACACTTTGTTTATGAGCAGTAGAGGCAGATCATAGTAAGCATAGCCAGACAGATCATAGGGTGGAAATAGACTTGGACAGAGTAAGGCATACAGGTTACACTGAACAGGACATGCACTATACAAGGTCAACGTGAACATGATCAGCATTATTTGAACTTAGAGAGTCCATTCATCAGTCTAACGTGACATTCCTAATAGTTTATATGCCTTTACTAACTCTCCCCATGTTATTGTGCAGTCGGCGAGTGAACCCATACTGAACGTCAGGTTGCTCACAATCCGCAATAGCAAACACAATACCTTCCATCTGAAACAGGTAGCCATTCCCACCAGCTTCTGCCCTACATGGAGAACACCAGGCTCTCTTCTCGGAGATGGAAGTTGCCTTCTTGAGACTTCACACAAGACATATGGCTTCCCTGCTCACCACTATAAAACCACGTTAAAGTCCCACGTGTGTATCATAAGCAACGGAGCCAAGAGGAACAACGTGGAGCAGTCTGTGTGTGCAGCCTCTGATCCACTTGGTCATCATGTTAGAGCATCAATTAGGAGACACTTAAGACTGCCGATGCTGGAGATCAGAGTAGAACCTCGATTGCTGGAAGAGCACAGCAGGTCAGGCAGCATCCGGGAAGCAGGAGAATCGACGTATTGGGCATAAGACATTCATCAGGAATCAGCATCAATTACCTCATTCTGCCCCCGTGTAAGTGCATTGAGGTGGGAATGGCCTCCTACTGTTCCTGTATAAGTGACTCAAGGGACTGACTGGCTTCTTCCTCGTCCAATTGGACAGCGCCAAGGGCCTGACTGGGTTACCCCAGGTTCCTGTTTGACAGCTCGATGTACTGACAAGTGTGATGATGCTGTAGCTTTTCGAGGTTAATTTGTCCTGGCTTCTTTTAATAGAGTGATTGAAAGATCGTTACCAAGCTGGCTAGTTAAGACCACTTGAGTAAACAGCGAGGGAGGACTTAGGTTTATTTTAATGCAGCCTGAGTGGGTGTGACCAGCTCTCACAGATTAGGATCTCTGGGTTTTGGTTTCTCAGTAACATCAGAAACTATTGGGGTCTCAACAGAGTTGGAAGCTTCAGGGAATGTTTCCTGGCTGCTACTCTCTCTGAATTTTCTCTTGATGCTGTCACATTGCATCTGGTACAGACATTTTACATTCCCTTTAAAATAAGAAAACAATAGAGTCTAGACTATTGCCTTCAAATATTTTCGAGAGGCTCTGGTGTGGTCCATCACACTAGACTCCTAACCTTCCTGGGTAATAGGCCGGAGGTACTGAGTGGGCTGTCCCTGCTCATCTCCAATAGTGTCAATGGGCTGAATGGCTTCTTCACATTCCTGTGAAACCAGCGTGAGGTGCTGAATGAACTCTTGTTTTACTGTGGCAATGTGCAGTGTCAGGCAGTGCTGTTACATGAATGTTACTGACACGTTAACAGCACAAGCCTGAGTGGTGTCTGGGTCTTGCTGCACATGGACACAGGAGCTGAGGGGGGCAAAATGTTCTGAACATTGTGGAATCTTCAGTGACCATCCCCACTTCTGATCTTAAAGTGGGTAGGGTGGGGGCAGGGAGACATTGATGAAGCAGCTGAAGCTGTTTGTGAAGAGGAAGCTACCCTGAGGATCTCCCACAGAGGTGACCCAGGACAGAGATGATGAACATCTTCCTTTGTGCCATGTTTGGCTCTAAACACTGGAGAGTTTACTCTGATTGACAGCAAGTTCAGTTTTGTTAAGCTCCTTGATGTCAACAGAAGTCAACCACAGCCTTGATATTGGGGCCAGTCATTTTTACCTGATCTCTTGAGTCAACCTCTTTTGTTCACATCAATAAACCATGATATTGGAGCAGCAAGTGTTGTCTTCAAACAGGTGGGATTGAATGTCAGGATTTCTGTTCTTAAAAGTGTTGGGGAGTGAGATGACTGAAAGTATTTGAAGAGGATGTAGATGGATATTGCCCTGTCAGAGAGGTGAGGGCTATGACGAATTGGGTATGAAAGAGGATTTCAGACCAAGAGCAGATCAGTCATGATCTTAGTGAAGGGCAAGGCAGGCTTGGGGAGTGAACGACCTGCCCCTGTTTCTGATGTTCAAACATTCTGTTATTGGAAAGTTAGTGGGTGTTATTTTCATGAATACTCTGTTGTTGCATATTGCAGTCAGGGAGACCAGAGGATTCTGTGAGCCATCTCTGGGTGAGGTATGGGGATTGTATTCTCAGTGAACCTGGGTCTAAACATGACCAACAAATGGAGCACAAGTTGCAGAGAGGGGAAGCTCTGTAAAGAGAGATGAGGGGCGTCTTTCATACCCGTGCCTGGGTTTTCCAATTACATTTCCCAAATCACCTCAAAGCGTGTGGGACATTTTTGAAGGGCTGAATGGTCTCCTCTGTTTCTGTGCACCAGTTTATAGCAGTAAGTAGCATCCAACTGCTCCTGTCTAGCAGGTTTGATGGGCTGAATGGAACACAGAAACATGGGACTGAGGAGCAGGAGTGGGTCATCAGATACTTTGAGACTTCTCCACCAGGCACTAAGATTGTGGCTGATCAGGTTGTGGTCTCAGCCCCACTTTCCTGTCTGTGTCCCATTATCCGTGACTCACTTCTCTGTCAAATATTTAACTAATGCAGCTTTCAATCAATGTGAGCATGTGGGCACGATAAACTTCCACTGAAGAGACTTCCCACTTGAAAGGGCCTTTCAGAATTATTCGTCATCCCTCTTATAGAATCAGAGAGTCACGCAGAACGGAAACAGACCCGTTAGTCTGATCATTTCACTCCGATCAGATATCAAATCTGATCTAGTCCCATTTGCCAGCATTTGAACAATATCCCTCTTTTCTCAGATACTTTTTAAACGTGCGGTTGTAAACGCCTTCACCAGTTCCTCTGACAGCACTTTCTGTACACACCACTCTCTGTGTGAAACATATATCTTCAGGTCCCTTCTAAATCACTCCCCCGCGCCTTCAACCTATGCTCTCTTGTTCTGGACTCCCCAATCCTGGAGAGCAGAACGTGGCTGTTCAGAATATCCATGCCCCTGATAGTTTTGTAAACCTCGATAATGTCACCTTTCAGCCTCTGACACTCCAGGAGGAAACACCTCAACCGAAACAGCCTTTCCCTGAAGCTCAAAACTCCAGTCCTGGAACATCCGTGTAAGTCATTTCTGCAGAAAACCGAATTGTACGCAGTATTCTTAAAGTGACCTCACCAACATCCTCTACAGATACAACATGCCACCACAACTCCTATACTCAATGCTCTGACTGATTAAGGCAAATGTGCCAAATGTGTTCGGCACCACACTGTCTACCTGCGACTCCACTTTCAAGGAACAATGCACCTGCAGCCCTATGTCCCTTTGTTTCACAACATGCCCCAGGACCTGACCATGAAGTATATAATGTCTGCCCTGATTTGCCTTCCCAAAATGCAAAGCTTCATATTTATCTAAATTAAACTTCATCTGTTACTCCTTGCCTCTTTGTCTCATCTAATTGCGGTCTTGTACTCTGAGATAATCTACTACACCACCTTTTTGATGTCATCTGTAAACTTACTAACTATTGCCCCTATATTCACATCTAAATCCTTTACATAAATCATGAAATGCAGTGAACTCAGTACTGATTCTTGCAGCACACTGCTGCTCACAAGCCTCCAGTCTGAAAAATATCCCTCTTCATTCAAGCCATTTGTGACTGGCTTATTCTGTATCTTATGTGACTGAAACTTACTAATCTGTCTACTAATCAGAATAAAATACTACCTATGAAGAGAGGCTGAGTAGGTTAGGTTTATTTTCACTTGATAAAAGGAGATTGAGGGGGGACCTGATTGAGGTTTGCAAAATCATGAAGGGCGTAGCCAGGGTGGATAGAGACACGCGTTTTCCCAGGTTGAAAGATTCAATACTGAGGCATAAAGGCTACACCAGAAAGGGTATGCTATAGGCAACATCAATGTGATCAAGATCAGCATTATTTGAAGTTAGAGAGTCCATTCCTCAGTTTAATAATGGGCTGGGAAGATGCTGTTCATGAGCCGCTGGTTTGTTTGTTCAAGATTCTGTATTGTCTGCATGGTGGAAGAGAGTGTAGGAGATCCAGGGTACGATGGATCTTTGTAAATGCTGTCAGACTTTCCACGGCAGTGAGCTGTGTAAATGGAGACAATGGATAGGACGTTGGTTTCCGTGATGGCATGGGCTATGCACACAACCTTCTGTCATTTCTCTTACTGTCCTGGGCAGGTCTGTGGCCACACCAGGTCATTATGCACACAGATACTTTGCTGTCAGTGGTGCATTTGTAGAAATTGGTGAGGGTCCTTGTGGACATGTCAAATATCCTGAGCTGCCAGAGAAAGAAGAGGTGTTCTTGTGCCATCTCGGCTGTCACATCTACATGGGAGGTCGGTTATCGTCACTCCAAGCAACTTAATGCTTTCCACTCTTTCAACTTCAGTTCCATTGATGCAGATGGGGGCATGTTCTCCTCATTTCTTTCTGAAGTCATTGATCAGTTGGTTAATTCTGCCGACGTTGAATTAGAGGATGGTCTCAGTGCAGCACATCACCAAGTCCTCTATTTGCGTTCGGTATTTTGACTTGCCATCATTACATACCTGTCGTACTATGATGGTGTCTTCAGTGAACATCTAGCTGGCATTCGTTCAAAATTTGGCAATACAGTTGTGGGTGTACAGGAGTATAGTATGGAGCTGAGGACACATCCTTTGGGATTTCAGTGTTGAATGTTTTCATGGAAGAGACACACTTACCTATTTTCACTGATTGTGTACTGTAGATCAGAAAGCTGAGGATCCAAATTCAGAGAGCGGAGCCAAGACTAAGGTCAGGGAGTTTTGTGATTATTCTGAAGGGAATAATGGTGTTGAAGGTGAACCTATAGTCAATGAACAGGAATATGACGTGGGTGTCCTTGTTGTCCAGATGCTCCAGTGATATGGCACCCGCTATGGACCCATTCCACTGGTAGGAAAATTGTAGGGGATCGAGGCAGGCTGGGAGACTGGAACTGATGTGGGCCATGACGAGCTTCTCGAAGAACTTCACTCCCCTCAGTCTCCTGCGCTTTAAAGAGAAATGTTCCAGCTTATCCAACCTCTCCCTGTGACTCAGACCCTTGAGTCCTGGCAACATCCTTGTAAAGTTCCAGTTTAATACCATCCTTCCGACAGCAAGGTGACCAAAACTGAACACAATGCTGAACTTGGAAATAGTTGGAACTGTAAGTTTTACTCTGCTGCCAATTATTATGCTGCTGTGATATTGCTTTAGTTTTTGTGTTATTCTGAAACCTTATTATTCATTGAATCCTCTGATGACAATCCCCTCGGGTGAACGTCCTCCTGACTGCTTGAATGTGAATCAATCTATTTTGTTTGGGCAGATATTTTGAGGCCGCTGTATATCAGAAAACAGGACGAGATGATGGATGTTTGTGCAGTGTGTGTCCTTTACTGGACCAGCTTGTCTCTCCAGGCACCTAAAGCTTTTATTGTGGGCCAGAGTACCTCAGAATCATTACATCACAGGAGGAAGCTATTTAGCCCATTGTAGGTCCATGCACATAGACCATTACAGCTCAGTACCTACAACATCCTTCAGCACAGCCGACAGATCCACCGACCTTACTGACAACTGTAAATTTACTAACTCATCCTTCTATACCCTCATTAAGGTAATTTTCAAAAGGACAAACAACAGTCACTCTAAAGCAGATCCTTGCAGCATACCACTAGTAACGAAACTCCAGGATGAACATTCCACATCAACCATCACCTTCTGTCTGCTTTCAGCTAGCCGATTTGTGATCCAAACGCTAAATCGCCCACAATTCCATGTCTCCATATTTTCAGGGAGAAAGTAAAGACTGCAGATGTTTGAGATCAGAGTCGAGATTGTGGCGCTGGAAAAGCACAGCGGGTCAGGCAACATCCGAGGAGCGAGCAGAAAATGAAGACTGCAGATGCTGCAGACCAGAAAACTGATTCCTGATGAAAGGCTAACAACAGAAACATCAACTTGCATGCATCTTGGACGCTGCCTCATCTGTTCGGCTTTTGCAACACCACGCTCTCCATATTTTCTTCAATAGCCTACCATGGGGGACCTTTTCAAACGCTTCACTGAAATCCACATACCTCAGTTTACCCTCATCCACCTGTTTGGTCACCTTCTCAATGAACTCGGTAAGATTTGTGAGGCATGACATACCTTTCACAAAACCTTGTTGACTATTCCTAATCAAATGATTCCTTTTTAGATGATGGTAAATCCTATCTCTTATAATCCTTTCCAACACTTTACCCACAACCAAAGTAAGACAGGTATATAATTACCAGGGTTGTATCTTCTCCATTTCTTGAACAAAGGGCCACATTTGCTGTCCTCCAGTCTCCTGGCACTATTCCTGTTGACAATGGCGATGTGAAAATCTGAACAGATGGTTGTGTAAACTCCTCCCTAGCTTGTCAAAGAGTCCTAGGATAAATCCCATCTTGCCCAGGGGACATGTCTATTTTCACACTCTCCAGAACTGCTAACATCTCCACGTTACGAACTTCAATCCTGTCTAGTCTAATAGCCTGTATCTCAGTATTGGCCTCGACAGCATTTTCTTTTTCCATTGTGAATACTTATTCAAATATTAATTTACAGCCTGTCCTATCTCCTCAGACTCCACACGCAACTTAACACTACTGTCCTTGATTGCCATTAATCTTCATTTGTTCATTTTATTATTCATGACGTACTGACAGAAAGCTTGAGGGTTTTCCACGATGCTACTTGCCAAAGACTTCTCATGCTGTCTCCTGGCTATTCTTAGCTCTTTTTTTAAGTCCTTCCAGGCTGACTTGTAACTGTCAAGTATCCGAACTGAGCCTTCACGTTTCATCTTTACATAAGCCTCCCTCTTCCTCTTGACAAACGATTCAACTGCTTCAGTAAACCACAGCAGCCTCACTTGACCACTTGCTCCTTTCTTGACATGTATAAACTTATCAAGGACACACAGTAGCTGTTGTTTGAAAAAGCTCCAGATAAAATTGTACCCTTCCTCTGCAATTCCATTCCCCATCCTATGCATCCTAAAACCTTTCCTAATCGCATCATAATTGCCTTTCCCCCAGCTATAACTCTTGTCCTGCGGTATACACCTGTCCCTTTCCATCGCTAAGGTAAACATAACTGAATTGTGGTCACTATCAGCAAAGTGTTCACCAACCTCCAAATCTAACACTTGGTCTGGTTGATTACTCAGTACCAAATCCAATTTGGCCTCAACCCTTGTTGGCCTATCTACGGACTGTGTCAGGAAACCATTCTGCACACATTGGACAAAAGCTGACCCATATAAAGTCAGTGAACTGCAGCACTTCCAGTCAATATTTGGAAAGTTAAATTCTTCCATAACAACTACTGTGTTAATTTCGCTCCTATCCTGTATCATCTTTGTAATCCTTTCCTCTACATCTCTGGAACTTTTCATAGGGCAATAGAGAACTTTCAATAGGGTGACCTCTCCGTTTTTGTTTCTAACCTCTTCCCATATGACCTCACTAGACGAGTCCTTATCAAACATCCTTTCTACCAACGTCATGCTGTCTTTGAATTTCAATGCCACCGCACCCTCCCCCACCCCAAGCCCCGCACCCGCCCCACTGTTCGTAACTTCCTTGTTCTTATTGAAGCATCTAAACCCCGGACCCTACAACAATCAGTCCTGTCCCTGCTCTATCCATTTCTCCAAAATGGCCAAAACATCAAGCTGTACAACTGCACAATTTGGAAACAGGGTGTGATTGGAGGAATGTTAAAAGAGGGTGAGTTGGATAGATCAGAAGACAGCATGAGGGGTGATAGATAGGAACGGACAGAAAATGCAAGTTTTATTTAGAAATTCTCACAGACTGCAAGGCCTTTATCTATTGCCATACCGTTTGAGCACTGTGCGGAAACTGGCTGTGGTCCCAGAGCATTTAACGCCAATAATATCACACAGCTGAGTTGCTGACAGTTAAACAGAGTCCAAAAGGCCAAGTGATTTGTTTTTTCACTACAGTGAGAAGGTGATTTAATTTAAATAGACGGGGTGAACAACAGCAGAAACTGTGAATCGTGCTCGATACTGAGATTCTGCGCCAGAGAATCTCAATGAGGGGGATCACTGACAGAGGGAAATCAGCATCTCAGCTGTGAGCCAAATAATGATTGATAAAGATTACACACCACTTCCATGGTTTTGTAATACACATTTCAATTTATGTAGCTCAATATCATGAGTGTATCTTATTTCTTTGTACTTCCCATAGTTTAGTACGGACAGAGAATTATTTAGACCCCTTATTTTGTGTTCAATAAACAGATTTTACTCCTCACTCCTCACTTTAGATATATCCTTGAATCTGTTCTTCATATGAGTTATAAAGAATAACATTCCAATACTGATGACTGCGGAATATTATTGTCCCTCCCTCCAGTCTGAACTGCCATGTCTCACAATTCTCTCTGTTTCCTGTCTCCTCCACAATGCCATAATCACACTGTAATTCAAGTCCAGTAAATGACATTTCGTCACAGTTCACGAACATCGATAACATCAATAGCACAGGCCTCATCTGCATGTCTCTAAACCTGGAATAACAAACTGAATTGCATTTGTCACGTTCAATTCTCTGTTAACATATCCATGCTACTTGTCTGTTACAACCCCACGTTTCTCAGACGCACATTCACCTCACATCATGAACTATAAAAATTGTCTTAATGTTTAATTGAAATTATGATGCTTGATCAATAGTTCCAGGATGAATGTTTCCATTTATAATCAGAGACGCAGGTTTACGTTCTGATAAACTTATGGCATTACTCCTGCATCCAAGGCAGATTGAATGGTTACACTCAATTGATCTACCAGACCCAAGATTTGTTCCATCAGTCACCCTCACAGAGCCCATCCAGAAAATGACATTGTTTTGAATTTGAATAAAACAATATTGAATTGAAAGGTGTTGGCTGGAGCTATTTGTTCAGTGACTGTGATCGATGTCAGTCTCTGTGGATCCGAGATGTGTCTCTGGAGGGTTTGCCTCTTCTATTAATTAAGGACTCGGTTCAATGTGTTATCGCAGTATGGGCGGGAGCATCAATGACTGGACTAACAGGGATCAGCAGCTCGAGAGACAGGGGGAGGAGAGATCAGAATCTGAGGACATTAGACTGGAATGTTCCATTAATGAATCAGAATCTGAGAACCTTAGACTGGAATATTACAACAGACAGGAGTTTATCCGAGGGTCTTTTCTACCTTTCTCAGCCTTGGATATCATTAGCATCACGGGTCGAAGATATCCTTTGGATTATTCAAGGTGGTTACGATCCCACCCTTGCTATAGTTGGTGTTCCTGGTAAGTCATTCCATCTGACCATTAAACTGAGTTGAACTGAATTGCTCTTCATTTTCAAATTTTAAAATTTGTAAGTCATCATTTTCAGATCCAGTCAAAGAATTTATTCCTTACTGATTATAACTAGCAAATTACTATTCAAAACTTACTCAACAATACGCGAGGAGAAACCAGACTGTTCCTAATCTCCATGATCTTTTTTCTTCATTCATATTTACATTTCTACATATTCTCCCCACTCACTAATCCTGCTGAATAATCCATTGTTTGTGTCTTTGGTAGATCCAGATATACCCGTTTCAAGTCCCTTCTAACTATGCTTACGTCACAAAATATTTGCACTTGAGATGGTTAATTTGTCCTTTCCACAGAATCTGTCAGATGGACAGACAGTGCATGGTGGTCAAGTCATTGACTCATAATCAAACGGCACAGAATAATAATCTTTTGGTATCTCCTGAAGGAAGTTGATGGAATGCAACTGAAATCATCACCACTAGTTTTCCACAGAAGTATATCTATTTGCCTCATGTCCTTTAGAGAAAATAATGGGTTATCCTTTCATGTTCAGGTCTCTGTGTGACTGCAAGCCCGCAGCAATGGGGTTTACTCTTTATTATCCTGTGCAACAGCTGAATCAGCCACTCAGTTCAAGATCAGCATAACATGCTGGCCTGACCAGGGCTGCACACATCCCGTGAGGGAAGAACAAAAGGAAAGATAGCTCCCTTTCTCTGCCTGATTTCCATGTTCCTGCAAGTTATTTCCATTCAGGTAGGTGACCATTCCCTGTTTCAAATGAATTCTTTCTGGTTGACACTCCCTCTGAACGTGATATGAATCTCCATCGATACCTCTGGTGATTACTGATGCACTGATGTAAGAAACTTCAAAATTCCACATCATTCGCAGTGGAGAGAGAAGGAATGGCTTTTTATACCACCGGAAAGAAGCTGAGACAGTTAAGTGAGGGAACACAATTATTGTGATCAACCCTGTGAGTGTTGTTGAGATAGTATTTGGGGTATTGTGCACAGATATTCTCTCCTTTATAAGAACAATCTTCTTGACAGAAAGTGTATAAAGGAGTTTCGCCAGACTCATTGTTGGGATGATTGTACCATCGGGAGTGCATGAGGATTAATCTGTGGCGCTTTGAAGAATAAGAGGTGATTGCATTGAACTCAAGCTGATGGACAGTCACTCATTATATTCCAAACAGAACTAAAACGGTGATAAATTCCATGTTTTTTTTAACTTGGTTTACATGATTCTCGATGGCTTAAAAGACTCTGAGAACGATCCTCTCACTCCACACCACTCCCCATTTCGATTGAGAGAGAGAGAGCCAGTCTTTAACTGAACTCTTCCAACATTAATACAGTGCATTTGGTGTGTGATCATACATATAACTTCACGTTATCCACCATCGCAACAGGAGCCACAATACCTTCATTCTATAACAATTTAACAATCCCCACCAGCTTCTGACCCCCACGGAGAACATGGATCTGTCTTCTTGGAGATGGAAGATGCCTCCTTGAGGCTTGGCACAAAACATTTGGCTTCCTCCCTCACTGTCCGCAAAATACGTTAAAGTATCATTTGTTCCACAGGCAATGGAGCCACAAGGAACATTGTGAGCAGTCTATGAGTGCAGTCTCGGCTCCATTCGTTTTCCAGGTTGGAGCATCAATGACACCCTCCTATTCCTGTGTAAGTGTCTCGAGAAGTGAATGGTCTCCTACTGGTTCCATAGAACAGGTTTAGGGGTCTTACTGGACTCTGCCTGTTCCTGTTTAACAGCTCAATGTACTGATCAGACGCCTCCTCTTCTGTGGAACACGCAGGAGGATTGAATCGGCTGTCCCTCTTCTTGTTCAGTCATTTCGATGGGCTGAATAGTTTGTACTTTTTCGGGTGTAACCAGCTTGAGGTGCTGAATGAGCTCCTCTTTTAACTGTGGAAATGTGCAGTGCCTGGCCGTTCTGTTACATTAATGTTACCGACACTTTAACAGCACAAATGGGAATGTTGTTTGGGTCTTGCTGAATATGGACACAGACCCGTTCAGGAGCTGAGTGAGGACAAAATGTTCCGAATATTGTGTGATCTTCAGTGATCACTCCGCTTCTGATCTTGAGATAGATGGGGGGCGTCGGGAATGGGGGACAATAGACGTTGACGAAGGAGCTGAAGATGTTTGTGCTGAGGAAGTTAATCTGAGGATCTCCTGAAGAGATGTCCCGGGATTGAGAGGATTGTCGGCCACCGACCACAAACATCTTCCTTTGTGCTCTGACAGACCCCAACCAGTGAGGAGGTTAGACCTGATTCTCATTAAGCTCAAATAAGTAGGTGGTCCCGATAACACCCGCAGTCATCTACTGCCTTGATATCAAGGCCATTAACTCTTTCCTGAGCCCCTGTGTTCACCTCTTGTTCATATCAAGAGGTGAAAGTGTACGTGTAGAGAGTGTTTTCCTCTCACAGAGGGTAATCAATGTCAGGAATTATCTGAACTATAGAGTTAGGGGAGCTACATCACTGAAAGTATTTAAAGAGGTGGTACATGAATCTTTGACCTGCCAGAGAGCTGGGGAGTGTGAAGAACTGGGCATTAAGGAGGAGTTAATGCTAACAGTAGATCAGCCATGATCAAATACAATGGCTTGACCGTCCGAAATACATATTCCTGTTCCTTATGTTTTCATTTTCTGTAATTTCAAAGTAAACGGCTGTAATTTTCCTGGATGTACTGTTATTGTATGCTGTAATTAGAGAGAACAAAGCATTTTTGCATCATCTCTGAGTGAGGTATGGAGCTTTATTCATAACGAATCCTGGTCTAGACCAAGACCAACAAATGAAGCACAAGTTGCAGAGAGGGGACACTCTGTAAACAGACCAGTGGCATCTTTCAAAACCAGCCTGGATTTCCAAATAACATTTTCCAATCCGTACCAATCTGAGTGTGACAGTTGTGAGTGATTAAATGAATTCCTGTGTTACTGTGGACCAGGTATTTTGAGCAAGTGGCCCCCATCTGCACCTTGCAGGAGCTGTATGAGGCTGAATGCACCATAGTAACACGGGACTGTGGAGCAAGAGTGGGTCATCAGACACTTTGTCACTGCTCTTCCATGAACTATCATCTGATTAAGGTCTCAGCAGCACTTTTCTGTCAGTACCATTTCCCTACATTCATTTTTCTTTCAAATGTCTTACATAGACAACTTTGAACAAATGGAAATATCCAAGCATCACAATCGTCTGTGGAAGGGAATTCACACCTTAACAACCCTTTGAGAATCTCTTGTTTGTGTTCTGACCAATGTTGGAGGGTCACTCATGTCTTTTCCCACTCCTCTATTGGTGAAAGCAAATTTTAAATGTAACCAGTTGAGTGCTGTGCCCAATGATATAGGTATCCGACTGGGTAATTTTCTGGAAAAATCTGAGACACAGAAAGTTGAACTGTGAAAAAATGGTAAAATCATAGAGTGTCCCAAATATGTTTCTGACTTTGAACTTATTCTGCTCACACAAATGTCTGGGAATGCGGATTTCTTCCCGGAACAGTTGGATTTGGCTGAATTCCCTTTGTTTCGAGCTGTGCAGAGATTCCTATGAATCCTCATCAGGAATCCTCCACGAATGGTAAAGATGACTCCGGATTTTTCTGCTCTTACACCTTGTTTTCAGGCAGAACAAAGTAAGGTAGAGACACCAATTGGCTGCTGCTTCTGAAGCAAGTAATATTTTTCTCCGTCTCTGTGTGGAAAAATACAAGAATGTCAACTGAACACCAAACTGGACCATGTGCACTCTCCATGTACATTCTCTGGAATGGATGATAATAGACTGTATGTTGTATGAAGCATCATTGCTGTTGTTGTGCACAGTGCCTTGCATTAGCAAAAGAAAATAATGTGCCCGTTTTATGATTTGATGAGATGCTTATATGCATCCGCGTAATTTTTAAAAATGGGTTGATATCTTCATAAGATTTGTGTTAATACCAATGCATCTCATTCAAAAAATTATTATCTAGCTTTAGACTTCTTAACAAGAGAAAATATGTATCCAGCTGAAAGACTTCTCTGAAAATCGTGGTTCAGTAAGATTTCTCATCTCAGATCTAAACAGATAATCCCCGATAACAAAAGGCCTTCATTTCAGGAATGAGTAAAGGGAAGCATCTTTGAACATCTTTGAAAGGAATTGACTCCTTTTTTTTTAGTTTAGAGGATCAGAACTGCACCCAGTGTATCTGATGTGGTCTCAGCAATCCTTGCACAGATACAGTGAAATATTCCTAATTAAACCCAATACCCGTTGCCACAAACATTATCATTCCACTTACTTTCCGAATCACTTGCTGCATCTGCAGACAGACTTCATATGATTCATGTACCAAGAATATGAAAAACATCTGCATCACAGAGTTCTGCAATCTCTCTCCATTTAAATTGTTCCCGACTGCAATACACAACTCACATTATATTATTCCTGCTGAGGGTATGCTCACTAACCTACCCTGTCTACATCATAATGCAGATTCGCTACCTCCATTTGAAGATCAATTGAATGATCATTTTGGTGTCCGAGGTAGTTCAGCTTTGATCCATTCAGTCGCTTCATCGAGATATTTTACATAGATTATTGATCAGTGATGACCCTACAGTGATCTCTGAGTCAAAACTAGTTACAGTTTTGTTTAAAAAAGTCATATATCACTACTGTCTATTTCCTGTTAGCGACAGCTTCCCTGTTCCTGTGCAGCAGTTCAGGCGGGTTGAATGGCCTCATCCTGGGCTGTGTAATGTACTCAACGAGCTGAATTACTTCATCATATATTTCTGTGTATTTCTTTTTGAGGGGCAGAATGGTCTCCTCCCGTGTCATTGTAACGATCTAGTCAGGCTGAATGGGATAGTCCTCTACCCTGTAATCGCACTCAGTGGTGGATTGAGGGAACAACACATGGGGTAGGGACAGCAGTATATCTCTGTAACGGCCGGGAGCGTGGATTGAGGGAACAACACATTGGATAGGGGCAGCAGTTGGCCATTTGGTGGCACCATTCAGAATGCTCATGGCTGATCCGAGTGTGTCTGACCATCCGTCTCCTGTCTGTTCCCAATAAACATTGACTCTCCTGTCCGGCAAAGATCAGTCAAACTCAAACTAAAATACCTAAATTAACCGAGTCTCCACTGCTCCCTGAGGATGAGGACACCACAGATAGCACAACATTAAAGGGAAAGGGACATCCTTCTTTCATTGTGGGACACATTTTTTAAAAACTGTGTTAACCTCATATCAAATCACTGCCCCTTTTCGAATATAGTGGTACAATAACTAGGAATAGACATTAACCATTCTGCCCTCCAATCTTTTCCCACATTACCACTGACTGTTTCCAATCAAATATGTTGCTGCTGCTGTCTCAGGAAGAGAATACCTGATAGCATAACACCACACAAACATTAAAAAAGGATCAGAATTAGGCCATTTGGCCTATCGAGTCTGATATACTTTAAAGCCATTTCTATAATGTTCCTCAACATCATTCTCTTACCTTCTCCCAGAATCCTTGATCTCCTTATAAATCAGAAACTTATTTATTTGTGTCCTAATGGCACTGACGTCTGTGTCTTAATGTGTACTTAAGTGTGTGTTTGTCCATGTACTTGTTACTTTTGTATTTGTGTGACTATATCTGTCTGTCTTTGTATCAGCCTGTGTGTTTCTATCTGTGTTTGTGTCTATTTGTGTGTGACTGTTTATGTCTTTGTGTGCTTCTCCGTGTGTGCATGCTTATCTCCTTGTATGCATTGTGCATGTTAGTATATTGGGGTGTTTACCAATACGTCTGTGTATTTCAATGCATGCATCTCTGTGCAATGGGATATCTGTTCATCTGCGAGTGAGAGAGATGAGGTTGGAACTGACAGTAGGTTTGAATTGAGAATTGCTCTTTACTAAACACTGCTCCTTATTCGGTTGGTGGGACGTGGATGTTTCCGAATCTCCACACAAGGCCTCCTGGTCCTCTCCGGCTCACTCCAGGATCCTCCCCACATATCAGGGTAGGGGTATGAGGGAACTGATATCTGGCACTCCACCACCCGGCTTGGCCCGTTCTGTCCTATTCCAGGCTGTTTCTCCTGGAAACGGAAGGAAGGAGTGTGGGTGGAAGTGGATGGTCCTGCTGTTAGTGCTGGACTCGGTGATGTGTTTTGTTGAGGTGGCCGGAGGGAGTCTGTCCATAGTGTTGTATCCATGTCGTGCTATTAGTGTGTGGGACTATTGCATCAGGGACAGAAAATCTGGGGGAGGGAAGGTGCTAAATTCAACAGTGAGAGTGGTCGTGCTTGAACCTTATTGGAGTTAGAGTGTGAGCCTTGGTCGAGGGTAGGTGCTATAAGAGATATACAGTGAGTGTGAGGGAGCAGTGAGAATATACGGAGACACTTATCCTGACAGAGCGGAATGGATATTGATGCTTGTCCTGTATTGCTGGACATGTCTTCAGATCATCTCAGCATCGAGGTGAGCCTCCCCGAATGTCTTATCCAAGTCTATCACTAATAACGACACAGGCTCTGTCCCTCAGATTCTATAGAATGGGTTTGGGTGGGTCTTACAAATAGCAAGGAGAAACAAATTTGTTGTGTTATATATCTGAACCAAAACTGTCGCGCAAATATTTTGCATCATATGCTCTGGAAATTATATATGCAACTATACTCAAAGGGAAGATATGACATAGTGATATTATCGCTGGGCTCTTAACCCAGAGTCCCAGGTAATGTTCTGGGGGCATGGTTTCAAATCCTGCCATGGCAGATTGTGGAATTTGAATTCAATATGTATCTGGAATCAAGGGTTTATGATGATCAGGAATCCATTCCTGATTGTTGGAAAAACTCATCTGGTTCACTCATGTCCTTTAGGGAAGGAAACGGCTGTTCTTATCTGGTCTGACCTGCATGTCACTCCAGATCCAAGGCAACGCTGTTGACTCTTAACTGCGCTCTGGCATGGCCAGAAAATGCTGGTTATCCAGCTAAGCCCCCCATCCTGTGAATGAGTAACAAATACTCGTGGGTTCTGCAGTAATAATGGATGGTGTCAAGTTGCATTGAAACTGAATTAACTAAGTGACTGCTAATGTTGTGAAAAATAAATTCCTTAAGTGTATATCAGGTAGGTTGGAGAGTATGTTGTGAACCAAACTAGAGAGCAGATTATTTCGGATTTCGTGTTGTGTGATATTGATTAAGGATGATCAGCCATGATCATATTGATTGGTGGTGCAGGCTCAAAGGGCAGAATGGCCTACTCCTGCACCTATTGTTTATTATCTATTGTGTGATCAGAAGGACTAATTACTAACCTTCCTCTGAAGCAGCTTTGGAGGAATAGTGACATTAATATGTTGTATTTTACACGGCGTCTGTATTCAATGTGGAATGGTTGAACATTCTGGTCAAACATCATGGAAGCCCAGAGGTTAGAGGGTCAAGTTCGCTCCAGTGAATTGGGAAAGTACAATATAACTTTCAGTAGGAGAACAATGGTTGTTAGACCCATATAGTATTACCGCACGGAGACAGGCCATTCGGCCCAAACTGGTCCATCCCGGAAAAAGCATCCATTCACACTAACCCCATTTCCCCGCCATTTCCCTGTATCCTTCTAATCCTTTCCTAACTCTGTATTTGTCCAAATGTATTTTAAATTTTGTGAATGTACCCGCCTCAACTACAGCTGTCAGCTCATCCCATATGCATACCACCCTGTGTGTAAAAGAAATTGCCCCTCAAGTTCCCTTTTACTCTTTCCCCTCTGACCTTAAATTGATGCCCTCTAGACCGTGATTGCCCAATCCTGGGGAAAAAAAGACTGAGTGCATTGACTCTATCCATGTCTCCCATGATCTTACACACGACTATCAGATCCCCCTCAGCCTCATACATTCTAAAGTACAAACTCCTAGCTTGTTCAACCTCTCACTATAACTCAGACCATTGAGTCTTGGCAACATCCTTGTAAATTTCTTCTGCACTCTTTCCAGTTTAATAACATCCTTCCTCGAGCAAAGTGAACAAAATTGAACATGGCGCGACAAGTATGGACTCACCAACATCTTGTATAACTGCAACATAACTCCCTAATTTCGATACTCAGTGCTCTAACTGATGAAGGGCAGTGAGTCAAAAGCCTGGGACTCCACTTACAGAAAATCGTGCACCTGAATTCCAAGGTCACTCTGTTCCACTGCACCCCTTAAGGCCCTGCCAGTCACCATGAAACTCCTGCTTTCTAAAATGCAAGAACTTACACTTATCTGAATTAAACTCAATTTGTCTCTTCTCTGCCCAATTCCCCACCTGATCAAGGTACTGCTGTAATTTCTGAGATTTCTGATAACCTTCCTCACTGTCCACGATACCACCTATTTTAGTGTCACCTTCAAACTTACAAATCATACCTGTACATTCTCATCTAAATCATAGATATGTGTAATATATGAATATATAGTCCCAGCACCTATCCCTAAGGCATTCCACTCATCACAGGCCTCCGGTCCAACCAGCATCCTTCCACGATTGCCCTCTTGTTCCTATCATCAAGCTAATTTTGGACCTAATTTGCCAACTCCCCCTCAATTCCATGTGATCTAACCTTCCAGAGCAGCGTACCATGTGGAACCTTATTGAAGGCCTTACTGAAATCTATATATACAGCCATGTCCTTGCCAAAGTTACTGGTCACTTCATCAATGCAGTCTAACAAACTTGTGAGCCATAATCCTCCATTCACAAGGCCCTGTCTTTCCAAATGCATGTATATCTTCTCCCTCAGAATCTTGTCAAATAACTTACCTGCTACAGATTTTAGGTGTACTGGTCTATAGTTCCCCGGTTTTTATTTGTAGCCCTTTTTGAATAACAGCACAGCATTCACTACCCTCCAGTCCTCCAGGACCTTACCCATTGACGACCGATGATGCAAGAGTACCAACCAGGGCCCCCGCTATTTCTATCCTGTCCTCCTGCAGTGTTCCTGAATATATATGGTCAGGACCAGGAGATTGATAGAAATACTACAAAGTCTGAAAAATATGTCTATTTATTTCAGGTAAAACACCCAAGAGTGAGAAAGTGAGTTAACAATGATTAGCATAATAAATTAAAGATCACACGAATCACAGGAAGTAACTTCAGAAGAATTCCAGACATTGTGGAATCCTGAGAATTCTCAGAAAATTACGATCCAGAAAAGCAGGGCCATGAAACGGGTAAGGAAATCAAAAAGGGAACATGCATACAAACAAAAAGGAACACAAGGACTGCATAAATCTATGATCTATATTTCAAAGGAAAGAGAAAAGCATAGTCAAATGTGGAAATCTGCAATCAGGAGAGACGAGTTTATTATGGATAACAGAGAAATGGCCAAGCAAATAACCAGTTACCTCACATCTGTCTTCATGGAGGAAGATCCAGAAAATCACCCAGAAATACGAAGTGATCGTACAGGACTTGTGGATCGAAAGACAGAAAGTCAATTTATATCAGTAACAAGGCTCTACTTGAACATGCAGCTGGACTGAGCTTTGCTAACCTTGACAAACTAGTTGTACTTCATACCAAAATCTTCAGAAATAAACCACTAATTGAAGTATTAGTTGCACTGTCGATGACTGTGCACCATTACCCAGTGCATTCTGCATAGTCTGGAACCAAGCACTACAGATGAACGGGAGTGATCCAAGCATCTACAAAGGGAAGAAGAGATAGTGTGGAGAACTGCAGACTAATTAATTTGACATTTGTGGGGAAACTGTTGGAATCTATTATGTAGGATGTGATATTCGTTATTGAGAAATTAACAGCAACATTGGAGAGAATCAGTATGTATTTCTGAAAGGGAAATCATACTTGACAAGCTTTGGAATTGTTTGAAGTTGATTCTTACAGCACAGATAATGGGGAACCAGTAGAAATGGCATACTTCAGATTATCAGAAGGTTTTCTATAAGAACTCACACAATGAGTTTGTAAATGCAATGAATGTGAAGGGTATTTGGAGGAATATATGCAAGTGGTAAGTTAAAGTTTGGATTGCATTGCTTTACGGGAGTCAGAATATAGATGGAAAGACATGTTGAAGACATGTTAACAGCGTGTTGGTGAGACTGTACCTGGAATATTGAGGACAGTTTTGGTCACCAAATCTGAGAAAGAATATACTGACCACAGAGGAAGTACAATGGACATTCTCCAGATTAATCCCTAAATTGGTGAGATTGCGCGATGAGGAAACTCGGCCTGTGTTCTCTAGAGTTTCAAAGAATTACAGATGGGTCACTGTGAAATGCATAAAATTCACAAAACATGTGACAAGTTGGAAATTAACAGGATGTTTCTCCGGCTGCCTAATACACAATCAAGGGAAATAATGGCAGGATAAAGGACAGACCATTTAAGACTGCAATAAGGAGGAAATTCTGCATGCGTTGGGGACTAACTAACACAGGGACATGGAAACCTGCTGGCAGGGCAAGATTATGAATTCCCAATTATTCTACAAGTGTATCCAGCGGAACAGAATAACCAAGAAACAGGTAGGTCTCATTAGGCCAAATTGCATCAAAATAAAGTTTAGTGGTGGGAGACACAAGGTGGTGGTTGACTCCTTTTGTGACTGGAGGCCAGTATCCAATGGTATACGACAGGGATCAGTGCTGTATCCCTTATTATTTGTGATTCGGAGATGCTGGTGTTGCACTGGGTGGACAATGCTAAAAATCGCATAACAACAGATTATAGTCCAATAGGTTTATTCGGCGGCACTAGCTTTCTAAATGCTGCTTCTTCATCAAAGCGCACAATCACCTGATGAAGAAGTAGCGCTTTGAAAGCTGGTGCCTCCGAAAAAACCTGTTGGACTCTATTCTGATGTTGTGTGATTTTCAACTTTAATATTTGTGGTACTCATAAATGATGTCGCTGTGAATATGGACGAGAGGTGGGGAGTGTGATAAGTAAGTTTGTGTTTGATACACAGATTGGCCATTGGCTGGCAGTGAGGAGGAAGGTCTTAAGTAACGGGAAGATACAGATGAAATGGTTAGATGGACAGATCAATGGCAGATGGAATGTAACCCTGATAAATATGAGGTGATACACTTTGGAAGAAGGAGAGGACTCAATGAATGGCAGCACACTGGGAAGGTCATAGGGTGTTTCTCCACACATCCCTGAATGTGATGGACAGGTTCATACACAATTTGGGAAAGCACAGAGGACTGTAAACATAACCTTGATTCATTGAGGCACGGATTATAAGAGCTATGCGGAACTTTGGTGACGCCAAGATGGAATACTGTGTGTAGTTCTGAGAACCATATTACAGGAAGGATGTGAAAGCACGGGAGGGTTTGAAGAGGAGATTCACCAGGATGTTCCCTACGATTGAGCATATCAGCTATAGAGAGAGGCTGGATAAACTTGAGTTGTTTAGTTTGGAGGAAAGGAGGCTGAGGGGGACGTATTCAAAAGCATAGGATTACGAGGAGCATGGACAGGGTGGATGGACAGCAGCTGTTCCTTTTAGTCAAATGGGCACACTTTTAAAGTGAAGAGTTTGCGGTTTAGTGAGGATTTGAGGATTGCTTTTCAGCCAATGTGTATTGGGGTCTGAAGTGCACTTCTTGAGAGGGGAGATGTCATGACAAACTCAAAATCATTCGAAAATACACGGTTGTGCACTTGAAGTGCCTTAAGATACACGGCTAGGCGTATTGTGTCGGAAAGTGGGCCTTATGTAGACCATGCTGTATTTCTGATAGTACAGAGTCTTTGCTTCTGTGATTGTATGGCTGTAGAAGGCCAATCAGTGAGTACCTTAAAATAGGAATTGATAGGTTTCTGAAGAATGTCTTAACAAAGTCTATAAGACAGAACTTACGATATTTTCTGAAAATATGTTAATGGCAAAATTAAGAGAAAGAAATGTGCAGCTTTCTTACAGTTTGATGTCAGATAATTGAGGACCAGGAAATGGTAGAACTATGTAACAAAAGTTTCAGTCATGCCTTCACAGAGGAAAACAAAATAAAAAAGAAAACTTCCTAGCAATACTAGGGATCTTTAGTCTGGTGAGAAAATGGGAATAGAATGAAATTAGCAACTAAACAGTTTAGAGAAAGTATCGGAATGAAATTAATGGACGTAGACAAAGTCAACAGAGATTTATGAAATGGGAATCATATTTGAGAAAGTGGCTTTTAGCAACATTATGGAGAAGGTATCAATGTAATACGAGTGGAATCTCAGAAAGATTTTTGATAAAGCCCCAAGCCTATTGTGCAAATTCAAATCCTGTGGGACTGGGTCTAACGTATGGTCATGGTTTTAGAATGGGAGAGCTGGCAGGAAACAGTGCGCAGGAATAAAACAACATTTTTTTTAAAATGGAAGGCTAGGAGGATATAGCAAGGTTCGTGTCTTGGGCCCCAGCTATTCCCAATACAAATCATATATTTGGTTGACGGGCTCAAATGCAATATTCCCAAGTCTGCTGACAGCACTAAACATTGTCAGCCTGTGAGTTGGCGAGAAAGATGTACAAATGCTCCAAAGTGACTGAGACAAGTGAAATTACTTGGATAATATGTGGCAGATGGAGAGCAATTGGGAGAGATGTGATGTTGTGTACTTTGATGGGAACAATAGAATGGCAGCCTCTCATTTGAAAAGGGAGTGGTTGAAAAATGTTGTTCTACAAAGGAATTTAAGCTGCATTTTCGTTTATTTCTGCACAGCCCTCTGAGTACATGCAGGACAGTGAGTCTGAAGCTCGAAGTCAATACTGGGAATGGCATTGATACGTTGACCAGTGTATATAGACCCAGCAAGTGGGGAGCTGTAACATTGAAAGATGACATTGTACCAGTCACTAAAGCAATATTGCAGGAGCAGAAAGCAGGTGGACAGATCAATGATGTATTTCACCTTCATTACAGGGGAATTGAGTGCAGGAGTAAGAGTATCCTACTGCAGCTGTACAGGACCTTGGTGAGACCCCATCTCTAACATTGTACAGTATTGTGTGCAGTTTTGGGCACCTTACCCAATAAAGGACAAAGCTGACATTGAGGGAGAACAGGGAAGAATGACCAGACTGATCTCTGGAATGACAGACTTGTTGTGGGAGCAGAGTTTTGGGCGACTGGACCTGTATTCCATGGGATTTAGGAAAATGAGTGGTGATCACAGTGAAATATATAAAACTCTGACAGGGCGCGACAGATTGGAAGCTGGCTTGGATGCCTCAGACAAGGGGCCACAGCATTCAGTACAGACAGGCCACTTTGCATTGAGATGAGAATAAATGTCTTCACTCTGAGACTGGTGAACTAGAGTGTTCTCTCCCAGCTCAGGCTGTGGAAACCTAGGCACTGAATATAAATAAGGATTTCTGGAAATTAAAAGGATAGCGGAGTATCGTGTGAAGATAGAAGATCAGCTATCAATCCAGGTTGTTCTCCAATAACTCAGTAGCTGTGTTCCTGTGCAACACCGTGTTGTGCAAAATCGTGCAATATTAATCATGGGGTCTATGGGAAAAAGAGGGTAAGGGGCGAACCCCCAAAATTATTAGTAAAGCCAAAAATTTAATTTAGTCTAACACACATACTAGCAAAGTCTAAATAAAACTTTAAGTCACATATTGTAATAAAACAGTGCTGTAAATGTAACACTTTCAAAATACAGGTCACTGACTACAGCAGTGTACCTTTCACCACACTCTTCACCAGAAAGCGCGTGAGGCTGACTGACCACGTCATGTCGATGGGGAGATTCCAGTTCTCCTCAAGAATCTCCCCACAGTTTGAAATAAAGTTCTTTCTAAATGGATACTACAATTCCCCGTTTCAGGCTCAGTTTCAAGGCTTCCAGAGCGGATTACATTCCTGTTTTAGCTGAACACATTGATTGTACATTTTGCAGACAGAGGATCCTGAGGCTGGGTTTTGCTGTTCAGTTGGTTCCCGCCAAGGAATTGCGTCACAGTGAACGGGAATTCACTTTATGGAAAAAGGTTCATGAATCACATTGCAGCCAAATTTTATTTAATCAACACGCGTTATCTGAGAACTGCCTGTATATTGAATGGAGGAGCAAAATTGATGGGCTGAAGGGACTACAGCAGTTCTAATTTTATATTTCACAATGTTTAAACATATTAAGGGATATGAATATTGTATGGTTAAAACTGCATGAAGGAGATGTTCGAACATTAACTAGCATAGAGAAAGCTCAATGTGTTGTGTGACGTACTCATTTCCCGAAGTTCCTGTACAGTTTGTGGGAAAGCTCAGTAAGTGTTGTCACAAACCGTCAGACGTTAGGAAGGAGGTCTCTGCAGGGTCAACAGGACTATGTTTCCCGTTCCCTTTTCTGAGACCAAGGTTGTAGCCAGGTGTTCTCTCCGGGTATATCCTTTAAGAGCTCGGAGCAGTTGATACAATTGAGTCTCTTGCTTGGCCGTTTTAGAGACTATTGAAGAGTTTATCACATGGCTGTATGTCTGGAGTCACTGTTAGGACAGACCAGGAAAACATGGAGATTCACTTCCTGAACGTACATTGGGGAAGGAGATCGATGGACTCAAGATCATTGTTACTGAACCAGATTTTAGATCTTGATATGTTAATAATTGTTTTTATCTTCCACCAGCTGCCCAAGCATGAGCCTGGTCTGTATTAGTAATCCAATGACAATTCCACGACCGCACCATCTCCACATGGAGACCTATCTGAAACTACACTGAGCTGGTTATTTCTGTGCTACTTGACAGCTCTGTCAAATAGAACTCCCACCAATTAGACTGTCGTGATGGGACTGATGGGGTGGTAATTATTAAGATTGTATTTATTCCCCTCTTAGGAAACTGGACATAGCTGAGTAATTTTCCACGTTGCCAGGGAGATGTCAGAGTTGGAGCTGGAATGAAACAGCTTCCCCAGGCACACGGCTTATTGTGCAGCACAAGTCTTCAGTCCCATTGCAGGAATGGTGTCAGGGCCCATTGCCTTTGTCGTATCTACTGTGTTCAGCGGTTTCTTCATGTCACGTGCAGCGGATCGAATTGGTTGAAGACTGGCATCTGTGATTCTGTGGGCATCATGATACGGTAAATTGGAACATCCACTCAACACGTCTGGCTGAGGATAGTGCAGACACCACATACTTGACTTTTACACTAATGTACAGGACTGTTCCATTATTTAGGATGAGGATATTTGTGGAGTCCTCTCCCCCAGTCAGTTGTTTAATGGTCCGTCGACCTTCATGGTTGGATATGGCAGGATGACAGTGCTTCGATCTGATTTGTTACGCGTGGTATAATTTCTGCCTCTGTACCAGATGTTCGTTCTGCTGTTTCGAGAGAAACCAGCCAATTGCGGTAGCTTTAATGGGTTTTCATCATATAAAGGTACACATAGTACTGACCCTGGCATGTTCACCCACACTCATCACTGAACTATAGATCGGCTTGAGGGTAATGGTGGACTGAGACATTATCCTGAGGGAAAGGTTACAGATTGTCATTGAATACAATTCTGCTTCTGCTGTTGCTGCTGTGACCTACAGCATCAGATGATAACCCAGTTTTAGCTGCAATATCTACAATTCAATCCTACTGACTGTCCCCCAGTTCACACAGAGACCCATTCACCGATTAACCCTGCACTCAGTGACCTACTCTGGTTTCTGATGCGGTAACCCTTCCATTTTCATATTCTCATTCTGCTGAAATTCTTTCCATGGTGTCACGCCTCCAATTTGTTACTTTACCTCAATCAATTTAAGGTACGAATCTGAATCTTTTCCTTTCAGTAATACCATCTTCTGTATTTGAAGTGAATGTGTTTCCTTCTGTTTTTCTCCCTGACCATAATTCAGAGCTCTGCAGTGACAGTAATGCCAGCCTTATGCAGTTTCAGAGTCAAGGAACTTGTCACCATGCGTTATCGTTCAGTTCCCAGTGTATGGCACTCCATGTTGGACAGGATGTTTGGGCATCTTTGACATTCATCGTTGGAAATTGTTCAAAAACAGAAATTGCTGAAGAAATTGCTGAAGATGTTGCAGCATTTTATGGAGTGAATGCAGATATAAACTTTCAGGTCCAGTGAACCTTCTACAAAGCTGCCGGTTTCTCTAGCAATTTTTGGTATTTTTATTTCCAGTATCGATCGTTATTTTGTAATTGAAAATATGTTCAATGCCGCTATTCATTTCTGGAGAAACTCAGCAGGTCTGTCAGCATCTGCAGAGACAGGGAAACAGGATTAGTGTTTCAAGTCTAGTGTGACATTTCTTCAGAACACAAAATGATTGGAAAATGTGCTTTAAATCCCTAACCAGAGTTGGGGAATGGGTGACAGGGAAAAGAGGGTGTGGCAAAAGATAAAAGAAGATTCTCTGAAATGAGTTTAAATTAAGATGCGATGGGGAAAGGGGTTCTCTCTATTGAGTGCAAGATAAGGAAGATACAAGCACAGAAGTTCAATGGGAGGCCAGGTGGGGGAATGTTGACTATATGGTATTATATAGATCTGGCCATAGATACGTTTTCATTGTCGAGATCATCACCCCCACTAGACAAATAAATTCAGGTGCGTGACTTGTTATTGGCAATAAATAAGCGTTTCATGCTCCCTCAGTATTGTAATATGGAGAAAAACAAATAATAGTATGAAGTTTTGGTTGTGTATTGTTTTACTGTCATGTTTAATATAGTTTCAAATTTGCAGCACTTATCTTTACATGTTTGTTCTTGAAGTTAGTATCAGATGGAGTGGAGAAGGTTGTGGGCTGACATTATAGAAGTTTATGAAATCATGAGAGGTATGGATCGGGTGAATACCCAAGGGCTTTTCCACAGGAGGGGAGAGTTCAACCATAGGAGGCATAGGTTTAAGGTGAAAGGGGGAAGATGTAAAAGGGACGCAAGGGCAGTGTTTTTATACAGAGTGGTACGGGTATAGAATGAGCTTTCAGAGGAAGAGTGGTAGATGCCAATATAGCTATAACATTTAAAACTCATTTGGACAAACATACGAATGGGAAACATTTAGAGGCCTATGGGTCAAACCAAAGCAGATGGGGCTAGTTTCGTTTGGAAAACCTGGCCAGCATGGACATTAAGAAAAGCTTCACGCAGTGTCAGTGAGGGTTTGTGAAAGGGAAATTATATTTTGCCCTGTAAGATCATGCAAAGATTTATGGAGATGCCTGGAAATAAAACAAGCGGACTTGATAAAGGGGATCTGGTAGACAAGAGGCTTTTCAGAGATTTTCCGCAGGGTATTACAAAATAAAAGATCTTACTCAAGCCGGAAGCTCGTAGGATGACGGATAATGTATTAACATGCGATGATGACTGGTTAACACATAGAAATCAATCAGTCAGGATTAATGGATCTTTATGATAAAGGTGTATCTGCTGGATCACCACACATATCAGTCCGATGGCATCAGTTATTGCAATCTATACTGACAGCCTGAAGGAGGGAGCTTAGTGCAATATACACCCGAGTTTGTGGAAGACACTGAGAACCGAAAGGCTGGCTGTTATTTAATGGAGAGGACTTCCAGAAAAGGAGGAGTTCAAAGTGATTGGAGTCTTCCTGAGTATGAAGCATAACGTCAGCATGCTGATGCAGCAAGTAATGCGGTTGGATCATTAACCGGCTTCCAGAGATGAAAGGGTTGAGTTATTCAGAATCTCTGTAATGGTGAGGTGATTATTCATTGGGGTTTAAATGAATGAAGAGGGATAGTGCTGAAATATATAAGATACAGGGCGGGCTTGAGGAGGTAGATGTTGAGAAGTTGCTCCCATTCCTGGGCAGAGTGCCGAACTCGAGGATATAGATACCGAATAAGGAACATCGATTTCAATCTGAGATGCAAAGTGATGCCTTCTCTCAGAAGGTAGTGAATATCTGGAATTCCCTAACCCAGAGAAGTGTGGAGGGATACAGGAGTCGGCAAGAAAGTGGAGTTGAGCCATGGAGTAGATCAGCCATGTTCTTATTTTATGACAGGGCAAGCTTGAGGGGGCGAATGACCTACTTCCGTTCCTATTTATTAATTTCACATGTTACGCTGTTGGAAACTAACAGGTTATTTTCCTGGAAGTCGTGTTGCACAATGTTGCATTCAGGGACAGCAGATGATTTGTTTAGGTTAACCGTAGGTGGGGTATGGGGGCTGTATACCCAGTGTATCTAAGTCTGTAACATGACCCACATCTGGAGCAGATGTTACAGAGAGGGGAAACCTGGAAAGAGAGCTTGGGGGTGGGGGTCAGTTCCTGACTCAGCCTGGATTTTCCAAGTAGTTTTCCAAAACTACACCTCACCATCGGAGTGGCCTTGATGTGCCTCTGTGTTGCAGGTCTGAAGGGTTGAACGTAACATCAGAACATGGGACTGAGGCACGTGAGTGGGCCATTCTGCCCATTGACACTACTCCACCAGTAAATAAGGTTGTGGTTCATCTCATTGTGTTTCCAGCTGCACTTTGCTCCCGATGCACTATTTTCCCTGATTCACCTGTTTCTGGAAAATCATTTTATATTATATCGAAGCCAGCCTCGATATAATATAAAGATTCAGCCATACCAAACTTCCGGGAAAGAGAATTCCCACTGGAATAAATTCCCACTTGGTGAATTTCTCCAAATTCCTGCTCTGACTGAGGTTGGAGGGTGTCACTGTTTCATTTTTATCCCACTCTTCCACTGCTCCCAACAAATTTAAAATGTAGCTTAAAAATGTATTGTTGGAAAAGCGCAGTAGGTCAGGCAGCATCAAAGGAGCAGGAGAATCGACGTTTCGGGCATATGCCCTTCTTCAGCAATGAGGAGGGTGTGCCAAGCAGGCTAAGATAAAAGGTAGGGAGTAGGGACTTGGGGGAGGGGCGTTGGGAATACGATAGGTGGAAGGAGGTTAAACTGAAGGTGATAGGCTGGAGAGGGATGGGGCGGAGAGGTCGGGAAGAAGATTGCAGCTCAAGAAGGCGGTGCTGAGTCTGAAGTTGGGGAGAGGGGAAATGAAGAAGCTGGAGAAATCTGCATTCATCCCTTGTGGTTGGAAAGTTCCGAGGTGGAAAATGAGGCGCTCTTCCTCCAGGCATCGTGTTGCTACGGTCTTGCGATGGAGGACGCCAAGGACCTGCATGTCTTTGGCGGAGTGCGAGGGGGAGTTAAAGTGTTCAGCAACGGGGCGGTTGGGTTGGTTGGTGCGGGTGTCAAAGCGGTGTTCTCTGAAACGTTCTGCAAGTAGGCGGCCTGTCTCCCCAATGTACAGGAGGCCACATCGGATGCGGCGGATGCAGTAAATGATGAGTGTGGAGTTGCAGGTGAATTTCTGACGGATATGGAAGGATCCCTTGGGGCCTTTGAGGGAAGTGAGGGGAGAGGTGTGGGCGCATGTTTTGCATTTCTTGCGGTTGCAGGGGAAGGTGCCAGGACCAGAGGTTGGGTTGGTAGGGGGTGTGGATCTGACGAGGGAGTTGCGGAGGGACTGGTCGTTCCAGAACGATGATAGGGGTTGGGAAGGAAATATATCCTTGGTGGTGGGTTCCGTTTGGAGGTGGCGGAAATGATGAAGGATGATACGATGTATCTGGATGCTGGTGGGGTGGTAGGTGAGGATCAGTGGGGTTCTGTCCTTCTGGCGATTGGAGGGGTGGGGTTCACGAGCGGAGGAGTGGGAAGTGGAGGAGATGCGGTGGAGAGCATCGTCAACCACGTCTGAGGGGAAATAGCGGTCTTTGAAGAAGGAGGCCATCTGGGTTGTTCGGTCTTGGAATTGGTCTCCCTGGGAGCAAATGCGGTGGAGACGAAGGAATTAGAACATGCGATGGCGTTTTTACAGGGGGCAGGGTGGGAAGAGGTGTAATCTATGTAGCTGTGGGAGTCAGTCGGTTTATAGTAAATGTCCGTGTTGATTCGGTCGTCTGAGATAGAAATGGAGAGGTCTAGGAAGGGGAGGGAGGAGTCTGAGACGGTCCAGGTAAATTTGAGATCGGGGTGGAAGATGTTAGTAAAGTGGATGAACTATTCTCCTAGTAAACTTTAAATGTAACGAGGTTGGTGATATGGCCGATCATAAAGTTCTCAGACTGCGTCAGGTTCAGTGACAGGAACAAGTCAGGCAGATTTCTTTAGTCAGCCACAAATAACTAATAGAACTGTCGGATGTGCATGGTGGATATCTGGTTAGCACTGCTACTTCCCATCATTAAGGAGCTGCTTTCAATATAACCTCAGGCGACGCTATGTGTGGAGTTTGAGCATTCTCTCTGCAGTTTTCTGTGTGGGTTTCGTCCCAATGCTCCAATTTCCTCCAACAGTCCAAAGATCCGCAGCTTAGAGTAGATTGGCCATGCTAAATTGCCATCATGCCCAGAGATGTGTAGGTTAGGTAGGTTACTCATGGGAAATGCAGGGTTACTTGGATAGGGTAGGGGGGCAGGTCAGGTGGATGCTGTTTGGCGGGTCAGTGTGGAGTTGATGGATGGGATGTCCTGCTTACACACTGTAGAGATTCTGTGAAAATGACAAGAAATTTAGACTATACCCAGTGGGTATCTATCTGATCCACTCTCATCTGGGTCTTGTATGTTTCAATAAGGTCATCTCTCTTTGCAAGGGTGACCTGTTAAATCCTGCATAATATAAGGTACTCATTCCTGGAATGTGTGAAGTGAAACATCTCCGAACTGCTTCTAACATAATTATATTCTTTCTCAGATAAGGAGACAAAGAAAAAATAATCTCACACTCAGATCTTGAGTTTTATTTTTTTTTCTCAGTGTTGTGGTTCTTTGTAACTCTCTTCCCCACAGAGCATTGGAGGCAGAGATATTGAATAATTTTGAGGAACAGACAGAAGGTTCATAAATAACAACGGTATCGAGGATTATCAGGGATTGACAGTAATATGCAGTATGGGGGTAAATGTAGACAGTGGTACCAAATGACGCTGCTCCAGAACATCCAGGAATATAATTCAAAACGAAATGGTAATATCGATAAAATGTTAAGGGGGAAGCCCAGATGGTGGCGATTTGGAAGGTCTGTTTAACTGGGGTCTGCATCACAGCACAGGCAAAGTGGCTCTCTAACCCACCCCATACCAGCCAGTTACTTAACATTCAACACTAAAAAGAGCGATAGAATCTTTACTAATCCCGTTTCGTCAAGTGGAAATGACAAAACATGGGAAAGGTTCGAGCAAGTCACAACATGCAGTGCACCCGTCAGAAGCATCGAGCAGGCCTGAGGCTGTAGCTGTAACCCACTCTGCTCGTTCCATGGACCCAGTTACTCACCAGGCCTTGGTCACTGAGTTCACCAACTTAAGTGAAATGATTGAAGGCATGACTGAACAGAAGTCCAGCTGTGGCTAGAACCGCTCTCAGACGTGCTCCAAAAACATGAGCAGCATCTAGACAGCCTTGGAAACAGAACATACAATGTCAAGTGCCGAACTGCATTGACAGAGACTGCGATCAATTCCTCTCGGGAGAGGATCCTCCTCCTTGAAATACAGGTCCATACCTTAACTGAACAAGATGACCACCTCGAGAACAGGGACAGGACGAAGAATGTTCGCATCGTCGATCTGCTGGGCCAGACGCCAGGTGGTCAGCTTTGATCTGGCTGCTGTGATTCCTTCACTTCGAAGCTGAAGTTCATTGGGTTACGGCACGGTGGTTATACTCAGACCAACACCTTTGCCCTGTCCTTGTGCGGTTACATAGTTACAGGGATAAACAAAGACTGATGGAAGCTCAGTGTGGTTTCCGATGGCTTTAATCCACGAGAGCTCCAGGATTATGTTCTTTTATGACTTTTCAGCATCGGTGATTCAGGAAAGAAAATCTTTTGATGATATCAAGAGAAGAGTAAGGGAACTCGGGATTCAGTATCCCTTAAGGTTCCCAGCGATGCTCTGTATTGCTTTGAATGGTTCAATTAACTCGTCTGATTCTCCAGAGAAAGCGAAAACTTTGTGGATAATTTAAAGAAAGCTGGATGTTTAGATAATCATGTTTCTCCCTTAAAGAAATGTTGTTGGATTTTTCTGGTATTAACCAGTGTTAAATTATAGTCAGGGATGGGTAGAGTTCACACTTTTAACTTCTTCATTAGTATTACTACTTGTTTTCTCTTTCTTTGCTTGTGTCGGAGGTGTGGCTCAAGTTGCAGGGAGTTACAAAGGTAGTTGTGATGACAACTGCCGACCTAAGGACAGTTGAAGCCTGGTTTTTGTTATTAATTGCCCTGAATGCCATATTGGTAGCGGGGAGAAGATAAAGTTTTGGGATATGTAAGCACCTCCAATGGGCGGGGTAAATTTCCATATAAAGTATCATTGGCAGTTCGGATTTTGTTTCGTTCATTTTTTTTATGTGATTAGCTTTGGAAAGTTTTGCGAGCTTGTTAGTTGTAGTAGTAATAGTTTGTATCGTTTTTAGGGTCGCTGAGTGTTTTATCATTAATGCTCAGCGATGTGTAATTCGATGTGAAACTCTCTCGAATTCAAATGTTGCTGCAATGTGTTATGGATTATTATGTGGTTAAATGGTGTACCTGAAACATTAAGGGCAGTGATCTGCCAGTCAAGAGGAAAAATGTAATTTCTCGTCTTAAAATCAAAGAGGGTGGATGTTGCCTATTGCAGGAGATGCACCGTGATGACAAGGAACATATGATGTTACAGCAGGGCGGCTTTGATCGGGTTTATTTTGCGTCTTTTAATACTGTGAGTAGGGGAAAAGTCAGAATGGATAGTAAGAATCTTCCATTTAAATCACTAGATTGCATTAAACACTCATGGAAGGATCATAATCCTCAAAGCCTTGAACTATGGGAATTAATACAGTGTTTTGAATTGCCACCCAGTGCACCCGCTTAAAATCCTGGTAGATGCAATTCCCAAATTAAGTTATCTTGCATCGTGGCACATTATTGTAGAGGATATTTCAACGGTGGACAGAATGTCCAAAGGTCCCCAATACCCTCGTTATAATGTACGTAATTAGTGGATTTGTGTGCAGAATCAGAGCTGGTGGATGTCTGGAGGCAGTTCTACTTCACAAGTAGAGATTTCATTTTCCTCTTGAACCCGCATATATAGCACAAGAGGGTTGATCTCTTCCCCATCCCTGAACCAATCTTAGGTTCGCTGGCATCCTGCACAATTGGGAATATTACCCCAACATACTTGCCTCAGAGGTGGGATAGAAGTCACATAAGATTATGTTGTTTGTAGATGAAGGTCTTATATTTTTGTCAAATCCCGCAATTTCGGCAGCTCACGTGATGCAATGCATTAAATCGCTCGTCGCCTTTTTGGGCTTTAAGATTAATTTTGCAAAGTTGGAGGCCATGCCTATGGGAGGTCTTAGGGAAATACCAGATTTTGAGGGTAAATCCTGTTTTCCTTTTAAATGGATGCGGGTGGGTGGGGGGAGGGAGGTTTCTCTATTTCAGAATATTCATTACATCCGTTTTTGATCATTTATTTAACATGAACTATGTCCATTTGTTTGAAAAATTAAACAAGACCTTCAAAGAAGGGAGGCACCTCCAATATCCTGGCTAGGTCGGATAGCTGTTCTTAAAATGAATGTTCTTCCTCATTTATTGTAACCCGTGTGAAAGCTTCCTTTGATGTTTCCCAGACAGACATTTAGGAAATTTTATGGCTGGTTAACTTTTTCATTTGGCACCATAAGCGACTCTCTATCAAGTTAACCAAATTTTAACTACCCCACATTGTGGGGAGTAGATCTCCCAGATTAAAAGCTATGAATTCAGGTCTTTTTTATCCTATGTTAGTGCCTGGGCCGCTGAGGACTCGGCGTCAATAGGATTAGATATTGAACCCTCTCGGACAAAGTGGACCCTTATTGGTCTGCTGGTCTTAGACAAAAATAGAATATTTATGGAGTATTGTCATAACCTAATAATTATCAATACTGTTAAAGCATGAATGACAATGCGTCACATTGAGGGCAATACAGTCAAAACCATGTTTCTTACCCCTATAATTGGTATACCGGGTTGTCATCCTGGGATAATGGTTTCCAGGTTTAAACTGTGGGCAGCAAAGGGTGTGTCTTACTTGAGTGATTTAGAATTAGTCGAATCCTTACAGTGTGGATAAAAGCCCTTGGGCCCATCAAGGGTAAAAACATTCTCTGCTCGAAATTGTATTTTATAATAAGACGTGTTTAGAAGTTGTTTTTGGTTTAATATCGTTATGGTGAGTCAACTGAAATAACCAGAATTACATAGTGTGATTGGATATCTATAACCATAAAATAAGAGTATATTTTTGTTTGGTTTGTGTAAAGCATGCTGACTGTCGCATGAAAGTATACAGTTGATGGAATATACTGTTAGGAGAGTGCGTTCAATTGGAAATGCCCTCAAACAGGCGCTTGAAGAAAATTGGTGTAAAAGTGCCTGAGTGCCGTCTGGACAGTGACAGGAACGCAGAGGGTTGAATGACTGAAAGCTCCTGTATCTGAGAAAAGCACCAGATCAGCTGGGAAGTTATTAAATGCTAGAGCACATTTGAAGGGCTGAATGGCCTCAACATGGTTTGAAATATATGTGATTTCGAAAACGTGCATCTCTACTCCTTCCTCTTTTGTAGTTACACACTGGGGCACTGCCATTTTCCTGAAACTGGGCATTATTTGGAACACTATCTGGAACATTCCATATTCCATATTCCATATTCAGACCATGCTCGGTGGGTCTGCTGGTATGGCCCCCTCTGGGAAGGCAATGGCCCCGCTCTGCACTAGCCCATCCACTATGCACAACATACACCGTCAACAAACTATCTGCCATGATCGGGGTAAACTGTACAGGGCAGCTCCAAACTGAGAAAGCTCAGCCGTGTGCCCCTTGGCCTTTTAAAGATGGCACCAGTGACAAGGAACACGGAATATCTAGGGAAATCCTGGCGACTGTGAGTACCTCCAATCATGATGGATGGGAGAATCGGGCTGGCATTCAATGAGAGGTGGGTGGGGTGGGGTGGTATTTAATGAGGTGAGTTCGATAGGATAGCACCAGGAAACTAGCTCAGCTTCATACAGACAATCTTTCTGTCACACTCAATGAAAATGACACTGAGACAAATTACTGTTTTATACAGTTCAATGAGCCGAAGACTCTGCTGTCCTCACTCCCAGTTACAAAGTTGCAGAACAAATGCTCATTCAAAACTTCCCATCGCCTGAACTCACAGCATTATTCCATTCACTCATAATTCTTCATAATACTGACCCGTGTTGCATGATACTATCGAAATGTCTTCCTATCAACATTCTAAAACCTGTGAACATATCTTTCCATAACATTTTTTCTCAGTCTGTCCCTCTCTGTCTTTATCCTGAAACACACGTATTTACTGCATGGAAACAGGCCCTTCGGCCCAGCTGGTAGATGCCGACCAAAATGTGCATCCACACTCACCCCAATTCCCTGCCCTTGCTCCTTTCCTATCCATGTATTTATCCAAATACCTTTTTAATGTTGTTATTGTACCCACCTCAACCACTTCCACTGGCAGCTCAGTCCAAAGGCAAAACACAGTCTGTGTAAAAACGTTGACCCTCAGGTTCCTTTTTATTTTTGTCCTCTCCAAATATTAACAGATGTCCTCTAGTCCTTGGTTTCCCAACCTTGCAAAAAAATTGAAATATTCACCCTATTCATGTTTCTCATGATTTGATAAGAGGTACACTTCTATATAATCCCCCTCAGTTTTCTACGCTGTGAAGAAATATGTTCTAACCTGTCCAACTTCTCCCTATAATGCAGACCCTTTAGCCCAGGAAACATCTTTATAAATTTCTTGTACATTCTTTCTCGTTCAATAATATCCTTTCTAGGGCAAGGTGAACAAAACTGAGCACAATACTCCAACTGCAGCCTTACCAACAGCCTGTACAACGGCAACAGAACGTCCCAACTTCTATACTCAATGTCCTGATGTAGGCCAGTGTGCCAACAGCCTTCTTCACTGTCCTGTATATCTGCGAATCAAATTCAGACAACCATGCACCTGATTTCCAACATCCTTTTGTTCCACTACACTCCTTAAGGCCCTCTCATTCACCATTAAACTCCCACCTGAATTTGACTTTCCAAAATGAAAGATGTTGCATTTATCTATATTAAACTCCATTTGCTGTTTCTCAGTCCACTTCCCCAGCTGATCAAGGTAGTGCTGCAATTTCTGATAATGTTCCTCACTGTAAACAATACCTCCTATTTTAGTGCCATCTGCAAACTTACTAACCTGCATTGTGCACTCTCGACTATATCAGTGATCTAGATAACAGACAGCAATGGAGACAGTACAGACCCCTGAGGCACTCCACTAGTCACAGGCCTCCAGTCCGACAAGCATACCTCCACCATAGCCATTTGCTTTATAATGTCAAAGCAATTGCATCGCCAAATTGCCAGCTTACCTTAGAGTCTGTGCGATGTAACCTTCTAAAGCGGCCTTTGATGTGGAATCTTAGTAAAGGCCTTACTGAAATCCATATAGATTACGTTGACCGCCCTGTCCTCGACAACTTTCCTGGTCACTTCCTTAAAAAACCCTAATAAAATTTGTAAGGCATGATCTGCCATGCACAAAGCTATGCTGACTGCTTCAAGTCAAACACTGTCTTTCCAAATGCATGCATATCTTGTATCTCAGAACCTTCTCAAGTAGTTTACCGCAAACAGATGTGAAGCTTACTGGTCTGTATTTCCCAGGCATTTATTTGCAGCCCTTCTTGAAGAAGGGCACTATATATTTGTTACTGCCCAGTCTTCCAGGACCTTGGCGTCTGTCTTCTCTCACCTCTTGCAGTGCTCTTGGATATATCTGGTCAGGACAAAGAGATTTATCTGACTTTGTGCATTCTAATATGTCCAGCAGCACCTCTACTGTGATTTAGACAGTACCAAGATATGACAATTAACCTCCCAAAGGTCACAAGTCTTCATGTCTTTCTTCATGGTAAACACAGAGGGGAAATTGAGGACCTCAACCATCTCTTGTAGTTTTATACATGCGTGCCTATTTTGGTTTTTAAGGCATCCTATTCTCTCTCTAGTTGTTCTTTTTCTTTACTATAGTGAACTTGGTTTCACCCTAATCTTCTCAGCCAAGGCTATCTCATGCTCCCTTTTTGCCTTCCTGATTTCCGCTTCAGTAAACTCCTGTATCCCCTGTGTACCTCTAGAGATTCCCTTGATCCCAGCTGCCTGTACCTGAACCACGCCTCCTTTTTGTTGGTCAGAGCATCAATATCTCTTGTCATCCAGGGTTTTCTCTTCCACCCTCACTTTCCCTTCACCCTCACAGGAATATATAAACCTTGAACTCGAGCTATCTCACTTTTACAACCCTCCCTCGTGCCCAATATCCTTTTCCCTGAAAACAAACTACTCCAATTAACCCCTGCAATCCTCTGTCTAATTCCAACAAAATACGCCTTGCCCCAATTTAGAACTTGAATCTGTGGATCAATTTTGTCCCTCCCATAACTATTTTAAAATTAATACAACGCCAGTCACTTTTCCCAAAAATCTCCCCCACTTTACCACCGTCACCTATTCATCCCTATTTCCCAACAGTAGGTCGAGTGTGTCCATTCCCGTGTAGGACCCTTTATATACTGCTTGGGGAAACTTTCTTGAACAAACTTAAGAAACTACGTTCCATCGAAGTTCTTAACCATCTGCATGTCCCCGTCTATGTTAGAAAAATTTAAATCACCTATTATAACAATCCTAATGCTCCTGCTACTCTCACCAGCTTCCCTGCATATTTGTTCCTCTAATTCCCATTGATGATTTGGAGGCTTATAGTGCAACCACTATAACATCACTAACCCCCTCTTCCTTCCTTGTACCATTCACAGAACCTCATCGGATAATATCTCAGTTATTTCATCTTTAAATACTTGTGGGATACTCGCCTTAATCAGAACTATTGGTGTTTCAACTGTTTCCATTTACATCCCTCCCTTGCAATGATTTTCACATCTGCATCAAAACTTGTCAAGGTACAGTGGAGATATGGTGCTGTAACTGGATGGGAGCTGCACATCCTGTCACTTCCAGCAAGTTTCCCCACACTGATCTAACACAGTGTTTCCGAAAACTGGAACAACCTGTGTTTATATATGAATAAACCAGTGAGGTCTGCACATCTCCCCCCGCTGGACATTTATCTACCTGTCTACCTGTGATGGCACTTTCAAGGAACAGAGAACCTGCACCACAAGGTGACACAGTAGCTCAGTGACTAGCATTGCTGCTTCAGAGCGCAGCAATCTGGGTTTAACTCCATCCTTGAATGACTGCCTGTGTGGAGTTTGCACATTCTCCCCGTGTCTGTATGAGTTTCCTCCGGATGTTATGTTTTCCTCCGACAGTATAAAGATATACAGATAAGGGTAGATCGGCCATGCTAAATTGCGTAAAGTACCCAGGGATGTGCAGGCGAGGTGGATTAGCCATGGAAAATGCAGGTTCAGAGGGATAAGGTAGGGGTTTGTCTAGTGGGATACTGTTTAGAGGGTCGGTGTGGCCTCGATGGGCCGAAACGTTTGTTTCCTCACTGTAGGGATTCGATAACTTCTATGGAATTCTCCTTGATTGGCAGCTTTCCACAGGACCCTACCTACATGTCTTGCCTTGATATGTCTTGCCAAAATGCTACACCTCACATTTAACTAAAATAAATTCTATCTGCCACTCCTCGGTTCACCTAAACAAAGTCCCATTATAGTCTGAGAGATCATTCATCACTGTCGACGACACCACCAAATCTGGTATTATCTACAAACTTACTGACCATACTTCATATACTCAAATGTAAATGATTTGTATCAGTGACAAAAGGCAGTGGACCCACTATTGATCTTTGCGGCACGCCACTGGTCTCAGGTCTCCAAGTTTAATGAACAAATGTCACTGTCACGCCCTGTCTCCAATATTCAAGAAAAGTTTGGACCTAAATGGCGAGTTCTCCCTGGATCCCAGGCAGTCTGACCTTGTTAACCAGTCTACCATGTAGAACATTTTGGTTTTCTTACTGAATTCCATAAAGACAACATCCACTCTCCTGCCTTCATCAATCATCTTCATCACTTCCTCAAAAAATTTCACCGAGTCAGTGAGACGTAATTTCAATTGTACAAAGCCCTCTTCAGTCCTTGTCTTTCCAAGTACATATCGATCTTTTTCCTCGAAATCTCCTCCAACAATTTAGTCACCATTGACTTCATGCTCACCAATCTAGAGTTACCTGTTTTTTCTTTACTTTCTTAAATAATTGCGCTATTTTAGCAGCCCTCCAGTCTTTTGACACCTCACCTGTGAAAATCAATGTTACAAATATATCAGCAAAATGCATAAGCAATCTATTTCCTAGCTTCCCGCAAACATCTGGGATACAACTGATCAGGTCCCAGGGATTAGTTCACCTTTATGTGTTTTAAAATGTCCAACACCTCCTTGTAATATAGACACTTTTCAAGGTATCATTGCATATTTCTTCATTCTCTCGTTCTTGTAACCTCCTCCACATTAAATATTGAGGAGAAATACTTGTTTCGTATCCCTCAAATTTGTTGTGGTTCCATAAATAGGTAGCCTTCCTGATCCTTAAGGGGCCCGATTGTCTCCCGAGTTAATCTTTTGCCATTAAAGGATTTGTAGAATATCTTCAATGCCTCATTAACCCAATTTCCAAAGCAATCTCTTGTTCACATTTTTCTGGCCCGATTTCCCGATTGATGATACACTTGCTGCCCTTATGCACCTCTCGGGATTCACTTGATCTCAGCTCTGTTTACCGGACATATGCCTCCTTCCTTACCTTGACCATAACATCAATATATCTAGCCATCCAGCACTCCCTGCACCCACCAGCCTTGCCCCTCTCACTAATAGGAACACTTTTGCTCTGGACTCTCTGAAACCAAATTTTGATGGCCTCGCATTTTCCAACCATCCCTTTACCTGTGAATAGGGTATTCCAATCAGCCTTTCACAGGGCTCACCTAACACTTTCAAAATTGGCCTTGTTCAAAGTTAGAACTTTAATGTTGACATCAAGTATTTCCGATTCCATAATTAATTTAAAACTAATATTTATGCATAACAAACTTGAAAGTTAAATAAACACTTCCTGTGCCTCTATAACGGGCTCGAGAGACTGAATAGGCTCCTCCTGTCCCTCTGTAATACACTGGAAATGCTATCCCTCTGTAATAGACTCAAGAGGCTTAATGGCCTCCTCCAGTTCTTCTATAACACACTCGAGAGGCTGCACGGCCTCCTCCTGTCCTTGTGTAACAGATCCGAGACACAGCAACCCGTGGATTACGAGCAGCCGGTAAACTGTATCTAATAGAGACCCATTCCTTCTCAGTTACAGAAACACAAACAACACAATGTACTCCAGGTGCCCTCTCAGTGACACCTCATACAGCTGCAGCGACAAATCTCTTTGTTTTGAATGATTCTGTTGACAAACTGTGCCAATATTCCAACTTTCCACCTTTTCAAGTAGCAACAGGTTAATGTGGGCTGAATGGCCTTCTCCTATCCCTCTGTAAGGGGCCCATAGGGACAGAATTGCTTTGGCCTGTTCCTGAGCAGCAGTCTCAATGCTGTGTCTCAAGGTTATGAAAGGATTTGAAAACAGGGTATTAAAACCAGGAGTAGCCTCACACTGGTCAATAAGTACCATACTTTGTTTCAGGTATCTAGAAACTTGCCCACCTGACATTTTTTTTACGCAGCAGATCTGTTATTTTATAACTGCCTATTTTCATAAACAGAATGGAACCTACATAGACCCCTGCATAGTTCTGTTAATACTCTCATATACAAGGGAAAAAAAGATTAAAAATATTGAAAGATTTATCGTCCATCCCTCAGCAACCTTATCCATTCCGTCCAAAACCAGTAAATGAAAAGTGATGTATTGAATTAGTTAACTGAGTCTATTTGTTCAATGACTGCGATTAATGCCAATCTCCATGGATTCTAATTATCCCAGTGGAGGGTTTCAATCTTTTAATGATAAATGGGCTCCGTTCAATGTGTCAACCCATAACATGAGCGGGAGCATCACTGACAGCACTGACAGGGATCAGCAGATCCAGAGAAAGGGGGAGGAGAGATCAGAATCTGAGAACATTAGACTGGAATATTCCAACATTGGATCAGAATCAGAGAACATTAGACTGAAATATTCCAACAATGGATCAGAATCTGAGAACATTAGACTGGAATATTCCAACAATATACAGGAGCTTATCCGATTATGTTTGGTATCTTTCTGAATTTGATTGGATGTCATTATCATCGCAGATCTATTACACTCTTCTCATTATTCAATACTTTTATTATCCCTTCCTGGCTATCGTTGGTGTTCCTGGTGAGTATCACTATCCAGATTTTGTTTTCTATAAACCAGTTATGACTGTATTATTGTTCTTTCATACAGTCTACACATCTTGCCACTGTTATTGTTCCTGTTGAATCTCTCAATCCAGATATTCACTCTACAGACCACTACTAACTACATTAATGAACGTGTTCAATTACTGTCTCGCTCTCTGCTCTGACAGTGTTACTCACGGATCTCTATGTTGAACTATTCAGTTTCAGGGGATAACCACAATGCATTGTCTCATTGCCTTTACTGTTAAGAGCATGGAGGTCACTTTCTACTCTTCTGGTTACAAACTCCACTTCCTTCCACTGGTTCCATCCCATTCCTGGCCAATATCTGCAGCTGAAGCAGACAAGTCACAACTGTGAGAGATCCCTTTGACTATGAGCTGATTCTTGACACCATACCCTGAACATTTTTAACTTGAAATACTCACCACTCCATTATATATCTCACTGGTTTTTTCGATCTGTTGTTTGAATCTTGAGCTATGAAATACAGTCTTAATGAAGCCAATAATCTCCTGCTGACACTCCAGGCTTCAAACCTGCTGAAGCAAATCTGATTCAACCTCACGCCAAACTCCCATCCATCTGTCATTCATGTGCACGCCGATGTATATTGCTATTGTGTTTGGCAATGCCTTTATTTTAACATTCTCAAACACTTTAGCTCATCTGTCCATGAAACTTCCCTCGTTCTCTCTACTGATTAACAAAAAGCTTGCCTGTTGTTCGTATTTAAAATAATTTCCTCCATGTGCGTTCTTTCTCAAAGAATGAGTTTTGCATTCAGCCACGCCAATTGCGCGCGCACACACACACACACTCTCTCAGTCTCTGATGAACACACACACACACACAAACGCAGAGAGAGCAAACCTTCCCACTGTAAGCAGTAAATCTGTTGCGAGTATAGTATAGTTAGCATATGATAGTAAAATTTGCAATACTCTCATGCTGAGCAGATAGTGCAGTTTACTGAGGAACACACTAGCATGGTTTGCACAGCTCTCCATGCTGGGCTGTCATCTTGTCCCAGTTTATGTTGTTTGTGGTGTTCTGTGAAGCAGATTGAGAACTTGATGTAACAAACCATTTCAGCTGATCTGACAATGTCTTTATTCAATGTTCTCATTCCTGGAATTTTACTCTCGAAGATCTCACTTCGCCAGTTAGTCCCACTGCCCTGACGTTTTCCACATATTTCCACAACATCTTTTCAGTTAATTAACTGTCTGTTTCTGTCTTTAATGTGAATCTCTTGTCCCTTTCTTTCTTTCCCTGGTCTTGGGTTTTGGCCTCCCTGGTGTATCGAGTGCTGGCATTGTGTAGCTCAGAAATAATGAAATGGGGTGTGTCAAGCTGTTGTTCACTTCCTGGTATGTCCCATGTGATGGTCCATGGACAAGCGTGTTTCAGAAGTTATGAGAAACATCCTTGTAACTTGGTGTGTACCTGTGGCTATCGCTCTCAGGTGACCATGCGATCAGTAACAAAAGGAAGCCCACTGAGTAAAGGACCACGCATATAAATTTCCTGACAGTGCTGTCACTTTTTAAATAAGAGGTTATTTTCTCCCTTTTTTTAGTAAGAGACCTTAAAGGCAAAGCTTCCTACTGAAAACGGCTCAAGTAAATAACTTTTGGGGCTTTTAGGGTTTTTAAATAAATAGCAGTAACAATGGCCAGCTGGCACAGACCAGGATTTCTAGTTTTTTTTAATATATTGTAGCTATAACAATCACCAGGTGCTTGGGGTCCCAGAAGGGTTGTAAGTTTCAGAAAATTATCCACAGCTGCTATTCTCTCTGGAACCTCACTTGATGGTGTTTCCTCCTGGATTGGAGAACTGTATGCAAGAATGCATGTCTGAATGTTCCTTTTTGCCAAGGGGTGTGTTTATGGGATGTTGATATATTGGAACAGTTCATTAGTAGAAAGTACTGTATCCACTATTCGGTTAAGATTGCCAATAGAAAAATTATTCTAAATTCATCTTCATTTCTAATTGGATTTTCATTAGAGTGTTTAAATATATGTATTTTGCTTAATGGTGAGTGGTTTGAATAGTTTGACATCTGGAACACCCAACTCACGTCTACCTTTAAAATAAGGAAAGGTTGGCATCCAACCTACCTTCTTAAACTAGTTTGAGGCGGTCTGGTTCGACAATAGCAAAATATGGACTCTTGTCTGGTTCTAAATCGATAATACAAAATTGGGTTTAGAATTTGCAAACAGGCCATTCTCCCCAACAAGTCCACACTGACCCTCCGAGGAGTAACCTACCCAGACCTATTCCCTTTCCCTATTATTACACATTTACCCCAACGAAGGCAACTAACTCACACATCCCTGAAAACTATGAACAATTTATCATGGCCAATACACCTGACATGCACATCTTTGGATTATGGGAGGAAACCAAGTCATCCAGAATAAGCTCATGCAGACATTGGAGAGTATGCACCAGGAGGCTATTGGGTTCAAAGGTCGTGTATGGTAGTTGATAGTGTCTTTTTTCTGGATGTTGAATTCGGTTGTTTTAAACAGTATTTTGTGCATAAAGATTCAGTCCTTAAGAGTTCTCTGGGTGTGTAAAAGTGAAGTTGGCGGTTTTACAAAAGGGAATGATGGTAAAGCTTTAGGAATTGACCAACAACCTGGAGTTGGGGTTGCGATTGTCTGTGAGAAAATGAGAGATAATTACAGCTATAGATCGGCAATTACGTTTAGTGGAACCGCCATCAGACTCTTTGGAAATGGCTGGAATTCAATTTCAAATGATGGTCTTTGAACCTGAGAAGGAATTGAAAGAGTTTGAATTATGATGAAAAGTAGAAATAAAAGAAAGGGAACCGAAGAGAAAAGAGAGAAAAGGACAGAAGAAAAGCAGAGAGTTTCAACTTAAAACGGTAGCAATTAGAGACGAAAGTTGATATAGAAGGCGAAGATGAAGGTAGAATGTCGGTGGGATGAGGAGGATAGTGCGGTTGAGCAACCCTATTGTAACCAATGGCCTAACGAGGTTCCGTTTAAATGCATCCAGGCATTCTCTAAATTTGATGAGAAGGATGGGGAAGCCTTTTGAATTTCATTTGAGAAAGTGGCTAAACAAAAGCAGACACCAGTGACCATGTGAGTTTATTTGATCCAAAGCTGAGAGGTATTTGCATCCCTATCGGAGGAGGTATCTGGCCGGTATGGAGTGGTGAAGAAAGCCATCTGAAGTGCATATGAGCTTGGGCCAGACACTGACAGACAGCGTTACAGGAATCTCAAAGAGGGTCCCTGGTTAAACGCACATTGAGTTTGAAAGGATCAAACAAAGTAATTTTGAAAGGTGGTAAGGGTATTAAAAACAGAGCAAACCTATGACACTCTTAGAAAGATTCTTATTTTGAAGAAGTTCAGCAATTCACTTCCTGCAGTCGTGAAAACTCGTGTGGAAGAGCAGAGTTAAAACGGCAAGATTAGAAGCTGAAATGGCTGATGATGATTGAGTTCAGAAATCAAAGTTTGGTTTCTGTGAGAGATGGAGAAGAATGTGCGAGGTCTTGTTAAGGTTTACTGGCATAGGCCAGGAGTAGCAGGTAAAGAGGTTAGAGCATTAAGAGGTACAGAAGCATGTAATTATTTTATGCTGAGACATGAGGAGCTATGCCATTCAGAGGGACTATTGGAGAGATGAGAATGCTCCATTATGTAACGTGTGATTGGAGTCTCTAATGGAAACATCAACAGATTTATTCCACAATGGGGAAGGAGGCTTTGAGCTTGGTGTTGGCATTACAACATTTCACATTTACATTGCTAATAACATACCGGAGACAAATCTTTATCACTGATCATAACCCCTTAAAGTTTTTGGAGAAGTTTAGGGAGAAAAATACCAGTCTGTTTCTATTGAGCTTATTATTGCTGCCATTCAGTTTGAAACTATTCAGGCGACAGGGCGATAAAACCTAAGTGTGGAGACTTGGATGAAGAAAGTCAAAGGCATTCTGTGGCAGGAGTAAAATGACTGAAATCGAAATAGATGTGAATATTTGTATGCTCAGAGTCAATGTAACATATATGCATTTCAGTCTACTAATAGAGGAAGATTAGGATGTCTAAAATGAATCCACCTTTGTGTATCGATGGATTATTTTATTAAAGATGGAGTTGTGAGGATGCTATCACTGTAAAAAGATTATTTCTCTTGGTTTTTTTTTTGAAGACAGGTGTTAAGGGCAGAGGTGCAGAACTGCTGTCTGAAAACAGTTTAAATAAATAACTGAGATTTTAGGTTTCATTAAAACGGTCGTAACAATGGAAGGGCAGTGGCCAGCTCTCCCAGACCAGATTTCCTCATTTTACTTTTAGCTGCAGCATTCAGAAGCTGCTGGGGATCCCAGAAGGGTTGGAAGTTTCAATACATGAACCCCAGCTGCTTTTCTCTCTGAGATCTCTGTTGATATTGTTTCCCCCTGGATTGGAAAACTGCGGTAAGGATCTGTATTTGAATATATCTTTGTGCCAAGCGGTGTAAACCAAGAAGGTACGGTATCTATTGTTTGTGAAGGGTTCCAACATATAAGCTATCCCAAAACGTTATTTTCTTTGATTGTATTTTAACTAAAGCATTTGAATAGATTATATTTTGCTCAATGTCGAGTGGTTTGACTAGTCACAACATAACTGGAACACACACTTCAGATCTATATTTAAAATAAGGAAAGGTTTGGGTCTAAACGGCCTTCTGGAAATATTTTGAGGGAATCTGGTCTGGTCGAAAACACTTGTAGTGAGGGGCTTCTGACTGGCTTCTGCAATTGAAAATTTAGTGGAGGGGCAGGGGATGTTTTGCTGGAGGATGTGCTGTGAGCTGCCTCAGACATTCAGGGAGACCTGAGGATTTGGTGACCCAACTCTGGATGGAGCATGGGGACTGCAGCTACAGCATCTGAGCCTGCAACATGAACAACAAATGGAGCAGAGGCTGCAGACAGGGGAAGCTCTGAAACCACGGAGTGCGTGTGTGTGGGGAAAGGGATCTGCTGTCTCCACCCCGGGTTTTCTAGGAATAATTTCCAAAACTCCACTTAACCCAGGATCAAAGTATGAGGGACCCTGACTGAACAAGGGGCTGGTCACAGAGCGGTGTCACCTCCTTCAACATGACCTGCAGCTTCACACCAGGGGGAGGATGGTGCTGTCAGTGGCTGTTAGGGTCACTGTTTCATTCAGCTTTTATGATCCAGAACTTTCCCCGCAGGACTAGGTGACATATCCATCATCTCCCAGTATCTCAACATTAATGTTACCATTCGGTGATGGAGGATATATATGGTTGATGAGGTAAATAGATTGTTTCTCCCACAGCAGGGAGCTGCCGGTTGTATCTATACTGGATAGTGGGATTCCCGATGGTGTCTATGGCATCTGCAAAGTATCCATGTCAATGCGGAGATGTAGAGGAACTGAAGGAGCTCTCTCTCATTCCATTAATGTCACAGCGTGCCCATCACAGTACATCCATGTGGTGAATACCCACTGTCCTGGCAGCAGTCATGGTCTCTTCATTCAGAAGCAGTCAGCCAGTCCCATCGTCATCGGGTCTCCACGTAGAAAGGAATGAATATATTTTGGATAAAGGCCGTCCCCTTGATGCACGTTTCAAAACACCATCCCCACCATCAATTAACCAGATCAAAGTATCCTATGTGTACGGAGAGCAATGGGGTCACTTGGGGTGTCTGGGAATAGACGATCAGGGATGGAGCAAACCCTCCCCTGTCTGAACGGATCTGAGTGAACACCCCACTACACAGTTTCATTAAGTCCTATAATCCCTCTCCATTTCAGTAACATATTGCTTTCTATTATTCCTGTAAATGAAATGACAGGTTATATCATGTTAAATTCCACCTGCTAAACTATTGTCTATTGCCTTTACATTTCTGAATCTATTTGCAGACTCTCCACCCTCTCTTGATAATTTATTTTCTTGCTTACCACAGCGACATCACCAAACTCAGCATCTGTATATCTGTTCCGTCCACCTGATCATTAATATAGATTGTAAATAGTTGAGAACCCAGCGCTGGTCAATGTGTGACCCTACTGTTTACGTTCTGTCTAACTGATTGAGACTGATTTATCCTGAGTGCCTGCTCCTGTATGATACCCAGTCCTCCCCCATTCCTGTGAAACACTGTCGAAGGGTTGAAAAATAACAAGGAGTATCTGTGAGGAATCCAACCCCTCGATGACACTGATGTCAACACGGCCTCTGTTCCACTTTCCTGCCATCTCTCCATCCTAAAACTCTAGTCTCTTGTTGTAGATTGCGCCAGATGAAAAAAAAATCCACTCCATATCTACACATTCAATTACTTTTAGAATATTACAGACCTCAATGAGATCTCCTTTCATTCTTATAAGCTCTAGAGTATAGGCCTAACCTGCTCAATTTCTCTTCATAAGGCAAACACTTCAAATACGGAATCAATCTAATGAAGCTCTTCTGAATTGCCTCCAATGGACATACCTCATTCTGCAGGAAACCCAAACTATACTCCAGATGCAGCCTCACTAATGCCTTGCATAGCTACAGCAACACTCCCTACCTTTCTACTCTATCCTTTTATAAATAAACACTGAAATTATGCTTGCATTTCTCATTACTTGCAGTACCCACAGGCAGGTTTTCTGTGATATGCAAGCAGACACCCAGATCCCTCTGCACATAAACACTTTGAACTTTCTCTCCATTTAGATAATAATTTGTCTTTCTATTATCCTGGCCAACTTGAATAGCCCCATATTTATTCCCATTAATTTTCCTTGCTAAATATTGGCCGATTCACGCAACCTATCCATATAGTTGTAAAATCTCTTGCATCATCATTCCAAAGTAATTTCCCCCCGATGTGAGAGTCATCTGAAAATGTGGCATTGTATTTTCTCTCCCGTCAACCGAGTACAGTAATCCAATCAATGCAAATGGTTGAGGCATGAGTGCTGAAATCAATGGCACCCCACACATTGCATTTGCCAAAATAAAATGACACATTTATTCCATCTGACTCCATTTTGTTGGATAACCAATCCTCCATCCAAGCTAATAAATTACTCCTAAACCCATGTTGTCTGATATTACCACTTACTCTTTGGAGAAGCGACACATCCAATGCCTTCAGGAAGACCAAATATGTTCCACCTCCCACGATCCACCTTTTTTGTGACATCTTCAAATAACTCAAGCAAACACTTCAAACTTGATTGTCCTTTGTAAAACCATGTTGAATCTGATAGATTGTGGTTTAAATTTGCAAATGTCCTGAACAATGGACTCTAACAATTAGCCTTAAATTACAATAGTTTATTGTTACACTTTAGTCCCTAATGTATACCATTATTATAAGTTCTTCCCTTTCGAAAGCCTTTACGTTTTCTTTGAATTCCTGTTTGATGGGCAAACGTTTTTAAGAGATCTGCTCCAGTTGCTGTGTAAGGGCCATGTGTGGCTGAATGGACTCATCATCCTGTTGGTGTACAAACTCGATGGGCTGACGTCTTTCTGGTGTTCCCATGTTGTCGTCTCCAAGGCCAGAATGACCTCCTCCATTTTGATCCTTTAGAGGATTGGGAGATTATGGAATCTTACTGTTGCTCTCGAACATTTTGATGGGCTGATGGGTCTTCTCATACTTCTCTATGGAAAGATTGAACGGTCTCCTCATGTATCCGGGAGATGGTTCCGAGGGGTTGATTGGTCTTATCTTGTTCCCATACAACAGACACGTGTCGAAATTACTTCTTGCTTTCTCATTAAAGAAGTCTCAGATAGTTTTTATCCTTATCCAATTCCCTTGCAATGGTCTCGGTGGGTCTGAATGGCCTCCTGTTATCCCAGTGTAACAATCTCCAGTCGTTGTGTGACCTCTTCCAGTTCCTATGTTACAGACTTGAGGAGGCTGAATGGACTGATCCTGTTGCTGTTTAACAGGATACTGGTGCAGCATGGCCGACTGTTACAGGGTTGAATGGCTAATTGGCCTCCTTCTGTAAATGTATATCAGGCTCCAGGGGCTGAATAGCTTCATCCTGTTTTGGTGTAACAGGGTCGAAGGCTTGAATATCCTCCTGTTGTTCCTGTGTAACAGGTTGGAGAACGGAATGGATTCCTCCACTATCTGTGTAATTCGCTTCACTCGTTGACTACATCTGTCATCCATGTTGAAATAAGGTCATCCTTATTTTTTGTAAACTCCAATGGCTACTGGGTCAACCTGATCATCCTTTCGTTATAAGCTAGCACCTTCATTGCAGGAATCAGTTGAGGGAACCATCTGTGAGCTGCTTCCAATATAACAACATCATTTCTTCACTGAAGAGATTAAATCTGTACACACTACTCCAGATGTGATCTCACTAAGACCCTGTACAGCAGCAGCAATGCTTTATCGGCCTGCTGTAAGGTTCCCACCCAGGTTAGAGCTGTCTCAGCTCTCTGGGCGAATATAGAGCATTGTTGGAAAATCATTGTCCTTCTCTCCTCCATCAGCATAACGCGAGATCTGGAGAAATTAAAGTTGGAGAAGATCATAAATGATGTGGCGAGATGATCTCTACCATTAATCTCTCGAGAGCCCACATCGCTCAGATTCCACAGAATCTAGTAAGATGGAGCAAACATTGATGGGAGTTATATCTCAAAGTGAAAGCTGCACTACAAATGCTGGACATGTTATAAAACAGGAAATGAGATATACACATTTGTGGGTACTGCAGTAATAATATACTGCTTACATTATATCTAAACTGTGTTAACCCAATTGAATGCTAATGCTGGGAAAATGGATTTCATGAGATGGTTTACATGAACATTATGTTGAGCACTGAGCTCGAGATCAGGTTATTTAGGAATTGGTGTTGAGTGATCAGAAGAGCTAATTGAAAATTTTGCTGGAAAGGGCATTTTGGGAACAGTGACCACAATGTATTGGTTTTGTTTTATGCTGTTTGAGTACACGACAGTTTTTGTTGTATTTGAAGTAACCATTTGAAATCTGAGTCATGCAGACCATGAAGGTGTGAGGAGAAAGTGGGGACTACAGATGCTGGAGATCAGAGTTGAAGAGTGTGGTGCTGGAAAAGCATAGTCAGGCAGCATACTAAGAGCAGATAAAATGATGTTTCGGGCATAAACCTTTCATCAGGAAAGAAGCTTTTGGGCCCAGGGGGCTGAGAGATAAATGACAAGAGGGTGCGGCAGGGGGGAGGTAGCTGGGATTACGATAGGTAGATGAAGGTGGGGTTGAAAGTGATAGGTGATGAAGGGAGACAGAACGCCTCATCTACTGCATCCATTAAAGACAATGTGGTCTTCTCTTCATTGGCGAGGCAGGAGGTCAACTTGTAGACCATTTCAGGGAACATCTCTGGGACAACCACATTGAACGACACCATCGCCTAGTGGCTGAGCACTTTAACTCCCCTTCCCACTCTGCCAAGGACATGAGAGTCCTGGGCCTGCTCCATCGCCTAACCGGAGCCACCAGAAGCCTGGAGTAAGAAAGCCTCCTCTTCTGCCTTGGGACCCTCCAACCACAGGGTTGATTTCGCCATTTCCCTATTTCCCCTAATCCCACCTTATCCTACTCCAGCCTTCCAAGTCAACACCGCCCTTTTGAATGTTCCTATGTGTCCACCTTCCTTCCTATCAATCTGGTCCACCCTCCTCTCCGACTATCACTTTCAACCCCACCTTCATCCACCTATTAGATGAAAGGAGGCAGCTTAGAAAAATGCCAAATGTTGCAATAAGCCAGTGGATTCAGAGAAATGAAGGACCCAGCAAAGAATGACCAAAATCAGAAAGAGAAAAAGCATGCAAACGGAAGAAAAACATGAAGACAGCTAAAAAGCGTCTATCAATGTATGGAAAAAATAATAAAAACAAGGCTTAATGTGGAACAATTGGGGAGCGTTCACGATAATTTATTGCAGATTACAGAGAGATCGCAGGGAAAAGGAACAGTGTCTTTGTGTCTATCTCCATGGAAGAATGTCCATAAATTCTCCCAGAAATATCAAGTGACCATGGGACTTGTGTAAGTAACGTCTAAGATCATTCTTATCAGTGATGAGGTCATCTTTGAAAAGAAAGCTGGATTGAGTATTTATAAATCTGACAGACTAGATGTACTTCATACAAGAATTTCAGAGGAAGCAGCAATAGACATGTTGATTGCATCACGGATTTTCACTTTATTTTCCGACACATTCCCGAAAGGCATTTTGCCAATCTGGATAAGGTAAAGGTTAGAAATAATATCCAACAGTTTAAGAAAGGAGGAATTTGGAGAATGGTAAACTACAGACCAGTTAACCTGTCATCCGCAGTCAGGTATCTCTTGGACTCGATTACAAAGAACATGCTACTAGATATTTAGAAGGTAAAAACATAACTGGGGAGTGTGAGAATGCACCGATGAACGGAAAACCAGAAGTGGCAAACATTTTTTTGGAATGGTTTGAAGATGATTCTTGTGGACATAGGCAATGAAGAACCAATGGATAATGTATAGTTGGATATTCATGAGCTTTTTTTAAAGAACTCATACACTGAGCTCATAAGAAAAGTTAAACCGAGAGGTATTAGGAAGAACATATGCAAATGGGAAAGTAAAAATTAGGTTTACATTCATGTGAATGTATTTGGAAGATAGAGGATGTCGTGCTGCAGTTGCATCGAGCGTTGGTGAGACTAAACGTAGAATATTGTGTATCGTTCGGAGTCCCAAGCTAAGAAAGAATATATTGACTACAGAGGAACTTCAAAAGGTATTCTCCAAATTAACCCCTAAGTTGGCAAGGTTGTCTGACGGGGTAACTCAGCCTGTAATCTCGAGTTTCGAAACATGAGAGGTGATTGTAGTGAATCTTAGAAACATCGAAAGGACTGAATAACAGAGGGACATGAGGAAGTACAAGTAGGTGAGATCGGGGAGAATCCCATGATATTCTACACGGACAAGTAGAACAGAATAATCAGCAAACAGTCAGTGTACATTGGAAACCAAAGGGGCAATCTGTGTGTCAAGATGGAGAACATTGACGGATTGTAACATGAGACCTTCACATCTATTTCACTTGGGAGAAGGAGGATGCAGGTACAGAATTCAAGAAGATGGACTGGACAACTCTTGAACAGATTGATGTGAAATACGAGTAGGGATTTGAGGCTTTGTTCTGTATAAATTTGGACCAATCTCCATGTCTGAAAGAGTTGTATCACAGGCGGCTGTTGGGGTCAAGGGAGGAGTGACCCTGATTGAATATTTTAAATGGAATCTGACCATAGGGGAGGTGCCAGAGAACTGGAGGACTGCGAATACGATTCCACTTCACAGTAAGGGTGGGAGAGATAGACCAGGGAACTATAGACGAGTGAATATTAGATCACTGTTAAGGAAACTACAGGATAAAATAGGGAAGGAGAAAATCGAACTCCAATCAGAGTCACAAGGTTTGATCAGGGATAATCATCATGACTTTATCAGAAGGGAGTCGCATCTAATGGATTTGATTGAATTAGTTTGAGGAGGTCGATTGTTTAGTTTTGTAGGATGGCCTTTGACAAATTTCCAGCTGGGATACTGAGAAATAATGTAAAATCTCACAATATGAAGGATACCTTGACAGGTTACAAGGAGAATTGTCTTAGTGGAAGCAGGCAGAGGGTGTTGGGAGAAGGCTGTTTGAGCGACTGGAGACAAGTGTCCCCTGGTGTACCACAGGGATCAGTGCTGTGTCCCTAATTGTTTGTGTTATTCATAAAAACAGATGTGAATGTGGAGGGGGCTAGGTTTAGAGTGGGGGAGGTGTGATAAGTAAGTGTATGTTTGACATAAAGATTGACCGGTTGGTTCGCAGTGAGGAGGAAGGCCTTAAGTTACAGGAAGATGCAGATGATTGGTCAGATGGGCAGATCAATGGCAGATGGAATGTAACCCTGATAAATATGAGGTGATGCACTTTGGGAGAAGGAACCAGACAGGGGAGGACTCAATGAATGGCAGCACACTGGGAAACTCAGGGTGTGTTTCTCCACACATCCCTGAATGTGACTGGACAGGTTAATGGACTAGTTAAGAATTGGACCTTGGGTGTAGCATTTCCTAATCAGGATGTAGATTATAAGAGCAATACAGGGCTTTGGTTCGGACAAAATGGAATACTGTATGTAGCTCTGGGAGCAACATTCCAGGAAGGATGTGATTGTACTGGAGAGGGTGCAGAGGATATTGACCAGGATGTTCCCTGGGATGGAGCATATCAGCTATGGAGAGAGGCTGGATAAGCTCAGGTTGTTTACTTTGGAGCAGAGAAAGCTGAGGGGTCCGTGATTCAGGAGAAAATAGATTATGAGGGACATGGACAGGGTGGATAGAGAGCCGCTGTTCCTTTTAGTCAGAGGATCAAGAACAAATGAGCACACTTTTAAAGTGAAAAGTTTGAGGTTCAGAGAGGATTTAAATATTTTTTCACCTCGAGGATGTGGGGTTCTGGGATTACTTCCTGAGAAGGGGGATTATCACGGGTAACCTCACAATCATTAAAAAGTACTTGGCGAGCAATTGGAAGTGTCATAACATTCCAGGCTATGGGCCTGGTGTAGGAAAGTGGGACTGATATAGATTGTGCAGTATTTCTGTTAGCACAGAGTCTATGCTCCTGTGAGTGTATGATGTGGAAGGTCAATTATTGAGCAGTCTAAGGCAGGAATTGATGGCTTTCTGAAGAGTACATTCACAAGGGTTAAAGGAGTGAACTGTAATAGCTTGTTAAATTCTGTCAATGTGAGAAATATGAGAAAACAAGTGCAGTTTCCCGACAGTTTGAAACCAGAGAATAGAGATTGGGAAACAGGGAAATGGCAGAACTATGAAGCCACTACTTCAGTTCTGTCTTCACAGAACTTTCAAACAATACAAGGAAAACCAAGTCTGTTGTAGGAAAATGATAGAGTACATTGAACATAGATCATCGTAAGTAAATGGTTGAGGAGAAATTATTGGGGCTGAAAGTATTGGTCATAGACAACACTGACGTAGATTTATGAAATGGGAATGATGTTTGCGAAACAGAATGGGAGACAAATGAAAGAGAAACAATGGATGTAAAACATGTGGACTTTTGGTAAAGCTCCAAGCCCAATTTGCAAAATCAAATTTGAGTGGATTGGGGGCTAATATATTGCTATGTTTCTAGAATGGGACAGCTGGCAGGAAACGGTGAGTAGAAATAAACAGACTCGTCAAGCAACAGCCTGACATTGTCTGTAAGGTATGATTCTGTGAGTATGACTATATCGCAGACACCCCATTACCTACCCCGAATATCTCCTGTCTCATCAGGACGGACACAGCAGAAGTGGCGGCACAGTGGGATACAGTTGGAAGGGAATTGCTCTTGGAGTCCTCAACAGTGACTCCGTATCCCATGAAGTCTCATGGCATTACTTTGCACATGGGAAAGGAAACCTCCTGCTGATTACCATGTACCAGCCTCTCTGAACTGATGAATCAGTACTCCTCCATGCTGACCAACATTTGGAGGAAGCACTGAGGGTAGCACGGATGCAAGATCTACTCTGGGTGGGGGATTTCAATGTTCGCTACCAAGAGTATCTCAGCGACAACATTACTGATCGAGCTGGCCAGGCACCAAAGGATAGAACTGCTCGACTGGTTCTGCAGCAGGTGGGAAAGGGACCAACAAGAGGAAAATACATACTTGAACACAGCCTTACTAATCTGCCAGTTACAGAAGTATCTGTCCATGACATTATCAGTAAGAGAGACCACCGCATAGTCATTGTGGAGACAAAATCACACCTGCACATTGAGAATAACCTCCACCATTTTGGGTGGTACTATCACGTTGCTAAACAGGGCAGACTTTGAACAGATCTAGCAGCTCAAATCTGCATGTCCATAAGGTGTTGTGGGTCATCAATAGCAGCCAAGTTGTACTCCCGCATAACCTCATGGCCTCCCGCATACCCCCCTCACAACAATTGCCATCAATCTAGAGGATCAACATTGGTTCAGTGGAGTGTGCAGGATGGCAGGAGCTGCACCAGGCATACCTGATAATGGGGTGTCAGCCTGGAGAAGCCACCAATCAGGACTACTTGTGCACCAAACAGCATAAGCAGTAAGTAATAGACACAAATAAGTGATCCCACAAGCAAAGGAACAGATCTAAGCTCTGCAGTTGTTCCACATCTAGCCGAGAAACGTTGGGGACAATTGAACAATTCACTGGAGGAAGCGATTCCACAAATAACTCCTTCCTCCACGATGGAAGAGCCCAGCACTTCAGTGTATAAGATAAGGCTGATGCATTCGCAACAATCTTCAGTCAGAAATGCGGAGTGGATGATCCATTTCAGCCTCCTTCAGTGGTCCTCAGCAATTCAGTTACAAGTCATCAGCCAATTCGATTGAGTCCACTCGATATCCAGAAACGAGTGCAGATACTGGATACTCCAAAAGGTGCATAATCTGACACCATTATGTCAATACTACTGACAACTTGTGCTCCATAACTTGCCACTCCCCGAGCCAAACTATTTCAATACAGTTACAACAATGGCTTTTCCTGATTACGTGGAAAATTACCCCAAGTAATCATTGCTCCTGTATGTAAAAAGCAGAACAAATCCAATCCGGCCAATTACCACCCCATCAGTCTCCTCTCGATCATCAGTAAAGTGGTGGAAGATCTCAGTGCTTTTAAGCAGCATCTGCTCAGCAATACCCTGGTCAATGACGCCCTGTTTGGGCTCCACCAGGGCCACTCAGCTCCTGACCTCATTACCGTGGTTCAAACATGGACAAAAGAGCTGAATTCCAGAGGTGGAGTGAGAGTTACAGCCCTTTAAGTCAAGGCTTCATTCGACCCTGTGTGGTATCAAGGGGCTTTAGCAACACAGGAATCAATGGGTATCAGAGGCCAAATCCCTGCTGGTTAGATTCATACCTAACACGTAGGAAGGTGGTCATGGTTGATGAAGGTCAATCAACTCAGCTCCAAATCTGTAGGAATCCCTCGAGCAGTGACCGAAAACTTCTTCAGGGCTGCTTCATCAATGACCTTCCCTCCATTTTAAGGTCAGCAGTGGGGATGTTCGCCAATGATTGTACAATGTTCTACAACATTTGTGGCTCCTCAGATACTGAAGCAGTCCATGTTCAAACGCGACAAGATCTGGAGAGTATCCAGGCTGACAAGTGTCAAGTAATATTCAGGCCACACGAATGCCAGACCGTGACCATCACCAATAAAATACAATCTAACCTGCCCCTTTACATTCAATGGTGTTACTATCACTGAATCCCCAGTATCAAAGTCCTGGTGGGGAATCATTGCTCAGAAACTCACTGGTCTCGCCACATGAACACAGGAACTATAACAGCAGATTAGAAGCTAAGAATACTGCGGCGAGTAACTCACATCCTGACGTCCAAACGTCTGTCCATCATCTACAATGCATAAATCAGAAGTGTAATAGGAGACTCCCAATTTGCCTGGAAGAGTGCAGCCCCAACAAAACTCAAGAAGCTTGATACCATCCAGGACAAAGCAGCCAGTTTGACTGTCCCTTCACCCACAATGCTCCACCATTGACGCTCAGCAGCAGCAGCAGCAGTGTTTTACTATCTACATGCTGCAATGAAACGGTTCACCAAAGATCCTCAGAGACCATCTTCCCAACTCACGACCACATCTATCTAGAAGGACAAAGGCTGCAGATGGATGGGATTACCATCATCGTCAGGTTCTCTCCAAGCCATTCACCATCCTGACTTGGAAATATATCACCGCTCCTTCACAGTCACTGGATCAGAATCCTGGGATTCCCTCCCTAATGGCATTGGAGGTCAACCACAGCAGGTGGACTGCAGTGTACAACAAGCCAGCTCACCACCACCTTCGCAAGGGCAATTAGGGTCAAGCAATAAATGCTGGCCCAGCCAGTGACACCCAGATTCATGAAATAAATGAATAGAAATTAAGAGAGGACGGTTGCTGAGGTGTCGCAGGAATCAGTGCTTGGGGCCCAGCTGTCCACAATGCCCTTTAAACATTTGGTTGCTGGAATCAGATACAATATATCCCAGCCTGCTGACAGCACTAACGGGTGTGGGATTGTGAGCGGGTGAGGAGGTTATAAAAAAGCACCGAGAAGACTAAGACAAGTGGAGTGAATGGGTAAATACGTGACAGATGGGAAACAATGTGTATAGAGGTGACGGTGTGCTCTTTGGTGGAAACGATAAATTGGCAGCCTACCATTTGAAAGGGATTGGTTGAAACATGTTGATCTACAAAGGTGCGTATGCTCCTTTTTGTTGTTTCCTTCTGCATAAACCTCTGAGGTCCCTGCAGCGCAGTGAGTTCTGTAACCAGAAGTCAATACTGGCCATGGCATTGGCACGCTGCCCAGTGAACACGGACCCACCAAGTGGGGAGCTGCAACACTGAAAAGGATCTGCATCTCCCTGTATACCAGTCGTTGAAAGTAATATTACAGAAACAGAAAGCAGTGAGGAACATAAATGGTGTGTGGACCTTAATTTCAGGGGGGTGCGAGTCCAGGAGAAAGGGTGTCTTACTGCAACTGTATACGGCCTTGGTGAGATATCATCTTGAACATTGTGCATTATTGTGGACGGTTTTTGTCTCCTTACCTAATAAAGGACAAACCTGACATTGATGGAGAGCAGTGAAGGATGACCAGACTGATCTCTGGGATGACAGGCTTGCGGTGGGAGCAGAGTTTGGGGTGACTGGGCCAGTATTCCATGGGGTTTAGGAAAATGAGTGGAGATCTCAGTGAACTATACAAAACTCTGACAGGGTTAATCAGATTGGAAGCAGGGATGATAATTCCCCTGGCTGGGACTTCTAAAACAAGGGACCTCAGTATTAGGTACAGGCAGTCACTCTGCATTGAGATGATAATAAATGTCTGCTCTCACTGACTCGGGAACCTGGGGAATTCTCTCGCACCTGGAAACCGAGACACTGATTATAAATAAGGATTTAGAGACAGTAAAGGGATGGTGGGAGAGCAGGAGTACGGTGTGGAAATGAAGGGCCAACCATCATTATATTGAATTGGTTAGCAAACTTGATGGACCAAACGTACTACTGCACCGCCTATTTTATAGCTTCCCAAGGTTACTCACATTAACGGATATGTATATCGTGTGGGGTAAGTGCATTGAGGAGATTTTTTCTATGAACTAGAATGAGGAGGCGAAATGTGTTTTCCATTCCCGATGTTTCTGTGCAGTCTGTGGGAAAGGTCTGTAAATGCTGTCACAAGCTCTCAGGTGTTAGGAAGGAGGTTTCTGCAGAGTCGACAGGACTGTGTTCCCATTCCCTTTTCTGACATTGATGCTGAGACCGGGCGTTCTGTCCGGTTTCATCCTTTCAGACCTCGAAGTAGTTTGCTTCGAACAGATCTGTTGGTCAAGTCTGGTAGCTTTAATGAGTTAGCATGAGGTAAAGTTCACGTGATTCTGACCCTGACATCTTCGCCCACACTCGTCACTGAGCCATAGATGGTGTTAATGGCAATGACAGACTGAGGTGTTACCCTGGCAAAAAGTTACAGGTTGTGGTTGAATGCAGATCTGCTTCTCCTGCTTCTGTGGTCTACAGCACTACGTGAATACGCAGTTTCGAGCTGCAATATCTGCAATGCACTTTTGCTGTCTGTTCCCCAATTCTCACTGAGACCCATTCACCCATCAGCCCTGCACTCAGTGACCTAACCTGGTTTCTGATGTGGAAATACTTTATTTTCATACTCTCATTCTGCTGAGGATCTGTCTTCCCGGGTCTTGCTTCCAATCTGACAGATTCCGCAAAAGCATTTAACTGATCTTAATTCAAATGTTTAATTCACCTAAATCTTTTTCCTTGAGAAATACCAATCTACTGTGTTTAAAGTGAATGTGTTTCCCCTGTTTCTCTCCCTGACCATGATTAAGAGCTCTGTCGTGTCAGTGATGCCAGCCTTATGTAGTTGCAGAGCCAATGAATTCTCTGGATTCCCAATCATCTTCACCACATTGTATGTTTCCTCTTTTGGTTTGATGCATTATCACTCATGGCTGCCTTGTCCTCCCATGAGTATGTTTCAAGTTCTTGGGGTTGCATTTCTGGTGACCATCTTGAGGGACTGAATGGTCTCCTCTGTTTCTGTGCACCAGGTTATAGGAGTAAGCGTCCTCCAACTGTCCCTGTCTAGCAGGTATGAGGGGCTGAATGGAACACAGGAACATGGGAGTGAGGAGCAGGAGTGGGTCATTAGATACTGTGAGCCTTCTCCACCAGGCAGTAAGATTGTGGCTGACCAGGTTGTGGTCTCAGCCCCACTTTCCTGTCTGTATCCCATTATCCGTGACTCACTTCTCTGTCAAATATTTAACTGATGCAGCTTTCAATCAATGTGACACAGAGGCATGATATACTTCCAGAGAAGAGAAGTCCGACTTGAAAGGACCTTACAGAATTTTTCATCATCCCTCTTATAGGATCAGAGAGTCATGCAGAATGAAAGCAGACCCTTTAGTCCAATCTGTTCACTCCGATCATATATCAGTCCCATTTGCCAGCATTTGATAAATATCCCTACTTTTTTAAATGTGCGATTGTAACCGCCTTCAGCACTTCCTCTGACAGCACTTTCTGTACACACACCACTATCTGTGTGAATCATTTACCTATAGATCCCTTCTAAATCAATCCCCCTCGCCTTCAAACTATGCCCACTTGTTCTGGACTCCCCTACCCTGGAGAGCAGTACGTGGCTGTTCAGAATATCCATACCCCTGATGGTTTTATCAACCTCTTTAATGTCACCCCCCAGCCTCTGACACTCCAGGGGGAAACACCTCAACCTAACCAGCCTCTCCCTAAAGCTCAAACCTCCAGTCCTGGGACATCTGTGTAAGTCATTTCTGCAGAAAACCGAGTTGTACGCAGTATTCTTAAAGTGGCCTCACCAACGTTCTGTACAGATACAACATACCACCACAACTCCGATACTCAATACTCTGATTGATTAAGGCAAATGTGCCAAATGTGTTCTGCACCACACTCTCTACCGCGTTTCCACTTTCAAGGAACAATGCACCTGCAGCCCTATGTCCCTTTGTTTCACAACATGCCCCAGGACCTGACCATGAAGTATATAATGTCTGCCCTGATTTGCCTTCCCAAAATGCAAAGCTTCATTTTTCTCTAAATAAAACTTCATCTGTTACTACTTGCATCTTTGTCCCATCTAATTGCGGTCTTGTTGTACTCTGAGATAATCTACTGCATCACCATTCTGATGTCATCTGTAACCTTACTAACTATTGCCCCTATATTCACATCTAAATCCTTTACATAAATGATAAAATACAGTGAACTCAGTCCTGATTCTTACAGCACACTACTGCTCACAAGCCGCCAGTCTGAAAAATTTCCCTCTTCCTTCAAGCCATTTGTGACTAGATCCTTCTGTATCTTATGTCACTGAAATTTACTAATCTGTCTACCAATCAGAATGAAATACTAGCTATGAAGACAGGCTGAGTAGGTTAGGTTTATTTTCACTAGATAAAAGGAGATTGAAGGGGGACCTGATTAAGATTTGCAAAATCATGAAGGGTGTAGCCAAGGTGAATAGAGGCAAGCTTTTTCGCACATTGAAGGATTCAATAACGAGAGGTCGTGCTTTCAATGTGAGAGGTGGAAAGTTTAAGGGGGATACACGCGGTTAGTACGTCACACAGAGGGTGGTGGGCATTTGGAACGCGTTGCTCGCAGAGGTGGTGGAGGCAGACACGGTCGATTCATTTAAGATGCGTCAGGACAGATGCATGAGTAGGTGGGGAGTACAGGGATACAGATGGTTAGGAATTGACCGACAGATTTAGACAGTACATTTGGATCGGTTCAGGCTTGGAGGGTGAAGGGCCTGTTCCTTGGCTGTAAATTTTCTTTGGTCTTTGTTCTTTAAATGAACACCTTGCTGAAATCCATTTAGACAATATCTACCAAATTGCCTTCATCAATCTTCTTTGTCATCTCTTCAAAAAACTCAACCAAATTAATGAGACATGATTTCCCATGCAGAAAGCCACGTTGTCTACCCCAATCAGCCCTTGCCTTCCCAACTGTATGTAAATGGTATTCCTCAGAATCCCCTCCAACAACCTACCCACCACTGACATCAGGCTCACCGGTCTATAGTTCCCCGGCTTTTTGGGGTCACTGTTTCCTTTTCTAGTCCCACTCCTCCACTGCTCACAACAAATGTTAAATGTAACCAGGTTGGTGATATGGCCAATGATATCGGTCTCAGACTGGGTCAGGGTCAGTTTTAGGAACAAGTCAGGCTAGTTTCTTTAATCTGCTAAAACAACACGTTTATGATCCAGAGCAATGTTACTCAAACTATGATGGAAACATGAATGGCAAACTGTTTGGGTATTGGAATTATATAATCAATATTTCCCTTTCTAAAACCACTGACACACACACATCACACACAAAATCTCTGCAATTTTAACTTGAAATAACTTGGTCCAAATATTATTGGAACTCATGACAAAGGAAAAATTGTGAGATTGTCCAAAACGTTATTCTGCTTCTGAAGATATTGTACTCATGCAAGATGCTCGCAATGGGATTTCATCCTGGGAGAGTTGGGATTTGGCTGAATTCCCTTTGCTTTAGGCAGTGAGGAGATTCCAGTGAATTCTGGTCAGGGAGCACCCAAAGGGAAGCACGGTGGTTTGCACTGCTGCCTCACAACACCAGGGACTTGGGGTCGATTCCAACCTTGGGTGACTGTCTGTGTGGAGTTTGCACATTCTCCCCTTGTCTGTGTGAGCTTCTAATTGGTGATCCAGTTTCCTACCACAAACTGTGTAGGTTCGGTGGATTGGTCATGCTAAATTGTCTGTAGTGTTCAGGGATTTCTAGGTTATGTGCAATAGTCAGGGGTAAATATAGGGAAATGGCTTGGGAAGGTTGGTATGGACTTGTTGGGCCAAAGGGCCTGTGTCAACACTGCAGGGATTCCATAAAAATAAGAATGGTAGCGATGACTGTAAAGGTTTTTTTTTTAGCTCGTGCACATTGCTGTGATGAGGAACAATGAAGGAGAGAGAGTGTAATAGGCCATTCCTTCTCAGGCAGATTACATTTTCTCCCTCTCTGAGTTGAATCACACAGTAATGTTATCCTGTCCCAAACTGGACCATGTGAGGTCACCTTGTACATTGTCCAAACTATGTCTCCATCACATTCCCTGTTCCATGTAGGTACATCATTGCTGCTGTCATACACAGAGCAATACCCTGAGCAGAAAATGGTCTCGGTTAATTTGAAGATATTTCTATATGTCCCTGCGTCATTAAAAAATAAAAATGTTTAATTTATTCAGAATATCTGCGTTAAACTGAATGCATTTTTTAAAGAAATACTGAAATTGCTGGAAAAGTTCGCCAGGTCTCTCAGTACCCAGATGCTGTAGTTGTACCAGCCTCCACCACTTCCTCTGGCAGCTCATTCCATACACACACCACCCTCTGTGTGAAATGATGCCCTTTAGGTCTCCTCAAAACCTTTCCCCTCTCACTTTCCACGAATGCCCTCTAGTTTTGGAAAAACCTTGATACTCACCCTATCCATGGCCATTCTGATTTTATAAACTTTGACTGCTGCGAAATGTAACTACAATCAACATGAATGGCTGTACTTTCAGTCATCCTGGGCCGAAATTCTGAAATGCAATACTGACACCTTTTCCTTCTCCATCAAGTCACAATTCTAAATCCATTTTAATCAGTTTGTTCAGATGTATCCTGAGACACTTCTGTGGGCTTTAAACCTGGATCTTTGTGCCCAGAGGTAGGGACACTAGCATCACTCAGCAATACCCATAAAGCTGTAACATTATTCTCCTGTGTGTTTGTTCATCAGACTGTCCTGACATGCTGTGACATACCTCTGCAACAGGCAGGACATGAATCCAGGCCTTATAGTCCAGAGCTAGGAACATTACCACACAAGTTCAGGAATTGGAATCAAATCCAGAGTTCTGGTTCAGAGACAGGGACACTACCCACCACACTGCCATACCCAGATTTTGGGTCATATTTTAGTGCCCACTTTCAGCTCGGTGTGGATTTATTATAATCAGGTTCCCATTACTGAACTACACAAAACCCTTTGTATTATTAAACAAATACAAGTTCTTTGTCTCAACTATAAGATATTGAGTGTACTTGCTATGCTATCAAAATTAACTATAAACATCTTTAAGTGCTATTATCTGCAGTCTGCAATATTAAGGAAAGAAATCCTGCAGACACACTCTGCCCCATGAAGGGTCTCAAATAGATATTTATTACTGAACACCAGAGATGAAGGAAGAGCTTAATTTCTGGTCCCAAACACCGATCACTCTTACCCAACTTTCACGTGCGACTCCCCTTTTCCTAAAACCATGAAGTGACACCAGGCCGGTGATTACTGTCCAGCCTCTCCTCCCCACTGACTGTGTCTGCAATCTGTCCCACCTCCCCCGAACCACACAAGGCAAACCAAGCTCAGGATCTTTGTGAAAATCAAGGCCGGAGTGTGCAGGCCTCCTGGAGAGGGATGGGCATTTTAAAATTGAAGGGGGAGGGGGAGGTGACAGTAATATCACTCACTGGGCTGAGGGGTGGCTGATGGAGTTTAGTTTGGATTAATGCGAGGGATTGGATTTGGTAAATCAAACAACAGCAGGACCTATACAATTAAAAGTAGAGCCTTTGGCAGTGCTGTAGTACAGAAACCTAGGCCGTCAGGTTTAATTCTTTGAAATTTGCATCTCATATAGATAGTGTGGTTAAGAAGGTGTTTAACACACATGTCTTCATAGGACAGACCTTTGAGTATCTGAACTGGTATGTCATTTTGTGTTTGTACAGGACATTGGAGAGACCTCTTCTGGAATACTGTGTCCAGTCTGGTCACCCTGCCCGCTCATTCCATAGGCACACCACCCTCTGGGTGAAAAAGCTGCCCCTTAGGTCACTTTTAAATGTTTCCCCTCTCACCTTAAGCCTATGTCCTCTAGTTTTGGACTCCCCGTTCCCTTAGAAAATACCTTGAGTATTCACTTTGATGTTACTGACGTTGATATTATTAAGCTGGAGAGGATTGAGAAGAGATTAACCTGGATGTGGCTGGGAAAGGAGGGAGTGAGCTATAAGGAGAGGCTTGATCGGCTGGGACTTTTTTCACTGAAGAATATGAGATTAAGCAGTAATTTAACAGACTTTTCTAAAATAATGAGGGTTACAGAGAAGCTGAAGGGCTGATGTCTTTTCTCTAGAGTTGGGGATTCAAAACTGAGGGAGTTTTAAGGTGCGAGGAAAAAAGATTTATGAAAGTCATGAGAGGTAATTATGTTAGACAGAAGCTGGCTTGTGTGTGGAATGAACTTCCAGAGGAAGTGGTGAAAGCAGGGACAGTTACAACGTTTAAAGGACATTTAGATCAGTAAATGGATGAGATATCAGTTTGGATGGTGCTGTGAGCAGCTGCCCACTCCCTCCCCCTCTCTGAATGAATCCCTGTTGGTTTTCACCCTCTGTCAATGTCTGTGCAGTGGCGTGGGGAGGCCAGCAGAGGGTGGCATTGCATCACTTTAAGCACCACAGAGACAGCCAGACCTGCCCCACACACAGACACACAGATACACACACGGGAATGGTGAGGGCACTGCGTGAAGCTCATCTGGTAACTTAAATGAAACATTAAAAAATGCTCAATTCGCCTTGTAAACTGTTAAAATATGAGTGACAGAGAACTCCCAAATTCCACTGTTTTAATAAAAACATCAATTTATTTTTTCACTCTGAAAGTGAACATTTTACATGAATTATTCACAACTCTGGGACCCTCTTTCTCTTTACTGCTTATTACCCGACTCCAGCCCTACATCAATTTACTGTTTCTGGGTCTGCCATCCTCTCATATCACAGGTGCTTATAAGCTCTCAGTTCAGAACAGCATTCCCTCTCTCTTAAAGGTACAGTACACACTTTCAACTTCATCACATTATACCCTGATGAATATCGATAAGTGGGACCTATCCGGATTTCTCTTGCTCTTTGGTTTGTCAAAATTTCATTCGCTCAGTCTGGTGTGTGTCAGGACTGTTGTTGTTCCATTGAAAGCATGTCAATTCGACTCAGTCCGTGGGAATATATCAGTATTTCACATGCTCACACTCGTGTGTGTGGGGCAGGATTTCAGTTTTTTCATGGGGACTGTGATGCTATGACAATCTCAATGTTTGTAGATAAGACCAAACTGGAAGACTTGTAAAGTCTATGGGGGAGAGTGTGGAACTCTAACAGGACAGTGACACGTTGGAGTAGTGTTCAGGTTTCTGGCAGATGGGGATCAGTGCAGAGCAGTTTGAGGTGATGCACTTTGGTAGGAAAGACAATGGAAGACAGTTTAAAACAGGCTGTGCCATTATAAAGGGGGTACAGGAGCAGAGGGCGCTGGGTGTATCTGAACTCAGATTGTTGAAGATGTCAGGACAAGTGGTGAGAGCAGTAATGATCACAGACTAGTTTCAGTATCTGAGCTGTTTACAGGGGGAGGTGTAGGAGGGAGTCTCCGTGCTCCCTTCCTGGGAGGTGGTGGTGACGATGTGTTGTGAGCCGACCCTCCTGCCCACCGAGACCGTGGGGATTCCATCTGTACCAGCTCGAGAAAAAACGGAGATGGCATCAGGGCCACGGCTTCTAAGTTGTGCCGGGGGGCAACGGAGCTGCCAGTGGGTTTAAAGTGAGAATTGTCCTTCACTGAACATTGCTCCTTAATCGGTCGATGGGAAGTGGATGTTTCAGAATCTCCACACGAGGCGTACCGGTCCTCTCCTGCTCCTACCAGGGTCCTCCCCACATGGCAGCGGGATGGGGTGAGGGAACGGATATCGGGCACCCCACCACCCGGCGTGGCCCTTTCTGTCCTATTCCAGGCTGGTGGTGGTGACGATGTGTTGTGAGCACACCATCCTGGAATAGGAGGGAGGGAGGCAGGGAGGGTGGGAGTGGGTGGTCCTGCTGTTAGTGCTGGTGTAGGTGGGGAGGGGGTCATGGTGAGGTGTCCGGAGGGAGTCAGTTCACAGTGTTGTATCCATGCAGTGTTATTAGTGTGGGGGTGAAGTGGAGGGGGGGAGGAGAGAGAGACAGAGACAGAGAGAGAAGGTGCAGCATGCGACAGTGAGAGTGTTGGACCATGAGCCTTGTTCGGGGGTCGGTGCTATAACAGATATACAGTGAGTGTGAGGGAGCTGAGAGAATACGGTGACCCTTACCCTGACAGAGTGGGGAAGCTTATTCATGCTTGTCCTGTATTGCTGGACATTTCTTCAGACCACAGATATTGTACTGAGCTGGGTGGTGAGCTCAGACCATGCTCGGTGGGTCTGATAGTGTAGTCCCCTTTGGGAAGAGAATGGTCCCCCTCTGTACTAGCCCATCCAACTGGAGTTCCGTACCCCTGTTGACAAACCGTGGTGTAATTGTTATTTAGTCCCCAGGCTCGGGGTAAACTGTGCAGGGCAGCTCCTAACGGAGAAAGTTCAATCATGTGCCCATTGAGCTTTTAAAGATGGCCCCAGTGTCAGGGATCACGGAATATCCAGGGGCATCTAGGTGATGGTGTATACCTCCAGCCATGAAGGACTCCATTTACAAAGCTGTAGAACAAATTGTCATCCAAAACTCTCCATCATCTGACCTCACAACAATATCCCTTTTACCCATCTTTCCCGGGAAGACTGGCTTATGTTACAGGGTGCTATTGAAGTGTCTACATTTCAGCATTCTGAAACCTGGGAACACATCCTTCCATGACACTGTCTCTCAGTCTCCCCCTTCTCTGTCTATACCTCAAACCCCTCCCATGTGGTGATGTCTAAACGGAATCCCCCGCTATCTCTCTCTGGCAGTGATGTTCACACCCACAGCGCCCCCTTGTCAGGGCACAATGGAGAGATGGAGCTGTAAATGGATGGGAGCTGCACATTCTGTCACTTCCAGCATGGGCTGCAAGTTTCCACAAACTGGGCAGGGATATAACACAGTGTTACTGAGCAATGCACTGGGGTGGAGTACACAGTCCTATATGCTGGGAGGGTAACTGCTCCTGGGTTACAGATCAATGCACTGGGGTGGGGTACACAGTCCTACATACTGGGAGGGTAACTGCTCCTGGGTTACAGATCAATGCACTGGGGTGGGGTACACAGTCCTACATGCTGGGAGGGTAACTGCTCCTGGGTTACAGATTAATGCACTGGGGTGGGGTACACAGTCCTACATGCTGGGAGGGTAACTGCTCCTGGGATACAGATCAATGCACTGGGGTGGTGTACACAGTCCTACATGCTGGGAGGGTAACTGCTCCTGGGTTACAGATTAATTCCCGTGCGATCACTGCACATCCTGCTGTGCTGGTCAGACAATCTGCGGTTTATAGATAATGCAATGATGTGGGCAGTGCAGCCCCTCCTGCTGGATGGATATTTGTTTCAGGTTCACACATTAGTGCCCTGCTGTTGTCTGCACAGCTCCCGGTGCTGGACAGATATCTTGTCCGGGGTTATAGATCAATGCACTGCTGTGGTCTGCACAGCTCCCCGTGCTGGACAGATATCTAGTCCGGGGTTATAGATCAATGCACTGCTATGGTCTGTGCATTGTTCCACTCTGGCCAGATTGCTGGATTGTATTGACCAGTGGAATGGATGAATCTGGACCAATTGCTGGGTTGGACTGAGCAGTACACTGTCCTGGTCTGCACAGTGTTCCACGGTGAACAGATATCTCCTCTGGGTGTCTGGTGTCTGGGCTGGTTCTGGGAGGTGGATTGAGAATTTGGCATATCTCACCATTTCAGCTGATCTGGCAATGCCTTTCGTTCCCATTCCTGTGATTGGACCCTCTGTCTATCACCCCATTAGTGTTACAGTGTGTCCAGGCACAGTACCTCATGTTGGTGGGGTGGGTAGGGGGAGGGGGGAAAGGTCATGGACAGGTCAAGGGGTTCCCCGGAACGTTCTGTCCTCGACATTCTATAACTGACATTCCCCGGAACGTTCTGTCCCCGACATTCTATAACTGCCGTTGACCGGAACGTTCTGTCCCCGACATTCTATAACTGACATTCTCCGGAACGTTCTGTCCCCGACATTCTATAACTGTCATTCCCCGGGACGTTCTGTCCCTGACATTCTATAACTGACATTCCCCGGAACGTTCTGTCCCTGACATTCTATAACTGACATTCCCCGGAACGTTCTGTCCCTGACATTGTTTGTGAACGGCCGGACGTCAGTGTATTGAACAAACGATAAGATCCCGAGGGATGAGATCCCGTTCCAGGGAGAAGGAGACACTGTTCCGAAGGGCCCTCAGGCAGTTAAAGGGGTGAATACGTTTTCCCTGCGTTTACATTTCTCCACGACACAGGATCGACCACAATTTAGACCAAAATACAGGAATTCCCAAACTCCGTTTGTCTTCAGGAAACTGGGAGAGAATCCTTCAGGACAGCAACGTTCCCACCCTCTGTATTAGGAACTGGGAAGGAGTGACCTGTGTCTGTTCTCGAGTGATCGAGTGTGTGGGAATGTTCTGGAAACCATCTGTCCTTATGGATGTGACTGTGTGTGTTTGGGGAGGGAGGGTTTCTTGTGGTTGATGTCACATTTCTGTCAGTAATTCCGACCTTCCCATTTGTTATTCCAGCTCCAATTATTTTAATAAATCCCTGAATACAGGGACACATTTGAAAATCTCACTGGGGTCCCCGATCAAACGGGTCCCTTTGCCTCCAGGCTGATGGATAATGGGTTTGTTTTCCTTCCTCACAGTAAACGTAGTGACCATCTACGTCCTGCTTTATAAAGATTGTGGATTGTCTCCATGTGTCAGACGTTACCTGGGGGCCATGGCAGCAGCGGATCTCCTGGTCATTATCCTCGACCTGATCCTGAGACACATTCCCATTGTTTATCGGGAACAGTTTTATTTCCTGTACTCCGTCCCCGTGTGTAATATCCACGCCATCCTGCTTTATGCAGCCACTGACTGCTCTGTCTGGTTCACCGTCACTTTCACCTTTGATCGGTTTGTGGCCATTTGTTGCCAGAAGCTGAAAAGTAAATATTGCAGTGAGAAAACGGCGGCTGTGGTTCTGGGAGCAGTGACTGTGCTGAGCTGTTTAAAGAACATTTCCTGGTATTTTATTCTCACGGCTCGGTATTGGCTGGGGAACGAGCCCTGGTTTTGTGATGTAACAGTCGCTGTTCTATTCTCCAGTGTCTGGGTCACAATCGAGTTCCTCCACCACATTCTAACCCCGTGTGTCCCATTTCTCCTGATTCTGCTGCTCAATGTTCTCACCGTCAGATACATTTTAGTGACCAGCAGAGCCCGCAGGAGACTCCGCGCTCACACCAATGGGGACGCTCAGTCTGACACTGAAATGAGAAACCGAAAAAAATCCATCATTTTACTGTTTGTGATCTCGGCCAATTTCATCCTGTTATGGTCAATGTTAATGTTGTATTCTATATGGAACCGGATGTGGTATTTTGGATATAAGTCTGTGGATCTCGATTACTTTGTGCAGGAATTGGGCTTCATGCTGCAGCTCCTCAGTTGCTGCACAAACACCGCGATTTATGCCGTGCCCCAGACTAAGTTCAGGCAGCAGCTGAAGAATGTGCTGAAATATCCCTTCACCCAAATCCATCCATCCATCAAATTCCCTCATTAATCAATCCATCCGGGATTTTCACATTTCAGTTCAGTGTTTCAGCGATGGAGCAGCATGTCGCTATGGTAACAGACTGAGGGTAGCGCTGGTTTCTCCATTCTTATCCCACAGCGGGGTTACAGGGAAACATTTCAATGTTTCTCACAACTCAGGGGCCAGTGAGAAAAGGCACCATCCCACTGACTGTATCCATCACTTCCATTTGTAACCAATAAAAATGTTGATTAAAGCGTGCCGAGCAGCAGAGTGACCGATGTTGTTGTGTGTCTTTGTGTTGGTGAAGCTGAGCTGGAGAGAAACAGACTCAGCCCCAAGTCCTGGTCCTCAGGGAAGGAGAGGGCACCGCGCCCTGAGCTCAGGAGCTGGGTTTAACTCCCTCTGTCCTTACTTTCACCTCTGGGTCTCCCACTCCAACTTGGCTCTCAGCAGAATTCATCTTGCTCCCTTTGTCACTCTCCCTCCATATATCCCGCCCTCGATCACACTGCACTGCTATTTCTCTCTCCTTTTCCCATTTACACACTCAATTCCACTGTCGTTGCCTTCCCCAATCTCATTCACTCTCTCTATCTTGCTTTCATAACCTCCCAATCTTCCTCGAATCCTTCGGTGCTGGGGGAACAGAAGAGGGTTGTCGATCTTCAGGGAACAGAGATTGGGACGGCATATCAGGCCATTGCCAGGGCAACAATCTGGAGCTTGGGCCAAACGCCATTGCTCGGGGACATAGTGGGTGTGAGAACATGAGCCGTTACTAGGGGGTGATAGGTGGAGTGGCACCGTAGGCTGTGGCTGAGACTGGTACAACAGGATATCACAAACAAAACACATTGTGTGGGACATACTGTCTGTTACTCAGGGAATAGAATGGGGATGGGGTTAAAGGCCATTTAGAGGGGATCAACTGGGTCGGTCTTCACAGGCAGGAGCTCAGTGTAAGTTGTTTGAGGAGTGTGATGGTGAGAGACTGCATGGGCGTGTGACGGTGATGCTGGGGGAGTGTGCGAGGGAGTGAGCGTGATGGTGGGGGAATGTGTGGGGGATGTGAGTGTGATGCTGGGCGACTGTGCAGGAGAGTGAACGTGACGGTAGGGGAGTGTATGGGAGAATTGTGGATTATGTGGAGATGAGCATGAAGGTGACGGTGGTGTGGTGCAGTGTGTGGGGGTGAGCTTGACGGTGGGGATTGTGTGGGGCAGTGTGTGTGAGAGTGATGGACTGTTTGGGGATGAGCGTGACATTAGGGGGTGGTGTGGGGCGGTGTGTGTGATGGTGGTCGAGTGTGTGGGGGCGAGCGTGACGGTGCGGGTGATGTGGGGCAGTGTGTGTGGTGGTGGAGTGTGTGGGTGACAGCGTGACGGTGGAGGTGGTGTGAGGCGGTCTATGTGATGGTGGTGGAGTGTGTGGGTGTGAGCGTAATGGTGGTGATGGTGTGAGGCAGAGTGTGTGTTGGTGGTGGAGTGTGTGGGGGCGAGTGTGACGGTGAGGACGGTGTGTGGCAGTGTGTGTGATGGTGGTGGAGTGTGTGGGGCTGAGAGCGATGGTGAGGGTCGGGTATCGCAGTGTGTGTGATGGTGGTGCAGTTTGTGGGGGTGTGCGTGACGGTGAGGGTGGTTTGGGGCAGTGTGTGTGATGGTGGTGGAGAGTGTGGTGGTGAGCGTGAGGGTGAGGCTGATGTGGTGCAGTGTATGTGATGGTGGTGGAGTGAGTGGGGGTGAGTGTGACGGTGAGGTTGGTGTGGGGCAGTGTGTGGGATGGTGATGGAGAGTGTGGGGGTAAGTGTCTCAATGAGAGTGATGGGGGGCAGTGTGTGTGAGGGTGGCGGAGTGTGTGGGGGTGAGCATGATGGTAGGGGTGGTGAAGGCAGTATGTGTGAGTTTGGTGGAGATTGTGGTGATGAGTGTGACGGTGAGGGTGGTGTGGGGCAGTATGTGTGAGTTTGGTGGTGTGTGTGGTGATAAGTGTGACGGTGAGGGTGGTGTGCGGCAGTATGTATGATGGTGGTGGAATGTGTGGGGTGAGCGTGACGGTGGAAGTCGTTCGGGGCATTGTGTGACGTACTGAGTGTGAGGGGTCAGGGAGTTAGTGATGGAGTGAGTGTGAGGGGATCGGGGTGACTGTGATGAAGTGAGTGTGAGTGGGTCAGGGTGACAGTCATGGAGTGAGTGTGAGGGAGTCAGGGTGATGATGATGGAGTGAGTGTGAGGGGGTCAGGGTGTTGGTGATGGTGTGAGTATGAGGGCGTCAGGGTGTTAGTGATGGAGTCAGTGTGAGGGGATCGGGGTTTTGGTGATGGAGTGAGTGTGAGGGGATCAGGGTGACTGTGATAAAGTGAGTGTGAGTGGGTCAGGGTGACGGAGATTGAGTGAGTGTGAGGGAGTCAGGGTGACAGTCATGGAGTGAGTGTGAGGGGGTCAGAGTGACGGTGATGGAATGAGTGTGAGAGGGTCAAAGTCACGGTGATGGAATGAGTGTGAGGGGATCAGGGCGGTGGGGATGGAATGAGTTTGGGGAGATGAGTGTGATGGTGATCGAATGAGGGTGAGGACGTCAGGGTGATGGTGATGGAGTGAGTGTGAGGGGGTCAGGGTGATGCTGATGGAGCGAGTTTGAAGGGGTCAGGGTGAGACGATGGAGTGAGTGTGAGGTGGCCATGTTGAGACGATGGAGTGAGTGCGAGGGAGTCAGGGTGAGACGATGGAGTGAGTGTGAGGGGGTCATGGTGAGACGATGGAGTGAGTGTGAGGGAGTCAGGGTGAGACGATGGAGTCAGTGTGAGGGAGTCAGGGTGAGACGATGGAGTGAGTGTGAGGGGGTTAGGGTGAGATGATGGAGTGAGTGTGAGGGGGTTAGGGTGAGACGATGGAGTGAGTGTGAGGGAGTCAGGGTGAGACGATGGAGTCAGTGTGAGGGAGTCAGGGTGAGACGATGGAGTGAGTGTGAGGGGGTTAGGGTGAGATGATGGAGTGAGTGTGAGGGGGTTAGGGTGAGACGATGGAGTGAGTGTGAGGGAGTCAGGGTGAGACGATGGAGTCAGTGTGAGGGAGTCAGGGTGAGACGATGGAGTGATTGTGAGGGGGTTAGGGTGAGATGATGGAGTGAGTGTGAGGGGGTTAGGGTGAGATGATGGAGTGAGTGTGAGGGGGTTAGGGTGAGACGATGGAGTGAGTGTGAGGGAGTCAGGGTGAGACGATGGAGTCAGTGTGAGGGAGTCAGGGTGAGACGATGGAGTGAGTGTGAGGGGGTTAGGGTGAGATGATGGAGTGAGTGTGAGGGGGTTAGGGTGAGACGATGGAGTGAGTGTGAGGGAGTCAGGGTGAGACGATGGAGTGAGTGTGAGGGGGTTAGGGTGAGAGGATGGAGTGAGTGTGAGGGGGTTAGGGTGAGACGATGGAGTGATAGTGAGGGGGTTAGGGTGAGACGATGGAGTGAGTGTGAGGGGGTCACGCTGAGACGATGGAGCGAGTGTTAGAGAGTCAGGGTGAGACGATGGAGTGAGTGTGAGGGAGTCAGGGTGAGACGATGGAGTGAGTGTGAGGGGGTCAGGGTGAGACGATGGAGTGAGTGTGAGGGAGTCAGGGTGAGACGATGGAGTGAGTGTGAGGGGGTTAGGGTGAGACGATGGAGTGAGTGTGAGGGAGTCAGGGTGAGACGATGGAGTGAGTGTGAGGGAGTCAGGGTGAGACGATGGAGTGAGTGTGAGGGAGTCAGGGTGAGACGATGGAGTGAGTGTGAGGGGGTTAGGGTGAGAGGATGGAGTGAGTGTGAGGGGGTCAGGGTGAGACGATGGAGTGAGTGTGAGGGAGTCAGGGTGAGACGATGGAGTGAGTGTGAGGTGGTTAGGGTGAGACGATGGAGTGAGTGTGAGGGAGTCAGGGTGGGACGATGGAGTGAGTGTGAGGGAGTCAGGGTGAGACTATGGAGTGAGTGTGAGGGAGTCAGGGTGAGACGATGGAGTGAGTGTGAGGGAGTCAGGGCGAGACGATGGAGTGAGTGTGAGGGAGTCAGGGTGAGACGATGGAGTGAGTGTGAGGGGGCCATGGTGAGATGATGGAGTGAGTGTGAGGGAGTCAGGGTGAGACGAGGGAGTGAGTGTGAGGGAGTTAGGGTGAGACGATGGAGTGAGTGTGAGGTGGTCAGGGTGAGACGATGGAGTGAGTGTGAGGGGGTCAGGGTGAGACGATGGAGTGAGTGTTAGAGAGTCAGGGTGAGACGATGGAGTGAGTGTGAGGGAGTCAGGGTGAGACGATGGAGTCAGTGTGAGGGAGTCAGGGTGAGACGATGGAGTGAGTGTGAGGGGGCCATTGTGAGACGATGGAGTGAGTGTGAGGGGGTCAGTGTGAGACGATGGAGTGAGTGTTAGAGAGTCAGGGTGAGACGATGGAGTGAGTGTGAGGGAGTCAGGGTGAGACGATGGAGTGAGTGTGAGGGGGTTAGGGTGAGATGATGGAGTGAGTGTGAGAGAGTCATGGTGAGACGATGGAGTGAGTGTGAGGGAGTCAGGGTGAGACGATGGAGTGAGTGTAAGGGAGTCAGGGTGAGACGATGGAGTGATTGTGAGGGGTTTGGGGTGAGACGATGGAGTGAGTGTGAGGGGGTTAGGGTGAGACGATGGAGTGAGTGTGAGGGAGTCAGGGTGAGACGATGGAGTGAGTGTGAGGGGGTCAGGGTGTGACGATGGAGTGAGTGTGAGGGGGTCAGGGTGAGACGATGGAGTGAGTGTGAGGGAGTCAGGGTGAGACGATGGAGTGAGTGTGAGGGGGTCAGGGTGAGACGATGGAGTGAGTGTGAGGGGGCCATTGTGAGACGATGGAGTGAGTGTGAGGGGGTTAGGGTGAGACGATGGAGTGATTGTGAGGGGGTTAGGGTGAGATGATGGAGTGAGTGTGAGAGAGTCATGGTGAGACGATGGAGTGAGTGTGAGGGAGTCAGGGTGAGACGATGGAGTGATTGTGAGGGGGTTAGGGTGAGATGATGGAGTGAGTGTGAGAGAGTCATGGTGAGACGATGGAGTGAGTGTGAGGGAGTCAGGGTGAGACGATGGAGTGAGTGTGAGTGAGTCAGGGTGAGACGATGGAGTGATTGTGAGGGGGTTAGGGTGAGACGATGGAGTGAGTGTGAGGGGGTTAGGGTGAGACGATGGAGTGAGTGTGAGGGAGTCAGGGTGAGACGATGGAGTGAGTGTGAGGGAGTCAGGGTGAGACGATGGAGTGAGTGTGAGGGGGTCAGGGTGTGACGATGGAGTGAGTGTGAGGGGGTCAGGGTGAGACGATGGAGTGAGTGTGAGGGAGTCAGGGTGAGACGATGGAGTGAGTGTGAGGGGGTTAGGGTGAGACGATGGAGTGAGTGTGAGAGAGTCATGGAGAGACGATGGAGTGAGTGTGACGGAGTCAGGGTGAGACGATGGGGTGAGTGTAAGGGAGTCAGGGTTAGACGATGGAGTGATTGTGAGGGGGTTAGGGTGAGACGATGGAGTGAGTGTGAGGGGGTCAGGGTGAGACGATGGAGTGAGTGTGAGGGAGTCAGGGTGAGACGATGGAGTGAGTGTGAGGTGGTTAGGGTGAGACGATGGAGTGAGTGTGAGGGAGTCAGGGTGAGACGATGGAGTGAGTGTGAGGGAGTCAGGGTGAGATGATGGAGTGAGTGTGAGGGAGTCAGGGTGAGACGATGGAGTGAGTGTGAGGGAGTCAGGGTGAGACGATGGAGTGAGTGTGAGGGAGTCAGGGTGAGACGATGGAGTGAGTGTGAGGGGGCCATGGTGAGATGATGGAGTGAGTGTGAGGGGGTCAGGGTGAGACGATGGAGTGAGTGTGAGGGGGCCATTGTGAGACGATGGAGTGAGTGTGAGGGGGTCAGTGTGAGACGATGGAGTGAGTGTTAGAGAGTCAGGGTGAGACGATGGAGTGAGTGTGAGGGAGTCAGGATGAGACGATGGAGTGAGTGTGAGGGGGTTAGGGTGAGATGATGGAGTGAGTGTGAGAGAGTCATGGTGAGACGATGGAGTGAGTGTGAGGGGGTTAGGGTGAGACGATGGAGTGAGTGTGAAGGGGTTAGGGATAGACGATGGAGTGAGTGTGAGGGAGTCAGGGTGAGACGATGGAGTGAGTGTGAGGGGGTCAAGGTGTGACGATGGAGTGAGTGTGAGGGGGTCAGGGTGAGACGATGGAGTGAGTATGAGGGGGTCAGGGTGAGACGATGGGGTGAGTGTGAGGGGGTTAGGGTGACACGATGGGGTGAGTGTGAGGGGGTCAGGGTGAGACGATGGAGTGAGTGTGAGGGAGTCAGGGTGAGACGATGGAGTGAGTGTGAGGGGGTCAAGGTGTGACGATGGAGTGAGTGTGAGGGTGTCAGGGTGAGACGATGGAGTGAGTGTGAGGGGGTTAGGGTCAGACGATGGGGTGAGTGTGAGAGAGTCATGGTGAGACGATGGAGTGAGTGTGAGGGAGTCAGGGTGAGACGATGGAGTGAGTGTGAGGGAGTCAGGGTGAGACAATGGAGTGAGTGTGAGGTGGCCATGGTGAGACGATGGAGTGAGTGTGAGGGGGTTAGGGTGAGACGATGGAGTGAGTGTGAGGGGGTCAGGGTGAGACGATGGAGTGAGTGTGAGGGGGTCAGGGTGTGACGATGGAGTGAGTGTGAGGTGGTTTGGGTGAGACGATGGAGTGAGTGTGAGGGAGTCAGGGAGAGACGATGGAGTGAGTGTGAGGTGGTCAGGGTGTGACGATGGAGTGAGTGTGAGGGGGTCAGGGTGAGACGATGGAGTGAGTGTGAGGGAGTCAGGGTGAGACGATGGAGTGAGTGTGAGGGAGTCAGGGTGAGACGATGGAGTGAGTGTGAGGGAGTCAGGGTGAGACGATGGAGTGAGTGTGAGGTGGTTTGGGTGAGACGATGGAGTGAGTGTGAGGGAGTCAGGGAGAGACGATGGAGTGAGTGTGAGGTGGTCAGGGTGAGAGGATGGAGTGAGTGTGAGGGGGTCAGGGTGAGACGATGGAGTGTGTGTGAGGGGGTCAGGGTGAGACGATGGAGTGAGTGTGAGGGAGTCAGGGTGAGACGATGGAGTGAGTGTGAGGGATTCAGGGTGAGACGATGGAGTGAGTGTGAGGGAGTCAGGGTGAGATGATGGAGTGAGTGTGAGGGGGTTAGGGTGAGACGATGGAGTGAGTGTGAGGGGGTTAGGGTGAGACGATGGAGTGAGTGTGAGGGAGTCAGGGTGAGACGATGGAGTGAGTGTGAGGGGGTCAGGGTGTGACGATGGAGTGAGTGTGAGGGGGTCAGGGTGAGACGATGGAGTGAGCGTGAGGGAGTCAGGGTGAGACGATGGAGTGAGTGTGAGGGGGTTAGGGTGAGACGATGGAGTGAGTGTGAGAGAGTCATGGTGAGACGATGGAGTGAGTGTGAGGGAGTCAGGGTGAGACGATGGAGTGAGTGTGAGGGAGTCAGGGTGAGACCATGGAGTGAGTGTGAGGGGGTTAGGGTGAGACGATGGAGTGAGTGTGAGAGAGTCATGGTGAGACGATGGAGTGAGTGTGAGGGAGTCAGGGTGAGACGATGGAGTGAGTGTGAGGGGGCCATGGTGAGACGATGGAGTGAGTGTGAGGTGGTTAGGGTGAGACGATGGAGTGAGTGTGAGGGGGTTAGGGTGAGACGATGGAGTGAGTGTGAGGGGGTTAGGGTGAGACGATGGAGTGAGTGTGAGGGAGTCAGGGTGAAACGATGGAGTGAGTGTGAGGGGGTCAGGGTGTGACGATGGAGTGAGTGTGAGGGAGTCAGGGTGAGACGATGGAGTGAGTGTGAGGGAGTCAGGGTGAGACGATGGAGTGAGTGTGAGGGGGCCATGGTGAGACGATGGAGTGAGTGTGAGGGGGTTAGGGTGAGACGATGGAGTGAGTGTGAGGGGGTTAGGGTGAGATGATGGAGTGAGTGTGAGGGGGTTAGGGTGAGACGATGGAGTGAGTGTGAGGGAGTCAGGGTGAGACGATGGAGTGAGTGTGAGGGAGTCAGGGTGAGACGATGGAGTGAATGTGAGGGGGCCATGGTGAGACGATGGAGTGAGTGTGAGGGGGTTAGGGTGAGACGATGGAGTGAGTGTGAGGGAGTCAGGGTGAAACGATGGAGTGAGTGTGAGGGGGTCAGGGTGTGACGATGGAGTGAGTGTGAGGGAGTCAGGGTGAGACGATGGTGTGAGTGTGAGGGAGTCAGGGTGAGACGATGGAGTGAGTGTGAGGGGGCCATGGTGAGACGATGGAGTGAGTGTGAGGGGGTTAGGGTGAGACGATGGAGTGAGTGTGAGGGGGTTAGGGTGAGATGATGGAGTGAGTGTGAGGGGGTTAGGGTGAGACGATGGAGTGAGTGTTAGGGAGTCAGGGTGAGACGATGGAGTGAGTGTGAGGGAGTCAGGGTGAGACGATGGAGTGAGTGTGAGGGAGTCAGGGTGAGACGATGGAGTGAGTGTGAGGGGGCCATGGTGAGACGATGGAGTGAGTGTGAGGGGGTTAGGGTGAGACGATGGAGTGAGTGTGAGGGGGTTAGGGTGAGACGATGGAGTGAGTGTGAGGGAGTCAGGGTGAGACGATGGAGTGAGTGTGAGGGGGTCAGGGTGTGACGATGGAGTGAGTGTGAGGGGGTCAGGATGAGACGATGGAGTGAGTGTGAGGGCGTCAGGGTGAGATGATGGAGTGAGTGTGAGGGGGCCATGGTGTGACGATGGAGTGAGTGTGAGGGGGTTAGGGTGAGACGATGGAGTGAGTGTGAGGGGGTTAGGGTGAGACGATGGAGTGTGAGGGAGTCAGGGTGAGACGATGGAGTGAGTGTGAGGGTGTCAGGGTGAGACGATGGAGTGAGTGTGAGGGAGTCAGGGTGAGACGATGGAGTGAGTGTGAGGGGGCCTTGGTGAGACGATGGAGTGAGTGTGAGGGGGTTAGGGTGAGACGATGGAGTGAGTGTGAGGGAGTCAGGGTGAGACGATGGAGTGAGTGTGAGGGGGTTAGGGTGAGACGATGGAGTGAGTGTGAGGGAGTCAGGGTGAGACGATGGAGTGAGTGTGAGGGAGTCAGGGTGAGACGATGGAGTGAGTGTGAGGGGGTTAGGGTGAGACGATGGAGTGAGTGTGAGGTTGTCAGGGTGAGACGATGGAGTGAGTGTGAGGGGGTTAGGGTGAGACGATGGAGTGAGTGTGAGAGAGTCAGGGTGAGACGATGGAGTGTGTGTGAGGGGGTTAGGGTGAGACGATGGAGTGAGTGTGAGAGAGTCAGGGTGAGACGATGGAGTGTGTGTGAGGGGGTTAGGGTGAGACGATGGAGTGAGTGTGAGGGAGTCAGGGTGACGGAGATAGACGCATTCCTCCCCCCCCCACGCATTTCTGTTCTTTCTCTCTGTTCTCTCTCTGCTGTCTCTCTTTCTCTGTTCTCCCTCTTTCTCTGTTCTCTCTCTCTCTCTGTTCTCTCTTTCTCTCTCTCTGTTCTCTCTCTCTGTTCTCTCTCTCTCTCTGTTCTCTCTCTCTCTCTCTGTTCTCTCTCTGTTCTCTCTCTCTCTGTTCTCTCTCTCTGTTCTCTCTCTCCCTGTTTTCTCTCTCTCTCTGCTGTCTCTCTCTCTGTTCTCTCTCTGTTCTCTCTCTCTCTGTTCTCTCTCTCTGTTCTCTCTCTCCCTGTTTTCTCTCTCTCTCTGCTGTCTCTCTCTCTGTTCTCTCTCTCTCTGCTCTCTCTCTGCTCTCTCTCTCTGTTTTCTCTCTCTCTCTGTTCTCTCTCTTTCTGTTTTCTCTTTCTCTCTCTGTTTTCTCTCTCTCTCTGTTCTCTCTCTGTCTCTATTTTCTATCTCTCTGTTCTCTCTCTCTCTGTTCTCTCTCTGTTTTCTCTCTCTCTAGTTTCCTCTCCCTCTCTGCTCTCTCTCTCTGTTCTCTCTCTCTCTGTTTTCTCTCTCTCTCTGTTTTCTCTCTCTGTTTTCTCACTCTATCTCTGTTTTCTCTCTCTCTCTCTGTTCTCTCTCTCTCTGTTCTCTCTGTCTCTCTGTCACTCTGTTCTCTCTCTCTCTCTGTTCTCTCTTTTTCTCTCTCTCTGTTCTCTCTCTCTGTTTTCTCTCTCTGTGTTCTCTCTCTCTCTGTTCTCTCTCTCTCTGTTCTCTCTCTCTCTCTCTGCTCTCTCTCTCTTTCTGTTCTCTCTCTCTCTCTCTCTCTCTCTGTTCTCTGTCTCTTTCTCTGTTCTCTCTCTCTCTCTGTTCTCTCTCTGTCTCTCTGTCCTCTTTTTCTCTCTCGCTGTCCTCTTTTTCTCTCTCTCTCTCTGTCCTCTTTCTCTCTCTCTCTCTCTCTGTCTTCTTTCTCTCTCTCTCTGTCCTCTTTCTCTCTCTCTGTCTTCTTTCTCTCTCTCTCTGTCCTCTTTCTCTCTCTCTGTCCTCTTTCTCTCTGTGTGTGTCCTCTTTCTCTCTCTCTCTGTCCTCTTTCTCTCTCTCTGTCCTCTTTCTCTCTCTCTCCCCCCCACGCATTCCCCTCCCCACGCATTCCCCCCCATGCATTCCCCCCCACGCATTCCCCCCCCACGCATTATTAAAAAAAAACATCTCTTTTAATGCAGTGTTCTTTCTCCATCCAAATACAGCAGGACCCTCGCATAAATGCCCCCCAAAACACATAGGCCCTCCTCCCCTCTGTGTCTCTATATATCGATATATAACATTAAACATCACACAACACTAGCTTTTGTCCCAGTACAACACTGGCATTTCCATCATTGAAATATAAAGATCACCGTTGAGCTTTTAACCAGATGCTTGTTTGAAACACACACAGCAAAATCCCACGAGCAGCAGTGTAACCACAGACAGATCGTGTGTGTCCCTGATGCTGGTTAAGGGTTTGATTCGGTCTCCTGGACAAGAGGGAGCAATCCTCCTTTTGAACAAATTCCAAACATTTCCCCCTTTCTTCTCTGATCCCCGTCTTGTGCTCTGTCACCATCTGAGATCTCCCTCCCTCCCTCTCTCCCTCTTCCTCTCTCTCTCTCTCCCCCTCTCACTCTGTTCTAACTGTCTCCATCTCTGATCTCTCTTCCCTCCCTCTCTCTGTTCCCCCTCTTACTCTCTCCATCTCAGAGATATCTCTGTTCCTCCCCTGTCTCCCTCTATCTCTGAAATCTCTTCCCCTGTATTCCCCCCCTCGCTATCTCCATCTTGAAGATCTTTCTCTCTGTCTCTCAGATTTCTCACATTTTCTCCCCTGACCTATGCACACGACTCTGACATTAGAATGGGGCTTTGGAGAGAGTTTCTCATGATAAGGTATTCATTCCCTCCTCCGGGAGTCCTTCCTCCCAGACCCTGGGGGTGTAACCAGTTTGTGTCACAATCCCAAGGCCCCTGTTCCTTTAACCCCAGGCCTCAAATTCATTTTAAATCAATGAACCTTCCGACAGGACCGTCAGCGCTCTTTCACTTCTCTCTGTCAGTCTGACCCCTTCACACCCCCATTGGAGTGAGAGAGGGGGAGGCAGTGACATCTGTGGGATCAGACTGTGCAGAAGCTCCCCCTCTATCTTCTTCCGCCCCCCACCAGTCCAGACCCGAACACACCCCCTTGTGGTAAAAATCCCAGAGACACCCTGAACCCCACCATTCTTGTGTCTGTGTGTGTGTGTCTGTGTGTAAATAAACGACAAGGATACAGGACAGTTTCTGGTTATTCTTTCTCTGTGTTTGATGATTCCTTGCGGCAGAAGTGATTTAATTCTCTCTGTCTCTGCGTCGTCCTGAGCTTCAGCTCCTGGATCCAATCTCCTCCTCACCCCCAGGGTTCGGGGGATTGGGGGGTGGGGAAACACGCTGAGAAATAAAAACAAATCAATTTGAAATAAAATACAACAGTGGCACCAAAAGCACAGCAAATCCCACAGCTCTCTGCCTTCCCCAATCTCCAATGTGACCCTGATTCAGTTTAATTATTGCAAAATGAATGAATGAATTGCTGACCATCACAGCGACATTGAAATACACAGACATCCGCGCAGAGCGGTTGACCAGAGGCTAGAAATATTAATAACCACGTACGCACAGTGAGATCCCACAAGCAGCAATCTAACCCCACACACATCGTGGGTGATGCTGGTTAAGGGTTGACGTATTTGTGTCAAATACCAAGGCCCCGGTTACCTTAGCCACAGGCTTCAAACCTGTTCAAAAACGATAAGGCCGCAATCTGACAAGACCCGGTTGAGCAGAGGACCCGGTAAAAGCCAGCTCCCCCCCCCCCCCGACCCCTCCCCAGAGAGAGGAGATTAAACTTCGGGGTAATACACAGACAAAACCCACCTGGGCCCAACAGGCTGCAGCCTGTCAAACAGGCCTCAGGACTGCGTTTCCCCTCTGGAGGAAGCTCTTGTTTGAAGGTTTCCTGCTCCCAAATCCTCAAGTGGCCAGGAAGATCCCTTTGGGAGGAAAGAGGCAGCATTAATGGGAAGGCTGAGCAGGAAAATCTTTCACAGGGATATAGCGCAGCGAGATCCCGGCTTTCCCCCTCTCAGTGAGACTGACAATTTCTCAGGAATATCCAAACACAAACATAAGTTGATTTTTCATGTTGAAAAGTTTGTGAAATGACGGGTTAGCTGATTAAAACCACTCACTGCCTGACTGCTACGATGGCATTAGGGCAATTTATGCACAGCAAGATCCCACAAGTGACTGCTGCAGAAGCTCGATAATATGATCATTTTTATTTCTAATTTAATTATTTCCTGTCACCCCAGAATCAAATATTGCAGCTATTTCACAATCTCACACTACCCCCCTCTCTCTCTCCTGTTTCTCTTGCTCTCACCATTTTCCATTTCTTTCTCTCGCTCTCCTTTCTCTCTGTGTCCAATTCGATCATCCTGCCCTCTCTGTGACCCACTTTCCTCTGATAGTGTGACAATTCTTTCCAGAGGGTCAGATATTTTGGGTTCGAGTTCCCTCCCGAGGGAGTCCCATCTCCCAGATCCTGGAGGTTTCCCCTGTTTGTGTTACCGATGCCCCAGTGACTTTAACCCCAGGCTTCAAACCCGTGATCTGACAGGCCCCAGTGAACCGACAAACCAGGCTCCCACGCCCCAGCCCATCCCTAGAGGAGATGAAACCTCGGGGGAAGAAACAGATCCCCACTCACCTGGGCCCCACGTGCTGCAGCCTGGCCAACAGGCCTCAGGCCTGTGCTCCCCGCCCTCTGGAGATTGTTCTTGTCCAAGGCTTTCTTGGCACCCAGGCATTTTGGATCTTCACTTTCCTGCTTTCCCCACAAAAGTTCCTCGGGATAAAAGAGAGAAGAGATGAGTTGGTTGGGTGGGGGGGGGGGGGCGGTCGGAGGAGCGAGAGCAGTGTGATGCAAAATTACACAGCAAGGTCCCAGTTTAAACACAATCCCACCACTCCCTTCTCCCGTCCCCAAATGCACTTCATAACCTCACAGCAACATTAAAATACAAACAAATCATAAGAAAGTAATTAACCAGAGGCTGGAAGCATTATTAAACACACACACGCACACACGCTCACACACACTGTCACAACCAGACACTCACTCTCCTTACCGAGAGAGAACAGGGTATGAGAATGAATCTGACCAATTCCTTGCGCACATTTATTCTGGGTGAGGGGTTAGTGGAGCCCAGCCCTGCCCTCTCTGACACGTTGCATTGTCTGTCAGTCTGCTCCCTGGCGAGGGCTCTGTCTGAGTGACATGTTAATTCCCAGGACAGGAGCCTTGTGGGATCTTGCTGCCCACTGAGATGTTCATTCTGGGGCAACAAAGTGTCATCTTTCCCAGTTGTGACAACTCTCTTTTTGTTTACTGAAGCCTTATTAGTTGTGTCAGTGCGGTTTGAAAATATTAAAGATAACTCCCAGACTAGCGTCTTAGAGCCTGGCTGTAGGTAGGCTTCCTGAGACACACACACACAGAGGGCTGGGAATGGAGAGGGTGGGTATTTGCTGAGGTTTTCTTGGGATTTTCCTGCTGTATGTGTGATTCCTAGAATTAATCTCTGTCTCTGTCCCTGTGTGTGTGTCTCTCTCTGTCACTCTCTTTTTCTCTGTCTCTGTCCCTCTCTCTCTGTCTCTCTGTTCCTGTGTGTGTGTGTCTCTCTCTCTTTCTCTCTGTCCCTATGTGTCCCACTCTCTGTCTCTCTATCTCTCTCTCTCTCTCTCTCTCTCTCTCTCTCTCTCTCTCTCTCTGTCTTCTCTCTCTGTCCCTGTGTCTCTCTCTCTTCTCTGTGTCTCTGTCTCTCTCTCTTTCTGTCTCTCACTGCCCTGCTCTGCATCCAGCCATTTCTAACTTGATTTTGAGTCTTTTATTTCCTTCCCTTTCTCAAAAATATTGGCAGAGTTTGGGAATTTAAATCATAGGTCACAAGCCTGCACCCTCAACACCCACATTTCACCCTCACAGCTCCGCTGCCCCCATACACACAGAGACACACACACCCCGACACACACACACACACAGACAGACACGCACCGTTACAAAAAACACACAAAGAGACACAGACACACACACACAGACACAGACACACACTGACACGCACACACAGACACACACACAGGCAGACACACACACACCCCGTCACGCACAGAGACACAGACACACACAAAGAGAAGACAAACAGAGAGCGAGACAGAGAGTGGGAAACACAGGGGACAGAGAGAAAGAGAGAGGAGAGACACACACACACCCCGACACACACACAGACACAGACACGCACCGGCGCACACACACACAGACGCACACCGGCACACACACAGACACACACAGAGACACAGACACACGCACACAGAGGCACATACACACAGAGACACACCACAGAGACAGACTCACACCGAAACACACGACACCACACACACAGACACACACAGAGGCACACAGAGACAGACACACACCGACACATGCACACACACAGAGACACACACAGAGACAGACGCAGGCACACACACAGGGACACACAGAGGCACACAGAAACAGACACACACCGACAACACGCACACACACAGAGACAGAAACACACACACACACAGAGACAGACACACACCGACACGCACACAGACACAGGCACACACCGACACACACAGAGACACAGACACACACCGACACGCACCACCACACAGAGACAGACACAGACACAGAGACAGACACACACCGACATGTGCACAGATAGAGGCACACACCGACACACACACACACACCACACACACACAGACACAGACACACACAGAACCCAGACACATGCACACAAAGGCACACACACCAGACACACACCGACACGCCGCGCACACACACACAGACAGACACACCACCCTGATACACATCGACACACACACACACACACAGACATACACATATACAGGCACCGACACACACAGATACACCCCAACACAGGACATGGGCACTGTGCACAGATTGAGTCTGTGGGGGGAGAGAGTCAGTGAGGGTCTGAGCTCAAGTATCACCACAGAACTGTATCCGTGTGAGAGAGATAGTGAGACCAAGCCTCTGTTTGTGTGTGCGTGTGTGCGTGTGAGAGAGAGGAGCGAGTGAGACAAAGCCTCTGTGTGGGTGTTGTGTGTGGTGTGAGAGAGAGTGAGTCCAAGCCTCTGTGTGTGTGGGTGTGTGTGTGTGTGTGAAAGAGTGAAACCAAGGCCTCTGTGTGTGTGTGTGTGTGGGTGTGTGTGTGTGTGAGAGAGAGAGAGAGAGAGAGAGAAAGAGACCAAGCCTCTGCTTGTGTGTGTGTGTGGGTGTGTGTGTGTGAGAGAGGAATGAGACCAAGCCTCTGTGTGGATGTGTGAGAGAGTGAGACTCTGTGTTTTTTCCATCGGAGTGCCCAGTTTCCGTGTCAGTGCTGTCCCTCCATAATGTAACTGTGTATAAACCACGTGTTTATGTCCTTGTCCCAGTAATGATCCACTAAACTATACACTGTCCCTCACTCTCATTTACTCACACTCTCACACGTGTACACACACACCCTCACGCACCACATTCAGTCCCTTGCACACATGCCCTTTCACACACTTGCAGTCTCCACACCAACATGCACACACACACACGCAGTCACTCACAAATGCACACTCAAACATTTTCACACGCACCATCACCTTCTCTCTCTCACACTCAGACACAAACATACACTCTCTCTCTGTCTCTCTGACATACGCACACTTTCACTCACTCATTCTCTCTCTCTACACTCTCTCTCTCACACACTCGCTTCCACACACTGTCAGTTACACACACTCTTACACACACACTCTCACATACACTTTCTGACACACGCACCCCCACACACTCACATTCACCATCTCATATATGCTCACTTTCACACACTCACTCTCTCTGTCTCCAAAACTCTGTCTCTCTCACACACACTTGCAAAGTCGCTCACACATGCCCTCTCTCTCACGTGCGCACTCACTCTCGTTCACTTGTACACACACTCTCTCTCACATGCACACACACTCGCATGCATTCACTCTTTCACATACACTCACACACTTCCTCTCTCACTTTCACCCTTTCTTTCAAACACTCACACACACTCTCATGCATGAGCACATAATATCTCACACACGCTCACTCTCTTTCTCACTCACATGCACACATTTTCTCTCTCTCATGTGCGCACACTATCTCATGCACGCACTTTCACACAGGCATTCTCTCTCACACACACACGAATTCTCTCTCTCTCTCACACCCACGGCGCATTCTCTCTCTCGCACACTCATTCTCTCTCATACATGCATTCTCTCGCACACTCATTCTCTCTCACACACACTCATTCTCTCTCACTCACGCATTCGCTTTCTCTCTCTCCCATACTCATTCTCTCTCTCACGCGTTCATTATCTATCACAGACACATTCTCTTTCACACTATTCTCTCTCTCAGGCACGCATTCTCTCTCGCACACTTATTCTCTCTCTCACACACGCATTCTCTCTCTCAATCACTCATTCTCTCTCTTGCACACTCATTCTCTCTCTCACACACTCATTCTCTCTCTTACTCACGCATTTGCTCTCTCTCTCTCCCCACACTCATTCTCTCTCTCACACGTGCATTCTCTCTCTCACACACACGCATTCTTGCTCTCTCTCACACACGCATTCTTTCTCACACACGCATTCTCTCTCTTGCAAACTTGTTCTCTCTCATACACGCATTCTCTCTCTCACACACACGCTTCTCTCTCTCACATACGTGCATTCTCTCTCTTGCACACACTCTCTCTCACATACGTGCATTCTCTCTCATGCACACTCATTCTCTCTCGCATACATGTATTTTCTCTCTTGCACACACACATTCTCGCTCTCTCTTGCACACGCACTCTCTCTCACGCACACACGCATTCTCTCTCTCACACACACACATTCTTTCTCTCACACATGCATTCTTTCTCACACATGCATTCTCTCATGCACACTCATTATCTCTCATACACGCATTTTCTCCCTCACACACATTTTCTCTCTCACACGCAAGCATTCTCTCTCTCACACACACGCATTCCGCATTCTCTCACACACACATGCATTCTCTCTCACACACACATTTTCTCTCTCACACACATTTTCTCTCTCACACACACACATTCTCTCTCTCACACACACATTTTCTCTCTCACACACACGCATTCTCTCTCATTCACGCATTCTCTCTCTCTCATATACACATTTTCTCTCTCACACACACACGCATTCTCTCTCACAACAAATTTTCTCTCTCACACACATTTTCTCTCTCACACGCACGCATTCTCTCTCTCACACACACGCATTCTCTCTCATACACGCATTCTCTCTCTCACACACACACATTTCTCTCTCGCACACACGCATTCCACATTCTCTCTCACACACACACATTTTCTCTCTCGCACGCACGCATTCCGCATTCTCTCTCTCTCACACACACATTTTCTGTCTCACACACACGCATTCTCTCTCATACACGCATTCTCTCTCTCACACACACATTTTCTCTCTCGCACACACATACTCCGCATTCTCTCTCTCTCACACACACATTTTCTCTCTCACACACACGCATTCTCTCTCTCACACACACACATTTTCTCTCACACACACGCATTCCGCATTCTCTCTCTCTCACACACAGGCATTCTCTCTCTCACACACACATTTTCTCTCGCACACACACGCATTCTCTCTCTCACACACATTTTCCTCTCTCACACACATGCATTCTGCATTCTCTCTCTCTCACACACACACATTTTCTCTCTCGCACACATGCGATTCACTCTCTCACACACATTTTCTCTCTCATGCACACGCATTTTCTCTCTCGCACACACGCATTCTCTCACCACACATTCTCTCTCTCGCACACACGCATTCTCTCCTTCAATACCACACGCATTCTCTCTCACACACATGCATTCTCTCTCTCTCACCACGCATGCATTCTCTCTCTCTCGCACACCTGCATTCTCTGTCTCTCACGCATTCTCTCTCTCTCTCACGCATTCTCTTTCTCACATGCACGCATTCTCTCTCTCTCTCTGTCGCACACGCATTCGCTCTCTCTCTCTCTCGCACACACGCATTCTCTCCGTCTCTCTCTCACTCTCTGTCCCTCTCTCTGTCTCTGTCTCACACTCTCTCTGTCTCTCTCTGTCTCTCTCTGTCTCTCTCTCTCTGTGTCCCCCACTCTCTCTGTTCCCCACTCTCTCTGTGTCCCTCTCTCTCTCTCTGTGTCCCCTCTCTCTCTCTCTGTGTCCCCTCTCTCTCTCTGTGTCCCTCTCTCTCTCTGTCCCTCTCTCTGTATCCCTCACTCTCTCTTTCTCTCTCTATCCCTCTCTCTCTCTCTCTGTCCCTCGGTCTCTCTGTCACACTCTTTCTGTGTTCCACTCTCTCTCTGTATCCCACTCCCTCTCCCTGTGCCCCTCACTCGCTATCTGTGTCCCTCTCTATCTTTCTCTCTCTGTCTCTCTCTCTGTGTTCCTCTCTCTCTCTACCTCTATGCATCCCCTCTCTCTCTCGATCTCTCTCTGTTCCTGTCCCTCTCTCTCTCTGCCTCTGTCCCCACTCTCACTGTCCCTCTCTCACTGTCCCTCTCTCTCTGCGTCCCCTCACTCTATCGCTGTCCCACTCTCTCTGCGTCCCTCACTCTATCTCTGTCCCTCTCTCTCTCTGTCCCCCTCTCTCTCTGTTCCTCTCTGTCCGTGTCTCTCTCTCGCTCTCTCTCTGTCCCTCACACTCTCTCTGTCTGTCACTCTCTCAGTGTCCCCCTCTCTCTCGAGCTGTGTCCCACTCTCTCTGTCCCTTGCTCTCTCCCTGTCACTCTCTCCGAAACCCTCTTCCTCTCTCTGTATCTCACTCTCTGTCACACTCTGTGTCCCTCTCTCTCTGTCCCTGTCCCTCTCCCTTTCTCTCTCTCTCTCAATCTCTCTCTGTCTCTGCCCCTCTCTCCCTCTCTCTGTCACTCTCTCTCTGTCTTTCTCTCTCTCTCTCCCTGTCCCTCACTCACTCCCTGTCCCTCACTCTCTCCCTGTCCCTCTCTCTCTCCCTGTCCCTCACTCGCTCCCTGTCCCTCTCTCTCTATCTGTGTCTCTCTCTGTCCGTCACTCTCTGTGTCCCTCTCTCTCTCTGTCTCTGTCCCTCTCTGTGTGTGTCTCTCTCTCTCAATCTCTCTGTCTCTGTCCCTCTCTCCCTCTCTGTGTCCCTCTCTCTCCCTGTCCCTCTCTCTCTCTCTGTCCCTCTGTCTCCCTGTCTCTGTCCCTCTCTGTGTGTCTCTCTCTCTCAATCTCTCTGTCTCTGTCCCTCTCTCCCTCTCTGTGTACCTCTCTCGCCCTGTCCCTCTCTCTCTCTCTGTCCCTCTCTCTCCTGTCCGTCACTCTCTCCCTGTCCCTCGCACTCCTCTCTGTACCTCTCTCTCCTGTCCTTCACTCTCTCTGTCCCTCTCTCTCTCTCCCTGTCCCTCTCTCTCCCTGTCCCTCTCTCTCTCCCTGTCCCTCTCTCTCTCTCCCTGTCCCTCGCTCGCTCCCTGTCCCTCTCTCTCTCCCTGTCCCTCTCTCTCTCCCTGTCCCTCACTCTCTCTGTCCTTTTCACTATCTCAATGTCCCTCTCTCTCACCGTGTCCCTCTCTCTCTCTCTGTCTCTGTCGCTCTCCCTGTCCCCCTCTCTCTCTCTGTCCCTCTCTCTCTCTCTCCCGTGTCCCTCTCTCGCCCTGTCCCTCTCGCTCTCTCTCTCCCTGTCCCTCTCACTCTCTCCCGGTCCCTCACACTCTCCCTGTCCATCTCTCTCTCCCTGTCCCTCTCTCTCTCTCTCCCTGTCCCTCACTATCTCCCTGTCCCTCTCTCTCTCCCTGTCCCTCTCTCTCTCTCTCTCCCTGTCCCTCTCGATCTCTCCGGTCCCTCTCTCTCTCTCCCAGTCCCTCAAACTCTCCCTGTCCCTCACTCTCTCCCTGTCCTTCACACTCTCCCTGTCCACCTCTCTCTCCCTGTCCCTCACTCTCTCCCTGTCCCTCACTCCCTTCCTCTTTCTCTCTCCCTGCCCCTCCCTCTCTTCCTGTACCTCTGTCTCCTGTCGCTCTCTCTCTCTCCCTGTCCCTCTCTCTCTCTGTCCTCACTCTCTCCCTGTCACTCTCTCACTCCCTGTCCCTCACTCTCTCTCTCTCTATCCCTCACTCTCTCTCTATCTCTCATTCTCTCTCCTGTCCCTCACTCTCTCCATGCCCCTCTCTCTCTCCCGTGTCCCTCCCTCTCCCTGTCCCTCTCTCCCTGTCCCACTCTCTCTCCCTGTCCCTCACTCTCACCCGGTCCCTCTCTTTCTCCCTGTCCCTCTCTTTCTGCCTGTCCCTCTCTCTCTCCCTGTCCCTCACTCTCTCTGTCCCTTTCACTATCTCACTGTCCCTCTCTCTCTCCCTGTTCCTCTCTCTCTCTCTGTCTGTCTCGCTCTCCCTGTCCCCCTCTCTCTCTCTGTCCCTCTCTCTCTCACTCTCCCCGTGTCCCTCTCTCTCCCTGTCCGTCTCGCTCTCTCCCCGTCCCTCTCTCGCTATCCTGTTCCTCACTCTCTCCCTATCCCTCACTCTCTCCTGTCTCTCTCTCTCTCTCTCTCTCTCTCTCTCTCTCTCTCTCTCTCTCTCTCTCTCCCTGTCCCTCTCTCTCTCTCCCGGTCCCTCACTCTCTCCCTGTCCCTCTCTCTCTCTCCCTGTCCCTCACAGTCTCCCTGTCCATCTCTCTCTCCCTGTCCCTCTCTCTCTCTGTCCCTGTCCGTCTCTCTCTCTCTCTCTCTCTCTTTCTCTCTCCCTGTCCCTCTCTCTCTCTCTCTCTCACTGTCCCTCTCTCTCTCTCTCCAGGTCCCTCTCTCTCTCTCTCCCAGTCCCTCAAAACCTCCCTGTCCCTCACTCTCTCCCTGTCCGTCACTCCCTTCCTCTTTCTCTCTCCCTGTCCCTAGCTCTCTTCCTGTACCTCTCTCTCCTGTCCCTCTCTCTCTCCCTGTCCCTCTCTCTCTGTCCCTCACTCTCTCCTGTCACTCTCTCTCACCCTGTCCCTCACTCTCTCTCTCTCTCTGTCCCTCACTCTCTCTCTATCCCTCATTCTCTCTCCCTGTCCCTCACTCTCTCCATGTCCCTCTCTCTCTCTCTCCCTGTCCGTCCCTCTCCCTGTCCATCTCTCCTGTCCCTCTCTCTCCCTGTCCCTCACTCTCTCCCTGTCCCTCTCTTTCTCCCTGTCCCTCTCTTTTTCCTGTCCCTCTCTCTCTCCCTGCCACTCACACTCTGCCTGTCCCTTTCTCTCTCTCTGTTCCTCTCTCTCTCTCTCCCTGTCCCTCTCTCCCTGTCCCTCTCTCTCCTTGTTCCTCTCTATCTTCCTGTCCCTCTCTCTCCCTCCCTGTCGCTCACTCCCTCCCTGACCCTCATACTCTCGCTGACCCTCATATTCTCCCTGTCCCTCACACTCTCCATGTACCTCACTCTCTCCCTTTCCCTCACACTCTCCCTGTCCCTCACTCTCTCCCTGTCCCTCACTATCTACCTGTCCCTCTCTCTCACCCTGTCGCTCACTCTCTCCCTGAACCTCACACTCTCCCTGTCCCTCACATTATCCCTTTCCCTCACACTCTCCCTGTCCCTCACACTCTCCCTCTCCCTGACTATCTCCCTGTCCCTCTCTCTCACCCTGTCGCTCACATCTCTCCCTAACTCTCATACTCTCCCTGTCCCCTCACATTCTCCATGTCCCTCACACTCTCCCTTTCCCTCACAATCTCGCTGACCCTCACTCTCTCCCTGTCCCCCTCTCTCTCCCTGCCCCTCACTCTCTCTCTGTCCCTCACTCTCTCCCTGTCCCTCACTCTCTCCCTGTCCTTCACTCTCTCCCTGTCCCTCTCTCTCTCTCTGTCACTCACTCTCTCCCTGTCCCTCTCTCTCCCTATCCCTCACTCTGTCCCTGACGCTCACTCTCTCCCTGTCTTTCACACTCTCTGTCCCTCACTCTCTCCCTGTCCCTCACACTCTCTCTGTCCCTCACTCTCTCCCTGTCCCCCTTCTCTCTCTGTCCCTCATTCTCTCCCTGTCCCTCTCTCTCTCTCCATGTCCCTCTCCCTTTCTCTCTCTCTCTCAATCTCTCTATGTCTCTGCCCTCTCTCCCTCTCTCTGTCCCTCTCTCTCTTCTTTCTCTCTCTCTCTCGCTGTCCCTCACTCTCTCCCTGTCCCTCTCTCTCTCTCTCTGTCCCTCTCTCTCCCTGTACGTCACTCTCTCCCTGTCCCTCTCTCTCTCTTTCTGTCCCTCTCTCTCCCTGTCCTTCACTCTCTCTGTCCCTCTATCTCTCTCCCTGTCCCTCTATCTCCCTGTCCCTCTCTCTCTACCTGTTCCTCTCTCTCTCCCTGTCCCTCTCTCTCTCTCCCTGTCCTTCTCTCTCTCCCTGTCCCTCACTCTCTCTGTCCTTTTCACTATCTCACTGTCCCTCTCTCTCTCCGTGTCCCCTCTCTCTCTCTCCGTCCCTCTCGCTCTCCCTGTCCCCCCTCTCTCTCTGTCCCTCTCTCTCTCTCTGTCCCTCTCTCTCTCTCTCTCCCCGTGTCCCTCTCACTCCCTATCCCTCTCACTCTCTCCCCGTCCCTCTCTCTCTATTCCTGTTCCTCACTCTCTCCCTATCCCTCACTCTCCTCCCTCTCCCTTCCTCTCACTCTCTCCCTGTCCCTCTCACTCTCTCCCGCTCCCTCACTCTCTCCCTGTCCCTCTCTCTCTCCCTGTCCCTCACACTCGTCCCTGTCCATCTCTCTCTCCTGTCCCTCACTCTCTCTCTCCCTCTCTCCTCACCCTGTCGCTCACTCTCTCCCTGACCCTCATACTCTCCCTGTCCCTCACATTCTCCCTGTCCCTCACACTCTCCATGTCCCTCACTCTCTCCCTTTCCCTCACAATCTCGCTGTCCCTCACTCTCTCCCTGTCCCCCCTCTCTCTCCCTGCCCCTCACTCTCTCTCTGTCCCTCACTCTCTCCCTGACCCTCACTCTCTCCCTGTCCTTCACTCTCTCCCTGTCACTCTCTCTCTCTCTGTCCCTCACTCTCTCCCTGTCCCTCTCTCTCTCCCTGTCCTTCACTCTCTCCCTGTCCCTCTCTCTCTCTCTGTCCCTCACTCTCTCCCTGTCCCTCTCTCTCCCTATCCCTCACCTCTGTCCCTGACCCTCACTCTCTCCCTGTCTTTCACACTCTCTGTCCCTCACTCTCTCCCTGTCCCTCACACTCTCTCTGTCCCTCACTCTCTCCCTGTCCCCCCCTCCTCTCTCTGTCCCTCACTCTCTCCTGTCCCTCTCTCTCTCCATGTCCCTCTCCCTTTCTCTCTCTCTCTCAATCTCTCTCTGTCTCTGCCCCCTCTCTCCCTCTCTCTGTCCCTCTCTCTCTGTCTTTCTCTCTCTCTCTCGCTGTCCCTCACTCTCTCCCTGTCCCTCTCTCTCTCTCTCTGTCCTTCTCTCTCCCTGTCCGTCACTCTCTCCCTGTCTCTCTCTCTCTCTCTCTGTCCCTCTCTCTCCCTGTCCTTCACTCTCTCTGTCCCTCTATCTCTCTCCCTGTCCCTCTATCTCCCTGTTCCTCTCTCTCTACCTGTTCCTCTCTCTCTCCCTGTCCCTCTCTTTTCTCCCTGTCCCTCTCTCTCTCTCCCTGTCCCTCTCTCTCTCCCTGTCCCTCACTCTCTCTGTCCTTTTCACTATCTCACTGTCCCTCTCACTCTCCGTGTCCCTCTCTCTCTCTGTCTCTCTCGCTCTCCCTGTCCCCCCTCTCTCTCTGTCCCTCTCTCTCTCTCTCTCCCCGTGTCCCTCTCACTCCTATCCCTCTCGCTCTCTCCCCGTCCCTCTCTCTCTATCCCTGTTCCTCACTCTCTCCCTATCCCTCACTCTCTCCCGCCCCTCACTCTCTCCCTGTCCCTCTGTCTCTCTGTCCCTGTCCGTCTCTCTCTCGCTCTCTCTCTCTCTCTCTCTCTCTTTCTCTCTCCCTGTCCCTCTCTCTCTCTCTCTCCCTGTCCCTCTCTCTCTCTCCAGGTCCCTCTCTCTCTCTCTCCCAGTCCATCAAAATCTCCCTTCCTCTTTCTCTCTCCCTGTCCGTAGCTCTCTTCCTGTACCTCTCTCTCCCTGTCCCTCTCTCTCTCTCCCTGTCCCTCTCTCGCTCTGTCATCACTCTCTCCCTGTCACTCTCTCTCTCCCTGTCCCTCACTCTCTCTCTCTCTCTGTCCCTCACTCTCTCTCTATCCCTCATTCTCTCTCCCTGTCCCTCTCTCTCTCTCTCTCTCTCTCTGTCCCTCCCTCTCCCTGTCCCTCTCTCTCCCTGTCCCTCTCTCTCTCCCTGTCCCTCTCTTCTCCCTGTCGCTCTCTTTCTCCCTGACCCTCTCTCTCTCCCTGTCCCTCACTCTCTCCCTGACCCTCTCTCTCTCTTTCTCCCTGTCCCTCTCTCTGTCCCTCTCCCTCTCTCTCTCCCTGCCACTCACACTCTCCCTATCCCTTTCTCTCTCCCTGTTGCTCTCTCTCTCTCTCCCCCTGTCCCTCTCTCCCTGTCCCTCTCTCTCCCTTTTCCTCTCAATCTTCCTGTCCCTCTCTCTCCCTCCCTGTCCCTCACTCTCTCCCTGTCCCTCACTATCTCCCTGTCCCTCTCTCTCACCTGTCTCTCACTCTCTCCCTGACCCTCATACTCTCGCTGTCCCTCACATTCTCCCTGTCCCTCACACTCTCCATGTACCCCACTCTCTCCCTTTCCCTCACAACTCTCCCTGTCCCTCACTCTCTACCTGTCCCTCACTATCTCCCTGCCCCTCTCTCTCACCCTGTCGCTCACTCTCTCCCTGAACCTCACACTCTCCCTGTCCGTCACATTCTCCCTTTCGCTCACACTCTCCATGTCCCTCACTCTCTCCCTTTCCCTCACACTCTCCCTGTCCCTCACTCTCTCCCTGTCCCTCACTATCTCCCTGTCCCTCTCTCTCACCCTGTCGCTCACTCTCTCCCTGTCCCTCACATTCTCCCTGTCCATCACACTCTCCATGTCCTCACTCTCTCCCTTTCCCTCACAATCTCGCTGTCCCTCACTCTCTCCCTGTCCCCCTCTCTCTCCCTGCCCCTCACTCTCTCTCTGTCCCTCACTCTCTCCCTGACCCTCTCTCTCTCCCTATCCTTCAGTCTCTCCCTGTCCCTCTCTCTCTCTCTGTCCCTCACTCTCTCCCTGTCCCTCTCTCTCCCTCTCCCTCACTCTGTCCCTGACCCTCACTCACTCCCTGTGTTTCACACTCTCTGTCCCTCACTCTCTCCCTGTCCCTCACACTCTCTCTGGCCCTCACTCTCCTGCCCCTGTCCCTCTCTCTCTCTCTGTCCCTCACTCTCTCCCTGTCCCCTCTCTCTCTCCCTGTCCCTCTCCCTTACTCTCTCTCTCTCAATCTATCTCTGTCTCTGCCCCCTCTCTCTCTCTCTCTGTCCCTCGCTCTCCCTGTCCGTCACTCTCTCCCTGTCCCTCTCTCTCTCTCTGTCCCTCTCTCTCCCTGTCCTTCACTCTCTCTGTCCCTCTATCTCTCATCCCTGTCCCTCTCTCTCCCTGTCCCTCTCCTCTACCTGTCCCCCTCTCTCTCTCTCTCCTTGTCCCTCTCTCTCTCCCTGTCCCTCTCTCTCTCTCTCCCTGTCCTTCTCACTCTCCCTGTCCCTCACTCTCTCTGTCCTTTTCACTATCTCACTGTCCCTCTCTCTCTCCGTGTCCCTCTCTCTCTCTCTGTCCCTCTCTCTCTCTCTCTCCCCGTGTCCCTCTCACTCCCTATCCCTCTCACTCTCTCCCCGTCCTCTCTCTCTATTCCTGTTCCTCACTCTCTCCCTATCCCTCACTCTCTCCCTGTCCCTCTCACTCTCTCCCTGTCCCTCTCACTCTCTCCCGGTCCCTCACTCTCTCCCTGTCCCTCTCTCTCTCCCTGTCCCTCACACTCTCCCTGTCCATCTCTCTCTCCCTGTCCCTCACTCTCTCTCTCCCTCTCTCTCACCCTGTCGCTCACTCTCTCCCTGACCCTCATACTCTCCCTGTCC